>NC_085873.1:17947585-17965085 GCF_034702125.1 Engraulis encrasicolus
CACTGCTAGAGCAGTTCCTGGATAATGGAAACAAGACCAGACAGTTTGTTCAAAGAAAGACGGGGCAGAAGGGCTGGAGGTTGAGGGGGAGAGAGAGAGAGAGAGAGAGAGAGAGAGAGAGAGAGAGAGAGAGAGAGAGAGAGAGACAGAGAGAGAGAGAGAGAGAGAGAGAGAGAGAGAGAGAGAGAGAGCATTGAGTGAGAGGTGTTGTGACATCTAAGTGTGGCTGGGCTTTGGTTGCTGCTGCCACATCTTTTTCAAAGCTGTCAGAGGAGAGGAGAGGAGAGGAGAGCAAGAGGCTTCAGAACAGAAATACCCACAAGCCCTAACAGTCATTAGCACCCCAAGAGGGTAGCGTCAACAACACACACACACACACACACACACACACACACACACACACACACACACACACACACACACACACACACACACACACACACACACACACGCATGCAGTCCTCCTGTCATCCCCCTGCCCAGCAGTCTGGTGCCAGGCTCAGGGGTGTGGAGGGGTGGAGGTGGTGGGAGATGAGAGGAGAGGAGGGAGGAGGCGATGACGGTGGTGGCGACTGATGACGCCTTTTGATTGCTTCTTTTTTTTCTTCCTGTGTGCGTGTGTTGTGTTTTGCGTTGTTGGGGTCCATCTGTCTGTTTATTAATGGATGAATGTGTTTGACTGTCCATGTGTTTGTAATGACAGAGAGAGGGGGGGGGGCTTCCATGTTTTAACTTCTTGTGTATTTGTATGGCCATTTACTAATGTAATAAAATAGTATAATAAAAAAGTACTGTGTAATAAAAAAGTCAAATGCGTGGTGCGACCTCCTCTTACTATTCATTTACCAATGTAAACTGATACATAGGCCTATATACAAAACGCATACAATTGACTGACAAATAATGTGCATGTCTATAATTTGTGTGTGTATGTGTGTGTGTGTGTGTGTGTGTGTGTGTGTGTGTGTGTGTGTGTGTGTGTGTGTGTGTGTGTGTGTGTGTGTGTGTGTGTGTGTGTGTGTGTGTGTGTGTGTGTGCGTGCGTGTGTGCGTGCGTGTCGTGTGTGTGTGTGTTTCCATGGGCAGGTGTCCATCCCCAACACCAGCCGTGCGTGCATGCAGGCCGTGCTGGAGTACCTGTACACCAACCAGCTCTCCCCCATGGTCGACCTGGACCCCATGGAGCTCATCGCCCTGGCCAACAGACTGTGCCTTCCCCGCCTCATCGCACTCACAGGTGGGTAGGATGGATGGGTGTGGGCTTGGCGAGGGCAGATAGACCAGCTAAGGCTACCAGGACACAGGGTGGGAGTTGGAGGTGGAGCGTGAAGGGGTGGAGGGGTGTTTTGGGTTTGGACATGACCTGTCTTGTTGGCTAAGGCCCTGTGCACAGAACACATAGCACAGGGTGGCAAGAACGTGTGGAGACGAGAGGTGTGTTGGGGTTTTGTGTGTTTGTGTGTGTGTGGGTGGCTGATGATCCGGGGGGCAAGCAAAGTATAGCCATCTGGCACTGCCAGACCAGTAAGGATTGCAGAAAAGTGCAAGAATGTACATCGTTGCCAGTTAGTGAGGTTGCTCAGTCAGGATAGGGAACACCGGTGTAGGTGGAGATGGAGTGTGGAGGGGAAGATGGGTGTGTTGGGTTTGGACGTGACCCGCCTCATTGCTCTCACAGGTGGGAAGGGTGGGCGTTGCTGCTCCAGGAAATGTGAGGTTGGCCCAGACCATGAGAGAGCAGGGCACATGGTCGGGGTGTGCCATCGCTCCGACAGGTTGGCGGGTGTGCTCTGGAATGTGCAGAGTTGGCTTGTATAGTAAGCCGACACTGCCAAAGAGAATCGAATTGAGACCCAAATTCAGATCAAAGAGAATTGAAGGAGTAGACAGAGGTGGCCTGGTGGTTAGGGAGTTGGTCTTCAAGATTGGAAGGTTACTGTTCAAATCTCCTATTATTCACAGCTGAAGTACCTTTGAGCAGAGCACCTAACCTCACATTGCTCAAAACCATTATCCTCTATATAAATAAATGTACAGTAAGTCACATTGGATAAAAGTGCCAGTTAAATGTAATGCCATGTAATGTAATGAGTAGAAATCAATGACTCTGCAAGTGACATAAAAAATACATCTTTGAAAAAAAGCTGAATGTATGTGGCTAAGAGCTTCATTTTCTGATAACAGATTGTGCCGTCCATCCCAGTGGGTGTGTGTGTGTGTGTGTGTGTGGTGCCCCAGGAGGTGTGAGGTTGGCAAGGGCAACTAAGGCCCAGGGCTCAGGGTAGGAGGTGGAGGTAGAGGAGGTGGAGGTAGAGGAGGGAGGGGATGGAGTGTGTGTTAGTTTTTGGGCGTGTTTGGATAGCTTGGATGTATATGGCTCTTGCTCTCTCTCTCTCTCTCTCTCTCTCTCTCTCTGTCAGTCTCTCTCTCTCTCTCTCTCTCTCTCTCTCTCTCTCTCTCTCTCTCTCTCTCTCTCTCTCTCTCTCTGTCAGTCTCTCTTTCTCTCTCTCCCCCTCTCTCTTTCTATCTTTCTCGCTATCTCTCTATCCTTCTCTCTCTCTCTCTCTCTCTCTCTCTCTCTGTCTCTCTCTGTCAGTCTCTGTCTTTCTCTCTCTCTCTCTCTCTTGCTTTCACTTCTATCTGTTCTCTCTTTCATTGTTTCTCTCTCTCTCTCCCTCTCTCTTTCTCTCTGGCTGCCTTGTTTGCTAGCTCTCTTTTTATAGCAGCACCGTCTTGACAGAGACTCGAGAAGCTTTTCTGTGTGTGAGTATTTGTGTGTCAGTGTGTGTGTGAAGGATTTTAGGGATTTTTTTGTCTGTCTGTCTCTCTCACACAGACGCACGCATTGCACACGCTCCTGCACACACACACACACACACACACACGCACACGCACACACACACACACACACACACACACACAGACACAGACACAGACACAGACACACACACACACACATACACACACACACACACACACACGCCGACAGGCCGACACACACACACACACACACACACACACACACACACACACACACACACACACACACACACACACACACACACACACACACACGCACACACACACACTTGCTCTTGCACTTGTAGCACAGCTGTGCCATTACCCCTTTGTATGGTGTTAGAGCAGACCAAAAGAAGCCTTTTGGAAAGGCCTAGATATATTCTGAAAAGCATCAATACTGGAGTGCTTGACTTGAGTAGAACTCGTTGCCTCCGTGTCCCAGCTCAGCTGGATCTGTGAAATATAAATAGGAGACAGATGACAAACACGTCGTGTGGTTGTGGATGCGGATGCGGATGGTTGCATAAGAATGGCACCAAAGTTGGTGCTGTTGGACAATGCAGACAGACGACTTAGGAAATTGGCTTTAGGGTAATGTCTGAGATCTGACAGACGAGAGGGGGGGGGAAATAAAAAGTAATGAGAAAAACATGCGGATATGAATACATAAACCCTTGAACTGGGGGGAAAGGAAGACTCGAAAAGAACCCAAAAAAAGCCTGAAGTTTCCTCTATGTATTGTGCTGTCCTTGTCAGTTTCAAATAAAATGTGTTCAATTTAATCTACACCTTCTTTTATCTATACCTATAAGAAGTATGGGATTAAAAACTGTATTATGTTTTGATGCATTTCTGTGCAGCGCTTAAATTGCAGTTGGCTGTATATTGTATATGGATTAGATAGATTTTGTATATAGGGACATTTTACTAATCACGGAGGGAAATTGATGTCAGTAAATGTTACTTTACTTTACTATTGCTAATGAACTAATTAAAATACTCCCGCTTCTCTCACCCATACAGAACAGTATGCTGTGAATGAACTGGTGAAAGCATTCAGAGACGGGCAGGATGTAGATGGAGAGGTCCTGACCTATCTGGAGTTGGCCCAGGTCAGTGACACCTCACCTTACTTCACGTGTGTGTGTGTGTGTGTGTGTGTGTGTGTGTGTGTGTGTGTGTGTGTGTGTGTGTGTGTGTGTGTGTGTGTGTGTGTGTGTGTGTGTGTGTGTGTGTGTGTGTGTGTGTGTGTGCGTGTGTGCGCGTGTGCGTGCGTGCGTGCTCCACAGATCCCATTTCAAGGACAGCCCAATTAGCCTAGTCATGGCTTGCTGTTCAGCCAAAAGTGCTAAGCTGCTAGCTGGACTCCCTCCTTTGGGCAGACTCCAAATACTGTAGATGACGTCCAGTTAGCCACAGCTTAGCACGCATGTCTACAGTGACCTGGATGAAAGAAATCCTTCACGGACGGTGCAATGATGATTTCATTTGATTTTGATTCATTTTCATTTGATTCGGGACATTGCTCAAATGTGCAACATAGTAGGACATAGGACACTGTTTGCATGTAGTCAGTATACTGTACTCTATATTGTGTGCACATTGGACATCGAGAAAATATACACAAAGACCTCTCTTTTTACGGTAATAATTACCTGAGTGACAATGACACATTTACACTGATACCATTTTTTTTTAATTATCTTTCAAAATGTTGCTTTTGATTCAATTGTGTGTCTTCTTGTACACATGACTGACTGCTCAAATGTTATGCAGATCCACTATTGACTAGGCAATAAGTTCTACTGTTTGTCATATGCAGATGAGAGATTAAGAGAACATTAACAGGTGACTCAAGGTCTGAGAGTGTTAAAGACCTAGACTGCATGCTCGCTGTGCGCACCGAGGCTTAGCACCGCGGTGATGACTAATGGAATCTTTTCTGCTTTGTTTACAGTTCCACAACGCTAACCAGTTAGCTGCTTGGTGCTTGCATCACATCTGCACTCATTACAACAGCGTTTGTGCCAATTACCGCAAAGAAATCAAGTCCAAATCACTAGGTAAGAAATATCATTATGCTAAATAATAACAACAGCTCAATTATGAATCATAATGAGGACGGCTCAGATTTAATTAAGATCATGAATAAATTATAATGCTAATGTTCACAGTCAAAGTGATGACTGAAAATTATTCACTTCTTTGTACCAAGTAGAATTGTGATGAATGTGGGCACGACCCTCATGAGCTTGGGCATGCCATTTTAATAAAAACAAACAAACAAAAACATTAAAATAATTTGTATTTCTTCATAAATAAGAACTATTAGTTCCATATTTAATGAATATTTCTTTTCTTCGATTTATTCATATTATGAATAAATCACAATGGTAATGGTCGCAGTGAAAGTGATGATTGAAAATTACTTTTACTTAAATTACTTTAGTATCAAGCAGTGTACAGTGAAGAATGTGGGTGCACGACTTACCTTCATGAGCTTGAGCATGCCAATTCAACAAAAAACAATGAAAGGAAGAAACAAAAGCAATAAATAATTCGCATTTATTAATACATAATAATTATTTCCATCTATACTCCCTGTTGCATATGCACACTATTAGGAAGTTAGAGATCCCTGTCTAACACCTAACGCTATGTGTGCACAGAGGTGTCAATAGAAGTGTGCAAAAACGAATGTTTGGCTGGGATGTCGGATGAACTGCTTACCTCTGGCAAGGGCGACTCCAAGCTGCATGTCCTCCATGTCCGACAGCGCAAGCCGGGAGCTTCCTCCAGCATGCTCCCCCCCAGCAGTCAGGTTTCATGGGAAAATCCCCACACAAAGTTAATAAAATCTCAAAGGCTCCAGTCCATATACTTCACACAAAGGCGTGACACAGTTCACCTGGCCAATCTTAAGAAACTCCTCAGGAAGTTCGCTTCACTGCTCGCCTAGCCAGGCGTCGCAGGCGAGGCACACTTCTCTGAAGAAAAACGCTTCCAGGCCAGCAGTACCTCTGCAACCCCCCAGGGGTCATGACCCCCGGTTTGGGAACCACTGCTTTACAATTACAGCATGCTACAGTATATCTGTTGTGTTTCCCATGTTTAGCTGTTCCCTTCCTCCAACAGAGAACCAGGAGTATTTTGAGAAGCACCGCTGGCCGCCCGTGTGGTACCTGAAGGAGGAGGACCACTACCAGCGCATGAAGAAGGAACGTGAGAAGGAGGACGTGGTCCTCAACAAGCACCACTCGCGCCGACGCTGGTGCTTCTGGCGCACCTCCCCTGCTGTGGGCTGAGAGAGCGGCAGAGGGAGCGAGGGATGGATGGATGGAGGAGGAGGATGGAGGATGGAGGTGAGAGGAGGGAGAGGATGGGAAGGCCTGAGGCAGGAACGAAAGCTGAGATGAAGAGCGAACAAAAGGGAAATGGGGGAGCAATAAGGCAAAGGGAACACCTCTGGAAGAGAGATGAGTTTGATAGGAAGAATGGTTGAGTCTTAAAGAGAAATGGTGGTTGTGGTTAGAGAAATGGAGATGGGGGTGAAGCAGATATAGTGAGTCTTCTTACACAGTGGCGGCTGCACCCAATTTAAGAGATGACAAGGTACTAAACAGCACAAATAAGAAACAACATCCACAGACCTAATTTGCGTGCAAATCTTCCAACAAGCAAACCAATTTTCAACCAACTGACGTAGTGGTATATAGAGTTGTTGCATGTGATGAATAAGGTGAAAACCTAATCCAACACATTAATTTAGCCTGCAATGGGACAGTAGCACTACTTGAATGTATACAGTATTTTGCCCCTCTTTAGCCTGCAGTAGCCTTTTTTTCAGAAGGATTTTTGATTGACCTTCTCAGTCTTCTGCATCCGTTATCTACTTTCTTTTTCAATTCACTGCCTGGCTATTTAGCCTCGCTCGGGACGCATTGCACCTGAGAGATTAACAAAAAATAGCACAGGCATCATCCATATATTTGCAACTCTGCAAAATAGTCAAAGTGAAACACTTTGGACTACTTGTACGAAAGATGGATTTTGTCGTCCCTCAGTTGTGCCTTCTTATTTCAGTCCTTTAGACTTTCCCCTCTTGCTGCTCGTCAATGCTCAACTTGCCAAAAGAAAAAAAAAGCCTTCACTGTAGTGTTATGTCAATGGACTTATACCGCATGTATTGAAGAGGAGACAAGGTCAATAGGCTTACTGTTATGACGCATGCAAACCCTCATAAACGCAAACCGTTGTCAGAGGGACAGACAGACCAAGTGACACAGTGGCACAGACAGTAGCTGTGTGCGACTTTAAAAAAAACAAACAAAAAAACCAACCATAACAAAACGTAACATTTTTGATCTTTCACTCCCCTTTTGCACACAATGCTGACATCACTATAGGACCCTCAGGGGGAGGATTGAGAGATTTACTCAAATGACTCAGAGCTTGTTAATGCTGCAGTTTCTGTTGAGGTTTCTAGCTTGCCAAGCAGCAGCTTATCGGGCATTGAGAATTATGTGGTTATATTAAATAACAAAAAAAAGTTCTTAAAAGGGAAGCTTCACTTCCACTTAAAACGTGCAAGGGGTGAAGAAATAGTCAATGATATGTAATTCAATTATTTCCAAATAAATTACATGTTATTCTTCAGGGTATTAAAAGTCCAGACCTGTAGTTTACCCCATTAACCAGCCGCCACTGGTGCAAAGGCTAGGCACAAATAAATGAGAGAGAGAATGAGTCATTACATTAGGGAAAAAACATAGGGCACATATCAATATCCATCCTCTAGTTGCATCCTTCCTTTTGCGTCGAGGCTCGACGTCATGAGTGATGAAAAGGAGTGAGGAAGAGATGCAGAGGAAGCGAGCGTGCACACGGTGCCTGATTCTTCCATCCTCCCTTGATTCCTCCCTGGTTTCATCCATAGGTGGAGGGGTGAGAAGGGAGGAAACGCTTCATCAAGGATATGAGGATGAAGGAATGATGTATTGATAAGTACCCATAGAGTGAAAGAGAAGGGAAGTGGGTTGGTGATGGTGCAGGAGTGGAAGCTTGAAGCGTTAGAGCTAGTATTTCAAAAAGCATCTGGATTCCAGTGAAAAGCTGCCATTCCTAGTATAATTTTCCTGTCTCAGTCTTTCCCATGGATGTGACAGGCACATCCACTGTCCTTTCCCTCCTACTCAAGAAGAGGTTGGAAAAAAAAGGATCCAATCACAAGCACAATCCATGTGTCCAGACAATTCAAGTCTGGCGCAATCGTGGCGCGTCTTGTATCTGCAAGGCCCCAACATTCTCGTCAACTTCCCCAGCCACCCATTTGCTGCACTTGGTTGGTGGCTGCTGGAGATTGTATTAATTGCTGATTGTTGCACTTCTCATGTTTAGGGTTTTTTCAGCTGTGTATTCCTCTCTGTTTAACATAGTAGACCTCTGCTGTGCTTCTCTCTGCCAGATAATGACAAAAATGTCATTAGGCGCCTGTGTACAAGGAAATGTTTCCTGTCAAAAGTAGCGTAGTGTGAAATACTTGCTTACTCAAGTCAAGCACCTTTCTTCTTCCTCTCCTTTCTTCTTCTAGACCACAATGTGGCATTAGATAGCATTTAGCTAGTGGTGACTCCATTCATATGGTAGCTGCAGTCATTCAAGTGCTCTGTACTCTTTCACGCTAACTGCTGTGGCTTTTGTAATACTTGCCCATCATGTTCTTGGGGCTTTTTCTTGTAGACTTTCTTCTTTGTGTCACTGGCACTTTGCCCAAAGCTCTTAAAACCACTACTATCACAAAGCTAGGGTCAGATTATGATAACTGATGTTAGTTGCTATCAACCAACCTCCATGGATGTAGTCTTTTTCTTCTTCTACTTCTTCTGTATTGTGACTTGTCAAGTGTATGTACTGCGGTCTCTGAGACACCAGCCCCACCTTCAGCAAGTCAGGTTCTTCAATGCAATAACTCTAACTCAGAGGGGTCTCCAAGTTATGTTCCCATGGGCTCCTCACATTGTAGTGGTGATGTCCTTCAATCCCTGTTCTTTTGACCTACTGTAACTAAACGTAGCAATGTTCTTTTGGATTGGACCAACATCTGACCAAACTCAACAGCAATCTGATAGGCTGAACATGCCTTGGTGTTGCCGGTCCAAAAATGCCAATACTGATAACTGTGAGTTGATAAAGTGCTTGAAAACAGGGACAGAGAGATGTAAAGTCCTCGTGGTGGGGAGCTCATGGAACAAGACAGGGGGGCCCCAGTTTTAAACCTGTCCTAAATGCAGCATATAGGACACATCCAGGGTCCAACTCATTATCTAACCTCACGCCCTCTCCTTTTTCTTGTGACCTCGTGCTTTGTTGACGCCCAGTCTCTGTAGAGCAAACAATAACGTTTCCCTGCTGGCAGACTAGGCACAGCCTAGCATCCCCCAGTCAGTATCCCGATTGCAAATTATAAAATGACCTATAAATGCTTTTGAGACATATTGAATAAAACTTTAACAGTCAATGACGTCTTGTGTCGCATCACAGGGCCACAAGCAAAAGGAGAGGACAAGAGGTTAGATGTTGAATTGTTACCCCAGACCCGTTGCCAGGGAACTAACTGATCAATCCTCTGTACTCTACTACTCTGCCATGATATTGAGCTATTGCAGGTAGGATGTTATTTTTCTATACGAAATAATCTCTTTTTTCCTGTATTGTAGCACACAGTATTGACCTTTTGAGAAAGGTCTTTCAAGAATCAAAACTCTTAAAAACATTAGAAGGGCTTAGCACTCAAAAAAAAATTTAGTTCAGGGTTTACTTGAAAAAAAAAACACGGACCTTAACTAATGACAAATCTTAAAAACACAAAAGTAAAAAAATGTATAGAAAAAACTGAATATTTAAACAAAACAAAAAAAACAAAAAAAAATCATATCCACTACTTGCATAATACTATACCATTACCATTGTCGTGCTAGGAGTTACATACCTTGTAGATTGTAACTTTATTTCCATGGCGTACCTAAAAGAGATTGTTGTGTTTGACATCTCTCCAGCGGAGAGATAAAACGTGTTGCTGTTCTTTCCTGAAGAGTATCTACTATTTACTGCATAATGTAACGTCGCTGGTGGCTCCTAAACTGGTGACTGTACTGCTTTCAGAGAATGGATGAGCCTCAGGGGTGGGATGGGTTGGTTGTAGAGTAGAGTTTCACAGTACACTTTTGCAGTGTTAATTCAACAATTTCGAGAGTGAAATTGCAAGCGTCAGTCATTCCACCACTTCTGCAAATGTGCTCATTTGCCACCTCCTCTCCTGTTGAATGAGTTTCTCCTTTTCTTCCAGACCTTCTCTGACTCCTGGGGTGTTGTTTGGGTTTTAGACCAAATGTTAGAGAGAGGGGGGGATACAGTTTTTAAAAGTGTGACATTCCCACAATATGGGAATGGACATATTAGAGGCTTGGGCTTCAGGGCCCCCTTAACTCTTGGCGCCCCTGGGCCTGGGCCTGGTAGGCCTGTGTAGTAATCCACCCTTACCCATTTGGTTCAATGGTAACTTGCTAGCTTGGAACTATAGGAGTAATATCGCCAATCTCAGAGAACGGCTGGAAAAACAGGAGAAGGGTAAAACGAAATGATTTAACTCAAGGTGAAGTGGGGGAATAGACACATTTCCAGAGGGGGAGGTTAGGTTAATCCCACTCTCCAAGTGTAGAAATATAGGACAATTGAACTATTTTGAACATTGGGCTCCTTTTCTGACTTGTCTGCAATAAATTACTTGGTACTCACCAAGTTTTTGATGTTTGCTGCTGTCTTCGTAACTTGGCTAATTCAGATTTTGTCTCAACTGGCTTTAGAATGGCCGTCTATGGGCATGTCCAAATCTTACAATTTAGGGGAGCATTTCTCAAAACCATAGCTGCTAACTATGTTAGCTACTTTGTTGTTTGTTGCAGTGCAATTTCCCATTGACAATTACCCAAGTAGTTGAGAAATGCACCCCAGAAAAGGAGCTAAATGTTCAAAATAGTGCACTTGTGCTTTAACACTGCAAAATGTACTGCAAAGTCAGTATAGGGTTGGATAGGAATGGGGTTAACGTGGTGGGTGTGGGGGCTGCTACGAGGCTGGCGCTGTGTGCTGCTGCTCAGTATAACGTTCAGAAGCTGTGAGGTCGTTGTTGTGTACTGTAACGAAAAGTAAAATACAATTTTTAAAAAATGCACCAAGATGTAACATAAACCGTATGTACAAACCCAACCAGGTAAAGCTATACGTGTCGATGGTTTTAATATGGTTGGCCCCCTCTAGCAGAGGGAAATCTGTTACTTGAAAACAAAAAAGAAAGATGATGAAGTTGGTTCGGAGGGGAAAAAAACAAAGATGAGGGTATGTTCTATTATCAGCATGGTTAGGTTCTCCTTAGTTATTAACCAAAGCGATAATGTAGAAGTCACTCTCACTAGATAAACCATGTGATTGTTTAAATTATTATGCCATTCTCTCTCTCTCTCTCTCTCTCTCTCTCTCTCTCTCTCTCTCTCTCTCTGGTAAATAACTGCAAAACTTTTGTCAGTGACTATTGTTAGCTGCTAATAACCAAATGGCCGGTTCATTTGGTTCATGCTGTTTAAAAGGCCTTTTTGATCTTGCTGGTCATTATCCTTTATTGTTTGTTGTTAATTAATTTATTTTTTAAAAATGGAAACTATTGTTGAATAAAACGATTGATTTTATGTAATTTCCTTTTAGTCTGTGTATTTTCTTTCATTCGTTTATAAGCATGGCCATGAAAGGAGTCTTTGAAAGGACTCCAAGCGAGGAAAGAACGAAAGAGAAAAAAAGAGAAGAATGAAAAGGTCATTGCTGATTAATTACAGAGACTTTCCTTCCGCCCGATCAGATTTCAAGAATTCTTTTTATAGAGCACAGATACTCTGCAAATACCATTGCACTGTTTGGCTCGGGTTAATACTAGGTGCATCCGTGGTCCTTCTATTTCCAGAGTACAGGAAGGCTGATACTATCTGTGGGGAAATTGTATGAGGAGAAGGCCCAAGGGGACCTCTGAGGTTCAGAAGCATACAGGAGGCTACGTAGGCTCTCTCTCTCGCTCTCGCTCTCTCTCTCTCTCTCTCTCTCTCTCTCTCTCTCTCTCTCTCTCTCTCTCTCTCTCTCTCTCTGATCTGCTGCAATGCTGAGCAAAACAGGTAGCAGCTGGCAGAGGTCTTATCTAACACCAAAGTACCCAATAACCATTCAGAGAGGCCTAATGTACTGTAGATTGTACAGACTATTGACAAGAAAATACCATTATGAAGCATGTTGACTATTCTGATGATGATGATAATGATGAGATGACAATGATGATGGTAACAATAATGTTTTTGTTGTTGTTGTTGGCCTATAATAATAATGATAATAATAATAATAATAGTAATAATAATAATAATAATAATAATAACAGTATTATTGTTATTATTTTTACTGTTATTATTATATCGGTCTTGATATTATTGTTATATTAGACTTGAACAGCATATTTCATTCAAAGGGTGTAGCTGCAGGGCTCCAGCAGTTTGGCACAGGAATGCAAGACAGAAATACACATGTCAAGTTTTGTTACGGTCCGACAGTGTAGATGTCAGGAATGGGGGTGTGGGGAAACCCTCCCTGTTTTCCATGTTTTCGTAAGGAGGAACTCACACAATAGCCTGTATGTGGTAATAATTCATGCACATCAAACAGTGGAACGCATAATATTACACAACAATTTACAGTATGACACAAAGCTTATGCAGCTTTTGACCATAGGGTATGACCATAGACATACTACAGCATGTATGCCCTCCAGTGACCTTTGACCCCAAAGGTGCCTACATAAGTCAACCTAATGCATTTCGCGCGCTTTCAGAGGGAGGGTTCTGTGCCACAACCTGGTCTGGCTACCGCGCGCGCAATGGCCACCTGCTGCCTCTCAGTAGCAGTCCCTTTGAAAAGATGAGGAAGGGAGGAAAAAAATCTCATTATGTAACTCGACTTGTGACGGAGTCATCTCTCGTGCCACAGCGATGGATGGGTTTGTGTGTCATGTAAGGATTCCGCGCTAATACGCGGGGCGGATTGCATGATGTTCCCGTGGCGCTTCCGTAACTTGTGCTCTGGGTCACTCATTCCGCCATAGGCTTAGCAGAGATACAGTACGCCAGGCCGCTCACGGAGTGGGATGAGAGATACCATTATATTGGCTACTGCTCAGCTGACACTCCAACCCCCACACTGCAAGTAATCAACCTACACGCCGAGTCACTTAAATCTCTCTGCGCCAAGCCTCGCCAAAACCTGGCTCATCCGCTCTTCGTCATAGTGATTCTATCGTGTTTTGTATTATGTTGAAAAGGGATCCATCACACGTTGAGTTGAGTCTCCTTTTGATGCCACAGCTGCTGAATATAGGTGGAAATGGGACTGCTGCATGTTCTGAGCGCAACGACTTTCCATGACACATTGCACAAGATACCCCCCCCCCCCCAAAAAAAAAAACCCCACCGGATTATACTTTCGACAAAGAGTTGTGGAATGATATGCATCTAAGCAAGAAAACAGCTGGCAACATCCTTTGGGATCAAATATGTTCAACAAGACGATAACGACACCTTGTGGACAAAAGGAGCAGGTTTGCAAAGTTGAGCTATAACACTATTATCCCAGTTTTATCCATGTATTAAATATGTTATTGGACACTTATTTTGCATTAATTATTTTGTAATTCGGGATTTTTGACTTGTGTTTAGTGGTAGTCCAGCATAATGATTGGGTCATGATACAGTCTTGATTACAGTCCTACTTAACCTCTATCCTTATTATGACTAAGCTTCTTAAAATGTATTTTAAATGTCTGTTTAAGTGTGGCCAATCATTTTCAGGTAATTTAGGGACAGGTGATATGCCTAATAAGTGTAGTTTCTGCCTGTCAAATTGAGATTACAAGGTCAAGCCGGACAAAAAGAAAGGACACTGCGCCATCTAGTGTTGTTTCGTCGAAACTTTTCAGGTGAACCCGATCTCAAAAGAAAATAATGAAGGTGATATTCGATTTTCAGGGAACAGTATTGGCCTACCCAACATGCGATTGTCTTTTTTGTAGTAGAAACCACAACATTTACTGTAAGCTATGGCAATAGAAAGCACGCACGCGCAAAAACTTTATTTGGCCACAAAACAAAGGGAGGAAAATCTTCACCGGTTCCTAAACATCAATCATAATGTACAAAAGTAAAACGAAGCAGAACGTGGAGGTTTGAAAGCACAAGAAATGACCACAGACATCGCCATTGTGATTTCAAGTGTCACAGGTGTTGCCAAATAGTGTCTTTCCCTGTCCGGTATATGGAGCGCAACAGTAGGCTTGCTGCACCCTGCCTCTACGCGGGGTAGTGGCAGGCGAAGTTGGACAGCTTCTTCTCTCTACACTGGACTTTACCTGTGGCTGACTCTAGAAGTATTCTTCGACTTGTGGACTATCTCGCCCGTCTCGTGTTCAGTTTTAGTGAATGTAGAAGTCTTACGCGTGTCCCATAACAAGATTGAAAGAACAACCCACCACTTCACATATGTGTATGGAATATACAGAAGTTTATTCGCAGACGGAAGAGTTTTGATTCAGTCGCGCGCGGGATCTACTTCAATATGGCCACCGTCGCAGGTGATCCGGAGTCTGCACAGGTAAGAAAACATTTGTTTTGTTCTTGCTTTGCGGTTGGATATGGCACGTTTTAATGAAATGCCCATGGAGTCATCAGGTTTAATATTTTCCGTACTAAAGGCTACCGTTTCTTTCCTTGTTTTCTTTGGTTTGATTGTTTTCCCAACTGGGACGCTCGCGCAGAGCAAGTTTGTGGCACGATGAATGGGACGTTTTTGGGGGGAAAAAACTTGTTTACAAACGAGGCTAACACATAGGTATGGCCTAAACAGTAGCATTTGATATTTTCCAGAAATGACCTTTCAGTTTTTGGAAATAAATTGATGGGCGATTCTTTGGCAGTTTAAAGGACTTGGTGCAAGGTCGTGACACTTGTCATATGTCCACTGCGCGAACTGTCACTTCAAGGGATTCAAGGGCAAAATTGCTCTGACGTAATATACCCACAGAAACCTGCAAGGCCATGCTTCCAGGTGACATAAGTAACCCATCAGAAGGTTATTGTTCATTTGTAATAAGATGTAATAGTTAATACACAACGGTGTTGCATCAAAAGACCCAACCCACAGTGAACACAGAAAGTGCAACCCCATAGCATATGCATGGCAATGCACAATCAGATGCATTTCTCCTGTGCACTTCTGTGATAACTGCAAGTACAGCAGCTGTGTGCACAGGGCTTCTATACCATTTACCCTACTGTATAGTGGATGTTGTGTTGAATGCACTTAACCCTTGGGCTAAGATTCCGGTGTTTGCTTAGGCTTAAGCCCTGCTGTATCACTAAGGACTTTCATGCATTATCCAAAATGACAGCATGATAGATCTCCCTGTGTGGAGTGTCAAAGCCTGTTCATTTCAGCTATTAAAATGCCAGGATAGATGACTGTTTTGGGAATTATTCTCATAAACACTCTAAATCTGCTGTTAACTAGATGTGCACTTGTGACCTGGACTTGTCACAAATGACTTGACTTGAGACTTGACTTGGCAATATTATGAATGACTTCTGGCTTGACTTGTACACTATTGATTTGAGATTTTACTTGGAAGTTTTAGCTTGCAATGACCTGCAATAACATGTCAAGTCTACATATATTCCATATTCTGCTTTTGTATGTGAAGATATTACATGAAAAAAAGAAAATTAAAGTACCAGTTCAGTCAATTTCAATATGCTGTTAATTGCTCCCGCTACCCTTGACTTGTCAGTACCTGATGATGCCACATTTTTCGGCTCAGCCCTTTCCGAGATATGAGCTATTCTAATGGGGGCAGCGTTTGTTTACATTTAAAACAAAATTAACATAGACCTACTCCAAATATTTTCCCAAAAGGTAAGTTACCGCTGTTTGCTAGTTGTCTGCTGATGTTGTGTAATCTTTTGGATGTTTTTATGAATAAATAAAAATGTTTTTTTGAAATGTAAACAAAGCGCTGCCCTCATTACAATGACCAGGATCTCAGAAAAGGCTGAAGAAGAAGAAAAAAAAATCTAAGGTACTGACAAGTCCAGGGTAGTGTGAGCATTACAACTGCATGTTGAAATTGACTGAACTGGTCCTTTAACCCCTTAAGACACAGCTTTATACATTTGTTGTTACCAGTATGGCAATGATCATTACTAAAGGCCCTGTGCACTGTCATAGTAGAGTAGTACTATAGTAGTTAACTTTCAATGTCTATTACAGCGTGCCACAGGGGCTACGTTATTTGACCTTAGCCAGTACCAGTACCAATAGGCCTGCTATTTGTGTTAAGAATGCGACTGGCAAAGGGGAGCATGCATAGCAGTGTGGAGAGGCAATTCATTTATGACCAAAAGTAGTTGTCAAGATTGTGCGTAGAATACACTGTGAGTGACCTGTTAAGGACTTGGGAAAAATGACACTTGGACTTGACTTGGCTTGGCTACGACTTGGACTTGACTTGGTCAAATGTGACTTAACTTGTGACTTGACTCGGAGACTTACTTGTGAGTTGCAAATTATTGACTTGGTCCCATCTCTGTTGTAATACATTACTAAAGACTCTGTGTAAAATCATAATAGTGTGATACGACCAGTTTCACCGTCTAGTCGTACTATACTATAGATGCTGTTTAATGTTGCAGTTGTGTAATACTATGGTACTGTACTTATGTCTAGTCATATTATAGACTCTGAAATGTTGCAGCAGTGTAGTACTATGGTAGTTATGTCTAGTCGTACTATACTATAGACTCTGATTTTGTGGTAGTGTAGAGTAGTAGAGTAGAGTAGAGTACTTTTCCTAACTTTACTAATCCCGAGGGAAATTAAGGTGTCTGACAGCTTAAATAGATACATAGAAACAGGACTTAGACAAAGACCTAAGTTAATACACATTATTGTATATTGCAGTAAACATAATGTGTGTGATGCATCTAATCATGTTGTTTAACGTCTGGTCGCGCTACTCTATAGACTGTGTAATGTTGTAGTACTGTAATACTGTGGTAGTTACATCTAGTCGTGCATAGGTGGGACGGTGAATGTTATGAGGCTACGGCAAGGCATTTGGCATTTCAGGGTTTCCATAAAAAGGGGCCCTATACATTGATGTGAGTGGCTTGTGGTTGTGTCTCGGCTGCATTGCATTGCATTGCATTGCATTGCTTGCAGAGCCCTTTACTGTAGGATAGACTTAAAAGGACATGCGGAGCATCTGGCTAGTGTCTGGCTGACCTTGTGTTATTCTAGGGAATACCGTCCTGTGCTTCCCTCCAGGCCCTGAAAAGGAATTGGTGAGATGACTTGGTGGCTTTCTCTTGTGACCGAACTGCCACGCTGTTTGAACCGAGATACAGTGCATCATGCACAGTGTCATGTACAGGCGCATGCACAGACATTTTGGGGGGCAGGTGCTGAAGGGGGGGGGGGGGGGGCTTCTGGCTGCCTATTGAGGCTATACATTATATCAGGGCATTATTGTCCCATGCTTTTGATCGTGAAACCTTTGTAGATGCCAA
>NC_085873.1:17970085-18000085 GCF_034702125.1 Engraulis encrasicolus
TTTTATTCCAAAAAAGTGATTAAAATAGAATATGGAGAAAATTCAGGATTTTATCTCATTTTAAAATTTTATTTCAGCCTTTTCTTCAGAAACATTGACATGTGGGGGAAATCACCACTTATGAAAAAAATCGTGCAGAGAACCGTGATATTAATTTTCATCAAGAAAACCGTGATACACATTTTTTTCCAGAACTGCCCAGCCCTACTTCAGAATGTCCCACGATACGATACAATTCGATTTGATCGTCGGCCATAGGATCGATACATATCGATTATTATTATATGGTTGTGACGTCATCGGTCGAATGCTCCATTCATTTCAACGGGGCTCCCCAACGTTCGCACGTCTGTTATTTTTCGATAACGGACGGGTTTGTCTATAACAGACCGCTGTCAATGGCAACAAGACTTTTCACTGCTAAAGCGACTTTTCAACAAGACTCTAATCAGCTGCTGTGATAGACAACACCTGTTGTCCTGGCTACCTGTTGCCTAGCGGTGTTCCACAACGGCACTGTTTTGTTTTGCGCAGCAACAATCTTAACATTAAATAGGCCTAAAGAAATGTCCCCGCCATGTGTGAATCATTTAAGTATATCCATATAATAAGCGGGTTAACTTTCGGCGAGTCGGTCGCTTTGTGGAATAGCAGCACGACAGAGAGAACAAGACCCCTCCGCTCCGCGTCGGGGTCTAAAGATTCTCTCTGTCGTGCTGCTATTCCACGGTAGCGACCTTCTCGCCGAACGTTAACCCTTACTTATTTACACCCCTAGACCTCAGACTACAGTATAGTCCTCCTATGACTCAGATGGTTGAGGAAAGAGACCTTGACAGTTAGATGATGCTGGATGATTCTGGGCCTAACCATTTAGCCAGTAAATCCAGCTCCTCACTTGCGGACAAGTTCAAATCATCAATGGCATTTAAGAACCAGCAATAATGAGTAGACCGCTGTTGAAAAGTAACCTTACTCTTCTGTTGTAAGCTCAACAGATGTGGCATCAAACTTACTCTATGCATATTTTGGAAATAACTTGTGTGCTTATTGAAATATTGTTCAAAATTATGCTTTTCAATGGGGGTGTTCTCATTATTGCTGAGCACGTCATAGGCTGCTGGCCTTTACAATGACTAGCAGCTGCCAAACATCCCTGATGCAGTCCGCAACAGACCTTTTACTTGTTGATACATTTTAAGGAAGATACCCAGAAACCTCTTAACCCCTTAGCGCAGCACTATGGCTCTCTGTAATGTCATAGCAATGTTGTCATGATGTAGTTAAGCATTTTCAGCAAGTGAATAGGGTCGCCGGCGACCCCTGCTGCAGTAAGAGGCTACGGTCTTCTGAACATGTTTTGGTTCTGCTGTCCCTTTCCTGAATGTGTGTGTACAACATTTTTCTGTGATGCCACATTTTCAGAGCCATCTACATCTTCATAAAGGTCAGTGGTCACACACACACACACACACACACACACACACACACACACACACACACACACACACACACACACACACACACACACACACACACACAGAGATACTGGCAGAGCTCTAAATTAACACCAGCGAACCGGCCAAATGCTGGTGAAAATTCAGTTTGGCTGGTAGAAAAGACCAACTTACTAGCCACTTTGACCCATAAGTGAATGTGTGTTTGGCTTGTAACATTAACGTCTATTAGCCATTTTGGCTGGTAATGAAAAAAGTTCATTTAGAGCCCTGGGTACAGGTGTAGCAGGTGTCCCCTGTTGGCCACAAGCTCATTATCTGACCTTTGACCTGAGTGATGATTGAGTCTTGTTTAACAAGAGGCTTAGTGTAATAACAACAGAACACACCCAAGGCAGGCTGACCATCCGGTAATGTTATGGTATGTGTATCCCCAGCATTTCAGAAACAAGCAGCAGTGGCTGAACCAACATTGGAGGACAGTGCTACATTTGTATATGCCTTCAAGCAAAATACAAACATGACCTCATTAGAATAGAGTTTATTCAATTAGGAAGCAAAAACTGTGGATCCTCTTCTTCTGTCCTTGCTCTCATCATCTGACCAGAAGGGGCCTCTTACACACACACGCTGGTGCTGTTTCCACGTAGCTGGATATTTTTATATGTGGATATTTTTTTCTCCTGGTTGCATTGGTTTTGCATTGGTTTTGGCCTCCCGTTTCCACTAGCAGATATTTAAAATCCAGGAGAAAAAAAAGCAGGAGAAAAAAATATCCTGTTTAGGGGGCTGAAACACATTTGTTACAATTGAGTATTTCTTTTTATCCACATGTTGCTTTTACACCTGAACAGGAGAAAAAAATACCCTGCTAAAAAAATATCCTGCTACGTGGAAACAGCACCTCTGTTCTAGTATAGTGCCAGACAGGAGAGGGTTGATTGGCTACTCGTTGCTGCATGCATGTGCAGTTGTCACAAATGTTGCCCTCCTTATTCTTCTGCATACTGCACTGAGCCTATTTTCTCAAGGCCACGTCTATCGAGTGCGTCTAGAGCTGTGTGAGTGTTATACAGACATTCTCTTATTCGTTTTGTACAGGTTAGGAGGAGAATCGGATAACTGCAATCTTTTTGCCATTTCACAATAAGTTAGTTTATTATTCAATCATGTGTAGATAGTCCAGTCGAAACAATGTGCTATTGTGTACAGACGTTTGGTTTACGTCTCTGTGGTGCTGGGCGATATGACGATATATATTGTTGCCGTGATAGAAAAGTGTCTATCGGGCCCTTTCTTGTCCATTGTTTCTAGTATCACGATTAAACTAATTTCAACCATTATTACAACTAATATACAATTTCGTAAAAAAAAACATGGTTTTGCAGCACAACAGAGAGAAAATCAAGACAATATTGGAAAACATACATAATTGTGGTATACTGCGATATCGGTATCATGATAGAAAGTAATCCATGTCGTTATGTAAGTTATGTTTTCTTCCCTATCGCCTAGCACGACTACGTCACTGTGTTCTTGCTATCCTCTCTCTACACTGGTGCGTGTCTTCAGACAAAAGACACTGTGCAGCCGCATACTTCAAATATCACTTGTTTATTTTTGTGCCCGAGGTCAATACCAGAGACGCACCAACCAACCACACCCTGTCAGAAAGCATGCCGTCTGTCAATTCTAGACACCTGCCAATGATGACAGGATTAGGGGATGCTGCCCGCTGAAAAAGCTCCGTCAGAAATAGGGCTTAGCAGTGCTTCAAAGTGGATTTGAACATAAAGCTCATGATTTTCTTTGCTTTTGATGGCCTGGAGAAATAACAAGTAATGACAAAATTAAATAGCACACAAAAAATAACGGCGAGTAGAAAAGGGCTGCATATAGGATAGACTGTGTATGCCCACCTGGGTAACGCTAACTCCCATTGTCATTGTGACACAGCACACAGTGCTCACTGCACTCAACAAAATTGCTTTT
The DNA here is from genome assembly GCF_034702125.1 of Engraulis encrasicolus. NCBI lineage: Eukaryota > Metazoa > Chordata > Actinopteri > Clupeiformes > Engraulidae > Engraulis > Engraulis encrasicolus. Next base: position 17,973,535 of record NC_085873.1, read on the forward strand.
GTACCTCACCCGTGCAATGGTGCCCCAAGGGAGCACTTCGGCGAGATGGTACCATGCTCAGGGTACCTCAGTCATGGAGGAAGATGGGGAGAGCACTGATTATATACCTTTGGGATACAAGTCTGATGCACTAACCGCTTACCCATGTCTGCCCTAGACTAGAATATGATATGGATATTAATCACTGAAGCACAGTTGTGATGATGGTTATCATTATTTGTTGAATTTCCAGGTGGTATTTTGCAATGCTTCCGATGTGGGTTTTTTTTTTACAACATGGCATTTCATGATTCTGCATTTTAGGTGACAGAAACAGAAACAACATAAGAAACAGACTGTGAGAAGGTATAGGTGACTGGATATCACCATTCTAGATTTTGCAGCACAGTGTTTGCAGCGCACCTCTGTGGTGCTTGCCCTGCAACTCTTCTGGCTGCTGAGGCCATCCTTTTCAGCCTGTGCCTGACTGACTTCTGGCCACTACCTCGCCCCAAGGCCAGAAAAGACTCCCCCACCTCCTCCTCCTCCATAAATTGCAACCAGGGGCAGGGTTGTGTCTGTGTGTGTGTGTGTGTGTGTGTGTGTGTGTGTGTGTGTGTGTGTGTGTGTGTGTGTGTGTGTGTGTGTGTGTGTGTGTGTGTGTGTGTGTGTGTGTGTGTGTGTGTTTCAGGCCAAAGAGACTTGGCATGGCAGGTATGGGCTTCGGGGGTGATCTGCTCTTTCTCAGATGCCTTGCCTTGTCGAGCCTTGCTTTGTATTTGTTTTACTTTTGTCTTCAGCGGTGTGTGTGTGTGGGTGCGTGCGTGCGTGTGTGAGTGAGTGCTTTGTCTTCTGCTGCCTTTGTCCTTTTGGAATAGGCTGCCCTCAAGTGTTTTTGCTTAGAAAGATTTACTAAACTGGGCATTTTTCTTTTTCTCCCAAGGATATGGATGGTGTATGCATTTTGCTGTGCTTGTGTGTGTGTGTGTGTGTGTGTGTGTGTGTGTGTGTGTGTGTGTGTGTGTGTGTTAGGGCTGCACGATATTAGAAAAATATGCGATACACGATAACATGACTGTATACCGCGATATCAATATTACTCGCGATATTTAATATATACATAGTATATTTTCCCCTCTTTACTTGCCATTCTACACTTTATCGTGTTTACACCTGAGAGCAATGTTTTATTTCCAACATTGGCATCAACTTAAAATGTCAACATTTTTAATACATTTTTTAACCCTTTCAACAAATGTGCTGTTATTAAAAATGAAAAACGTTTATTTGGAAGTGGACAAGGGCTATCCTTTATTTTCATTTAATGTAGTATTTTTTTTCTCTCTCTCTCTCTCTGATCCCTTTGTTTTAATATTGTGTATGATTGTTTTTATTGTATGCTTTTTTGAAATAATGTATCTGTGTGCTGTGCGTTGATTGAAAATAAAAAGAAGTTCAAAAAAAGAAAAAAAAAGAAAAATGTTTTGCGATACGTGCTCAACTTTTGTTATACATGTATTGTAAGCAGTGATATCATGATAACGATACATCCTCGATATATTGTGCAGCCCTAGTGTGTGTGTGTGTGTGTGTGTGTGTGTGTGTGTGTGTGTGTGTGTGTGTGTGTGTGTGTGTGTGTGTGTGTGTGTGTGTGTGTGTGTGTGTGTGTGTGTGTGCGTGCGTGCGTGTGTTTTTGTGGGATTGGCTGTGTTTCAGATGCATCAGGGACAATATGTTTGCCATAGCCTGTGGTGGCATGTTTATGTTTATCACCAGGGAGTGACTGCCATCTTAGATAGTGTACAGTGTTTCTCGCAGACTTTTGATTAGTCAAGGAGGTGGAGGTAGGTTAGCCATAGACTACCATCATTGGGAAGCAGTTCCTTATATGAGTAATATGAATACCTGTAAAAGTGTACACTTTCTGGTGAAGCAACTTTAGAAATATCATTCTCAACACTTCGATTTAGTCTAGGTTGTAGGTGTTTGTTGTCAAGATGGCTGCTTTAACTAAAATATGCTGGGGAAACCCTGCAGTAGGTGTTGACACTTGTCCAGATCTCTAGTTGATATGCAAAACTACTACTGCGTCATTACTTCTTATTACCCTTGCATAAGAGAGTAAGGCTTAGAATGTCTGGAATGTTCAGTATTTTCATTATTTGCATATTGTTACGCACACACTGTATTATTTAATGATGAAGGATGAATGATTGCATATTGCAGACAGGCGTAAAAGTCCTCAAGTTATAATTTAAATCTCATCGTACTACTGTAAGGAAAACAGGCATTCTCTTCTCTTCTCTTCTCTTCTCTTCTCTTCTCTTCTCTTCTCTTCTCTTCTCTTCTCTTCTCTTCTCTTCTCTTCTCTTCTCTTCTCTGTGCAATATATTTAGTTTGATCTTACAGGAGGACACAGACATAAGCACATACACCCGCCACCATCACTGAAGCAGGGTTTCATGTAACTAATTCATGTAACTCATTTTTTAATTGTGTCAAATGTGAACCCTCCCGAAAATCAAACTAGCTCGATTCCCTTTGATGTTAACTGGCCGTTAAAGTGTGGAAGGCATGGCAGGTGTAGGCGTTCATACACCAACACCTCTGATCTTCAGCACAAAGTTGTTAATAGGCCATGAGGAATTTTCACGAGAACTTCAAGGCAACCAGTTAGGTTTTTTTTTTGTCTTGGCCATGAATCTGTTTAAGAATGCTGACAAGCTCCCCTATGCAACCACAAATGGGGGTTTAAATACTTTATCAACTTAAGCCACGTGGTGCAATAGATCCAAACCCAATAACTATACCCAAGGTCACTAGTTTTTACTCTTTTTTTGCCTCCAGACTACTGTGTCCGGTCTGCACATTTTAATTTGTTCGTAAAATGCTTTTAAGTCTCGTGTAATGACTGGCGCTCACATAGCCATGGAGGAAAGGGTCAGGGTCAGCCCTTGCTTCTAGACATCCTTGTAAATCTTGTTTAAGGCCTTGTCATAAAGCTTAGGGGGCTAAAAGCAAAAGAATCCGCTCCCTGTCAACCTAAAATCCTACGGTTATTGTGAACCTCCTCCTCCCCATCCTCCACCACAGCCTGCCTCTGGTCTTACACACGTGATATTGCCTGGTAAAGTGAAGTCCAGTTAGCACACAGGAATGCTGAATGCATAGTAGATGACACACCTCCCTAAACTTTATTTGTGATTAATTGAACGATTAGGTCATGGATTTTAGACGGTTGAAAGTTTGTTGAAGGTACTAAGTAGACTGTACGCTGATGTTTGGTTTTGTTTGGTTGGATGCACAAATGTGTGCCTGGGGGTGTCTGTGTGTAAGACAACAAAGGGGAATACAAAGTGTGTGTGTGTGTGTGTGTGTGTGTGTGTGTGTGTGTGTGTGTGTGTGTGTGTGTGTGTGTGTGTGTGTGTGTGTGTGTGTGTGTGTGTGTGTGTGTGTGTGGTGAGGTTGTTTATGTGTGTGTGTGAGAGAGAGAGAGAGAGAGAGAGAGAGAGAGAGAGAGAGAGAGAGAGAGAGAGAGAGAGAGAGAGAGGAGAGAGAGAGAGTGTGTGTGTGTGGTTTGGGGGGGGGCGGTTGGCTTTCTTTTTCATAATGTGTCTGTGTGTGCAAGAAAACGGCACGCTGTAGTAAACAACCTGGGACACTACGGAGGCCATACCCATTAGAACCTCAAAAAGGAAATAGGAAATGAGATCCGGAACGGGGCATAAATCTCTTTACTAAAAGCTATTAGGTTAGGGAATGGGAAAACGGCCATCCCACCTCTCCACCCATGCTACATAATACATTCTGCTGTGTTGATTAGCCATTTTCACCGTGACGTGACTTCAGAGTAGTAACATTTTGAAACTAGAAATGTACTGAGAGAATGCAGACCTCCGCCAAGGAAGCTGTTTGATAGAACATTTGACTATGTTACACACCCTATTTTTATTTTAAGTCTTTATTGCTTCTTTTTGTGGAGTTAGAAACTGTAATCAGAATTCACCCTTTCCCACAATTCAATTTGCGGTCACTAGGGGCGTCTAGATTTCTAGACTAGCAATGCTGAAGAATCTTTTAAAAAAAAATCCTGGTTGCGGTTTGTGATCCGGATCACCACCAGAATTGAATCACTTGTTCCTTTGGTCATTTTCAACAACTCCACAAAGTTTCTTCCAAATTCCTTCATGAGTTGTTGAGTTATGCTGCTGACAGACAAACAGACAAACAGACAGAAAACCACTGCAACCAAAAACATAACCTCCTTGGCAGAGGTAACAAAGCAGGATAAATGACAATTGATTTCAGGGCAGAAGGTGTGTGACGTCACGTGAAAAGGGCTCATTCAACTCTTAGGAAGTGGGATCAACACCAGGAGTGTAAAATATGAGTATTTAAGTGATGAATTAACACCTTAGAATCCCCTGCACGTCCTCTTATCCCACCATACAGGGACGCCAGGAATACACAGTCCAGCAACGACTCCGCTGTTTGTCCAGCAATTAGTCGCCGCGGGAAACCTAGTGTAAACATTGCCTATTATGTACCTCCCAGCCAAACACTGGAAACAGAGACGCGTTGGGGAGACATATGGCCGGCCTTCCGTCGTTCTCTCCTGGTTGTTGTTTTACAGCGGTCGTAAAGCCGCTCTATGTAAATTTGCGGTGCACCGTCCGATGTCATGGTGATGGATATGTTTTGTGTTTTGTGACTTACATGTTGTATGTGAGTGAGAAGTGTATGACGGCTGGATTCATGCAACCTACTCACATACACACACATACTACATGCAAATACTGAGGTACAGTTACACATCGTTTCGCATAGCCTAACCTTTCTGTGTCTCTTCTCGCACGCACTCACTCAAGCACACACACGCCCCATTCAAACTATAGGTTCACACATATAAACAGCACACCGTCTCACATACAAAAACTTAGTATGCATGAGCTGGAATTGCAACAAGGTTTTATGCAAATTCCAAAGCATTTCCCTCTAAATTTCCCATTCAAATTGGCTGAAATGAGCATGGAGAAGAGAAGCTGAATGGATACCCAGACTCTGGTGTCTGTGTAGGATGTAATATTTCATGCTGTGGAGCCCATGTGCTATTCGGACTGCTTTATGTGGTCCGGGCTATATTTACGGTTCAACTCAGGGATGGATAATTTAGCACAAAGGAATCGATTTGTTCAGCCCTTTCCATGCGACCTGTGTGTTTGCATGAGAGAGAGAGAGAGAGAGAGAGAGAGAGAGAGAGAGAGAGAGAGAGAGAGAGAGAGAGAGAGAGAGAATGTGTCTGGATGGTGGTGGCATAGTTGTCATGGAGACATCATGCAATTGCGTTACTATGGGCAATTTCTGATGCAATGCATCTTGGGTAATTGTGTGTGTGTGTGTGTGTGTGTGTGTGTGTGTGTGTGTGTGTGTGTGTGTGTGTGTGTGTGTGTGTGTGTGTGTGTGTGTGTGTATTATGTGTGTTTGTGCGCATGTGTGTGCGTGTCAAATACAGGACAGAAATAGATTATGAATAACACGTTTTTGTTCTTTTTTTACGCAGAAGCTTTCAGAAGTTGACAGAGACAGTGTCAGAAACTGGAAAATCAATTTGTTCATGAATCTACCCAATCAAAACAAACAGTGTCTAGTGTAAACTATTGCTAACGATATTACAAAGTCCACCATGTAGTTAAGTTAATTGGTGCAGTTTGATTTGTCGTGTGTGTTTGCTCCCATGCCTGTTGCTCAAGTGTTGATAACCTTGTGCTTCTCATCATCTGCCCAGATGGCTCTCCACACACACACACACACACACACACACACACACACACACACACACACACACACACACACACACACACACACACACACACACACACACACACACACACACACACACACAGACACACACACACAGACACACACACACACAGACACACACACACACACACACACACACACACGACTCTGTTTCAAGGAGTGCATTTGATGGGTGTGTGTTATTTTATGGGAAGTGATGTGGAAGAAAAACACGTCACTAGGAGCTGTGTGTGTGTGTGTGTGTGTGTGTGTGTGTGTGTGTGTGTGTGTGTGTGTGTGTGTGTGTGTGTGTGATATTTTATGAGAAGTGACGTGGAAGAATCATACTAGGAGCTGTGTGTGTGTGTGTGTGTGTCTCAAACTAGGAGCTGTGTGTGTGTGTGTGTGTGTGTGTGTGTGTGTGTGTGTGTGTGTGTGTGTGTGTGTGTGTGTGTGTGTGTGTGTGTGTGCGTGTGCGTGTGCTTGACTGTGTGTGTGATTGTGTGTGTGTGTGTGTGCATGTGTGTGTGCCTGTGTGTGTGTGTCTGTTTGGGGTGACACATCATATCATTCCTGCTGCCGTCACCGGTGGTGGTCTGAGGGATGCAGTGACGGAGGTTGCCGGGAAACAGCAGCCAACGTTGGCTCAGCATCTCTCCGATTGGGCTGGATGATTGCCTGGACCAGGGGGCAACCTAGCATCTGCACAACACGATTCAGCTGTGTTGACCAGGGGGCAGTCTAGCATCCACATGTCATGCACGGCTGCCCACTTCTCCGGTTGTCATCTACCAGGGTGAAGCAGGGTCATCGATTTAGCATTGTTGCGAAACAAGTTGAAGTGACAAAGTCAAGAGCTCCAAGGAATAGAAGAGCAGAGACAGTATATGAAAAGTATATAGGGGACAATCTAGGGCAGTGTTTCCCAACCTTTTTTGTCTTGCGTACCCCCTAAGCCTTTTTGTCATGTCATAAGTACCCCCTCACTCATGCTTCTGTATCTCTTCCTCTATCCCAGTGTGTTCCATACATTCGTTATCATTACATTACACTTTCCCCACGTACCCCCTGTAGTGTGCTCGCGTACCCCTAGTGGTACATGTACCCCTGGTTGGGAAACACTGATCTAGGGGACATTCTATCTACACAATGTCAGTTGCCTGCCTCCTCTGGCTCTCTGCTGGCTGGTTATAAGACGGTGTAATGGTTCATTGGAAACTACTGGTATATGGGGAGGCCTTGCCATGGTAACGTTTGGGAACTCCTGATCTAGCATATACCTACACCGTTGCCTGCCCCTCTGGCTGCTGCCTTGGTGAAATATATACATGGGTTTCCCGTTTGTAAACAATCCCTGGCTGCGCGACCCAGGCTGCGCTCTGTTCAACCTCTGATTGTTGGAAACTGCTGTGCCTGAAAAAATATGCTCACGTGGTTGGCTGCTTAGCATCTTGCCCCTCCTTGCATCTCAAATGTTTGTTAGCGGAAAACCTATCTATAGGCAGGGTCATGTGGACTTAAAGGGCAGGCTCCCCTAACCAGAAGGCTGTTTAAATGACAAGACCCATGTGACCCGTACCCCACATCTTATACAAGTATTATCGTAGTGACCCAGAGTGCTTGGAAACTATTCCAATGCTGCAGATGATGCAGAGGTCAAAATGTGCTGTAAACTTTTATAAGCATTTAAAGTAAGGAGTTTTTTTCTATGCCACACCCAGTATATTACCGCAGTGCTTCTTTTACAGTTTGAGTTACAGAAAAATGTTACAGTAACAAGACTGTGGTGTATGATTAGCCTACTTATCAGTGACGGAGGCAGTTGTGATATGGTTATCTACAGTACAATACAACCTCCGGCCTGGAAGGACTTTTGCTTTTTATTTCGTCGTAAATTTGGCACTGCTCCGTGTGCCCTTATCTGGGGATCCATCAACACAATCTTGAAGGAACATGTAGGCCAGCATTTGAGGAATTTGGCAGTTAACCTGAGCGAGCTGGATTACGTTGTGTTGGTGCATGTACATGCAGTGTGTGTGTGTGTGTGTGCGTGTGTGTGTGTGTGTGTGTGTGTGTGTGTGTGTGTGTGTGTGTGTGTGTGTGCGTGTGCGCGTGTGTGCGTGCGTGCGTGCGTGTCTTTCTCTCAGCTTGCAAAAGGAAAATAGGATCAGACTCACACAACCACATGACAACGCCTGGTCAGTTACTGGTCAGTAACTTTTTTGAAAGGTTGTGTGGGATAAAATTTGCAGTCAGACAACTGTCTTTAGTGTAGATTTCATCATCATACATTTACTGTCCATCATAACTACCCCCCACCCCCCCCCCCCACACACACACACCTTTATCAGCTGGTTTCAGTATGACATTTTTGTTTTTAGACAATTTGGGCAAAGCAGTGTGTTCATCCACAGAGCAATTGGATTTAAAGTAGTGTGTAGGTGACTGATCTGCGGTTTATCTACACAAGGTCTCTGAAGGTTTGCCTCAATGCTCCTTGACGGAACCTCTCCAACTTCGTAAATCACCACATACGACCATTTGATGCAAAGCCTCACTCAAGCCTGATTTCATTATCCAACTTACTGAGGTTTCATGCCCTAATGTTAAGATTGTTCTGGCCACAATGTATGTCGTCAGTCTTTAAACAAACATTCCACCCTCATCTGGCTTACTTTCCCTCAGGTGGTTTCCTACTGTAACACCAGACCATATATAAGTATAAGATAAGATAAGATGCCGTATTAATGAACACAAGAGCGCCATCCGCAGAGAAGACCCCAAATCTACAATCTACAGTGGTGGCTACGAAGAAAGGTGGTTTGTCTTTAATGAAGGTTTGGAGATGGAGGGATGGAGTACACACACACACACACACACACACACACACACACACACACACACACACACACACACACACACACACACACACACACACACACACACACACTGGAAAGGGTGGGCTTAAAAGCTCTGAATAGTCGCTGGGAATAGTCGGCGGCATTTATCAAACTGAGTCTAGTTTGACTCCTCTTGACTCTTGACTCTCTCTGTACACGGTGCTGTAAGATACGCTGAGCTGACCGCATTACAAAGCTCTTGTCAGCCATTCAGGCCTTTCACGCTCTTTCGTTACTTCTCTATCGCTTTCTTTCTACTCCTTCACTTGTTTTTCTGAGTATACTGTACCTCTGCCCTCTCTGTGACTTTGACTCTTGGTCAGTAGTGTCTTGTAACAGTTACTGCTCTCTTTGTTTCTTTGTACCATTGTTTCTACCGGTATCTCTCCTCCTTTTTTTCCCTTGGCATTGATTTTCCATTCTTTCGATGTTTTCTTCGTGTTTTTCATTTGTTTGCTTTGTTGTGTGAGTAGTGTCAGTTGTTTTGGGCGAGTTTTTCATCATTGACGTTCTAACATGAGACAGTCATATCCACGTGATTGAGGACCGAGAGAAAGACAGCAGAGAGTGCATCATCGATCGAGCAATTAGATGGATCCGCAAACAGATATGCGTGCAGGGGTGGGTGAAAGAGATCGTCTTGTGGGTCTTGATGTGATGCATGACCAACTGCTCAAAGCAATGTGGCTGGGACTCAGACTTGTAACTGCAAGGTAGTCATTTAAGGATGTCCTCACACGGACGTCTCATGCTTACCAGAAGCCAGTCCTCTGTGCAGAGCTGCTGTATGTCTGTAGAAGAGTGTTAAACTGACTTTCCAAGTGATGAATCAACATTGAATAAAACATCAACTGTAGACTGTGTTTCTCCTCCTGCGACCTCCTCCTCTCGATCTCTCACCTCTCCTGGACTACTTGATGGACTAAATTACCTCATTAGTGCTCATCAGGACTCTTGTCAGTGGGGGCCGGATGTCCCTGCGGCGGGTGAGCAAGCGGCTGTCACTGGCTCTCCACTCCCATCCCATCAGCCCACAGTGATGAGACGAGTCCCAGCCTGACAGCTCTTCCAGTCCTCAACTCCTCTGGCCTGCACTCCACTCTGCACCGCACTACTGCACTTCTTAGCTGTGCACTACTCTCTCCAGTGTACTCCTTCCTTTTCCTCCTTTACATCCTTACAGCACTACTTCACTACTTTACTTATGTGCTCCCTTACAACTTCCCTCTGCCCTCCTAGACTGGATAGAAGGAGGTGAGGGGTAGAGAGGATGGGATGGTGGATGAGACATGTTCTTACTTGGTATTACACCAATGCACTGCACTGTTCAGTGTCTTTGAGATTGAAGGAGGGCATAGAGAGGGGAGCATGAGGGAGGGGAGAGAGGATGACTTCACTCTTCTGCCCCACAAAGGCAAAGTGCAGTAACTACGCCAACATTGGCTTCGCACATATGCCTTCAAAGCCTTGGTATTAGTTGCAAATTCTACATAATATCTCTGGGACACATTTGGACCATAAGTTAAAGGAAGTATAATGAAGACCATGTCCAGTCTCAACTCAGTTCACTCAATATGTACGTAGTTGCTGCACTTTGCCTTTACAGTATTGTGTTCAGTGATTACTGGCTTTTTAAAGTGGAGGATAAGAGAGACATGAGGATGAGGATGAGGAGAGAGGTGTACTAAACACACAGGTGCACTAACATGCATGGACACACACACACACACACACACACACACACACACACACACACACACACACACACACACACACACACACACACACACACACACACACACACACACACACACACACACACCCTTTGAGTTTGAAGCCAAATGTGTCCATAGGTCAGCCTGGCAGGGTTGTGCTGATAGTAGGGCACTGGTTCAACTCCCACAAGCACGCTGGCAGCTTGCCCACTGTCTAACTTAGCAGAAATAAAACCATTTACAGAACAAAAAACTGTGAGAGAAAGGTAAATACAGCGAAATGTAGGAATGCCACTGGAAGTCAGCCAATACAGCTTGACCTTGTAACCCCATGCTTACAATATTATTACAATGTTATTTACCCCTTGAAGTACAAGTAAACAACACATTTATCAAACACTGGTTTAAAGTGCATAGCTTAGAGACCTACAGGGATGGTAGGGGGAAAGGAAGACACCCTGGAGCTTTCTGACGTGAACCGTGTCCATCTATAAATTTGCCTCTGAAAAGCCTCCTTTGTTTTCTATTTTTCTTGTTTTTTACGGTGTGGCGGTCTGTACAGTGATGAGCGGTTTTCCCTCGTTGCCATGGTGAGGGCGGAATGGAAGCGATGTTATAGTGGCAGTGGTCTCCATAGTAACGCTGGCAGTAGCTGATGTCATCTCTCTCCCCCTATCCAATGGGGGGTGGAGTGGAGGGAGGTGGTAGGTGTTGTGGAGCGGGGGCAGACATTATGGCCAGACCAGACAGGGGAGGGATGGGATAGCTGGCTGGCTGTGGGCCTTATTGGGAACCAGTGGCGGAGCAATTGCACACAGGACCCCAGGGCAAGACGCTGATATGGCTCCCCCATATCGTCTGCCATGGTCACAATGGGGTCGCCACCACCAATACAAGAGGGCCCAGGGCCAAACGCTCTGCTGCCTCACCCCCATAGCTGCGTCCCTGTTGGGAACAAAGCCTCTAATTACATAACGACCTCTTGGAGATTGCTCTGACAGGCCTGAAAATAAAACAGCAGCCCCCCTCCCTTCTTTCTTTCCAAGGAAGAAGTAAACACCTCCTTCTTTCTTCTCCTTGGTGAGGGTCTCATCTTTTTTATTTTATTCTATTTCCATTGATTCGTGAACACTCGTTACAATTAGGGATGCAGACGATTAATCGATTAATCGACTTTAATTGATCAATGCATTAATCGATTAAAAAACATTAATCGCAATTAATTGACAATTCAACTGACAAGATGACCAGGTGAAATGGGCATATAAAGAGTGTGTGTGAAGAGGGGTGTGAATTGTGGGAATATTTAAATCTATTAAAGAATTGAAATAGAATTAATTTAAATGTGGTATTTTATCTCAATTTTTAATACATTTTTTTAGATTTAGTATTTTTTTTTTCGAGAAATATTGAGATTTCGGGGGGGAAAACGCCCCTGATCAATTAATCGTGAGTCGATCGATAAGGCTATCAACTAATGATTAATGAATTAATCGATAATTTGCATCCCTAGTTACAATACATTCCATCTTTGGTTGGCTGTCTGGCAGGCAGTGTGGATGTGGTGTAGATTTTTAGTGTTCTGATTTAATTATAACCTATTGACTGTCATAGAAGCTGTGCCTTTAAAACAATGCAGTTTAAGTGTCTGATGAGGTATTTAGATATGAATCAATCAATCAGTCCATCAATAATATTTATATAAGGGATTATCATACATACCTGTCATTCAATGTGAGAGGAGGGAATAACAAATTATATTTTAGAAAGTATTATAGATTGTAGATAACTAACTATCACCAAAGGCAGATGAAAATAATGTGTTTTTAAATTTCTTTTTAAAGCAAGACACTGTTGGGGCAGTTCTAATTTGGACAGGAAGCAACATAATGACTAAATGCCACTTCACTCTGTCTGGATTTGACCCTAGGCACAACCAGTAGAGAAGCCTCTGAAGACCTAGGACATTAGGATGGTTTGCTGTAGAATATTTACAATGTATTTAGGGCCTATGACATTAACTCGATTCTAAATATAATTCTTTGTTTTAGTTAGAATTCTAACAGCAGCATTTTGTATCAGTTACACCTGGCTATTAGGCCATACTTGCCCCATGGCTGCCCTATGTATGGATACTAAGTGTTGTGTTTTGGTTTAGATCCTACCATGTGATGCAGAGGGATTTGCTGGCAGGGACAGGCATTTGGTTTTGGCATCAGTGTCTGGGAGAGACTGACAGGGAGGGTGATGTATGCCAGACAGATCAAAGTAAACAAAGGTGTTGTTTGCTCTGTTTATCTTCCTCTACCTCTCCCTCTGTCTTCCTCTGTTATTTGTGTTCTTTCATCGCCCTTCTCTTCTCTCCATTTCAACCTTTCTTTGCCCATTTCCCCATCATGCACACATACACATTTACATAGAGTAATTTCCGTGTTCACTCAACTCGTAGAGAGTTGAATTTAACCGCCTTCAATGCTATTGTGGTTAAATTTTTGCTGCAAAATCGACTGCACACACACACACACACACACACACACACACACACACACACACACACACACACACACACACACACACACACACACACACACACACACACACACACAGTGGAATATTTCCTTATTCCAAACAGCTTGAACGCAGAGGCAGGTCAGTAAACAGCTCAGTGATACCCTATTGGTGTCAGCAAGGAATGCCAACCAACTGCCAACACCGAGGCTAACATTTCACACCAGGAAAATACTTTAGTACTCTCTGATATATTACACCAAACAAAACGAATTGGAACAGATTTTATATTTAAGACTGTGTTCCTGAGTTTGGTTGTTATCAGCCATTGTTTTTGTAACCAACACACAACAATGAGTTGGTAGGCCTACCTGGAATTTAGACCTATGTATTGTGTAAACCTAAATACAAATGTTGAAACTAAATTCCAAAGAATGTTACTTTCTTGGATATGAAATAGGATACTTTTGCTGTCTTGAGTGTATTTTATTCAGACATGCCACCGAATGCAACAATTTGGTAAAATGTTGTGCTGCTAAGGCTTTTCAAGCAGAGCATGTCATAAAGTATGTGTCTACATTCCTAAGAGAGTTCATAAGTGACGTCAGGCTTCCATGTCTGCTGGACCTCAGGAAGTAGATTCTTAGCACTCAATTCAATGGCGATATTCAATTTATATTTTGATCCCCTTTCAATTGTGTCACAGGTTTCACATGTTTTTTCAATAAACGATTTAGTGGGAGGAAGCTTGATGCTATGACATTATGAGCACTTCAGGAACTACAACTCTTGGCTGCAGCCCTCGATGTGGATGTTATTGTTGACTGAGTCAGCAGCTACGTCAACTGCATAATGTCAATTACACTTATATACACTTATGTCTTACTTATTTGTTTTATCCATCGCACACTGATCAACCAACGGTCTTGTAGTAGCCTAACAATACGAATGTTGAAATTTGAAACGCGGGTGTCGGCACATATTGGAGAAGATGCTGTTTTTTTCCTCAGTTACCTATCAGAGCATTATTGTTCTTCAGTCTACTTTTTGATTGATTTAATTTATGATTAGCACATTTATTGGATTTCAGGAATGTGAAACAGCGTAAGTATGGTTCAAACTAGAGGTGGGCAATCTCAGGCCCGGGGGTCACATGTGGCCCACTGAGCAACCGTATCTCTTTCATGTCGTGAAGTATTCACGAAAAAAATAACTTTAATTTTCGTGGTGCATTCACATTATTGCCCGTTTTTTGTGGTTGGGCAACGAAACGCTGCCTATTCATTTGAATTGCCCGACTGCTGCCTAGCGACCCACTAGTTTGACGCCCTTTCGGTACCGTCACATGGTAATCAAACATTTCAAACAAGCAATTTAGGGTTAGGGTTAGGGTTAGGTTTAGGGTTAGGGTTAGGTTTAGGTTTAGGTTTAGGTTTAGGTTTAGGGTTAAGGTTAGGGTTAGGTTTAGGTTTAGGGTCGTATGACATAAGGCGTAAGTACCGAAAGGGCGTCGAATTAGTGAGTCCCGAGTGTATCAGCAGTGTTCTGTCAGCACCCCCTCCCCGCCCCTGCAGACGCTTGGATAACCATAGCAGCAGTCGGGCAATTCAAATGAATAGGCAGCGTTTCGTTGCCCAACCACGAAAAACGGGCAATAATGTGAATGCACCACGAAAATTAAAGTTATTTTTTTCGTGAATACTTCACGAAATGACAGAGATAGGGCTCCACTGAGCCATTTCATGAGGCCCACAGAGCCTTTAAAAGACATACAACTTTTAAACACATTTTAATGATGCTCACGCAACATTCTCAAAATGACTACCGAAGAGAGGGCTCTTATAGGTTACACAGTAGACTATTGTAGTGTACATTTCAGTACAATTTTAAAGAATTAATTGACTAAAAAGTTATGCCAGCCAGCCTACATGATCACGTATGTATTGACGGGCAAGTTGCCTGCGAGACCTACGCTAAACACAGTGCTAAGGCCCATTGTAAATAACAGCTAACAAAGTTGGAGCTTAATGTATATAACCTACCTAATATAATTAGTAAAACATGAATAAAAACATTGGTAACACACTGACACAACATAAGTTTAAACAGAAGTTTTTTTTTTTTTTTTGTAGAAATGTGTTGAATAG
Organism: Engraulis encrasicolus; assembly: GCF_034702125.1. Classification (NCBI taxonomy): domain Eukaryota; kingdom Metazoa; phylum Chordata; class Actinopteri; order Clupeiformes; family Engraulidae; genus Engraulis; species Engraulis encrasicolus. Next base: position 17,988,583 of record NC_085873.1, read on the forward strand.
ATAATAGAGGCTTACCTTTTTCAGTTGCTTTGTTAAGATGTGGTGAAGGGTTGTCTTAAAGATAAGAGAAAAACTAAGAAGAATCTTAAGAACAGAGCTTTCACGGATATCAATTATTCTTAACATAGTTCTTAAGAAAAAAGATAAGATGGAAGTTAAGAAAAAACTTAAGATGTTTATTTCTGAATATGGAATGTTCTTAACTTTGTTCCTAAGACAAAAGTTAAGAGAAAAGTACCAGTTAAGAACTATTTTGTTCTTAAGAAAGCTTTGTGAATCCGGTCCCTGACCCTTTAACCAATATTGTAAACCCAATGTGGCCCTTAGGCCAAAATAATTGCCCACCACGGGTTCAAACGAACAGAAATACAAAACACAAACACAAAACACACACTACATAGAGCTAACAAGAAAGCGAAAGTATGCAAAACAGAATACTCCACACACACCCACATTGACATATCATGCATATTTGCAATTTCTTACGACTTATTTCTCTGCTCTAGGCTGTGCTGGCTATAAACTGGGACGTGTTGAGGCATAGACCCCTGTGTCAACACAGGTGGAGGGACTTTTGCTCTCCAAATTGGCCTCTACTTGTCTTGAAACATGACGCTGCTGTGATCATGATGGACATCTTAATAATTATGCAGCATCTTAAAAAGTGCATGATCTTGACAGAATAACTTTTTAATTTTGCCTTGAGTAATCTGCAGCCACGGTTGGCAGATCTGGAGGTTTCCCGCCAAGTAGGGCTGTTTAGGAGAAGCGTCTGTGAGTATTTTTTTGTTGTTGTAGATTCATGCCGTAGAAATGAAAACAATTTTGTTCAATTTGGGCATGATTTAGTGCCTCCAGGTGTTTTTTGAACATTGATTTGGCTGGAAATCATTAGTCACGTCTGGCACCCCTGTTTGCAGTCTGCAGAACTGCATCTGATGTTCCTCAAGTTGAAGATATGCATGGCAGTGAACTGAATAATACCAAAGTCCACTCTGGGAAGATGGTGTTTAGTGCAAAGTGATTAAATGCGGTAACACCATTCCATTTGTCTCTCTGTTTGGGTTTGGGTTTGGGTTTGTTGTTCTCCCAAACAGCCTGTGCATTTGTAGTGAGGGTTGAGTCATGGAGGGGGTGGGGGGAAGCTTACAGGTGTCTGGGACATGCGGTTGTATTGTGGGGGATTAAGCTAACCACACACACACACACACACACACACACACACACACACACACACACACACACACACACACACACACACACACACACACACACACACACACACACACAGACACACACACACAGACACAAACATCATGCTTGGACATGCACGACCGGCCCACCGTGCACACAGACAGAGAGCTCTGTCATCCAAACTCTGTGGTGACTATTACTTCATCGTCTGTGGAGTACCTCTAATAGTCCCTGTCTATCAAAACTACACCATAGGGAGCTACTCTCTACACCAAATGCCACAACTATGTTATGTTCTCTACTTGTTCACTGTCAAATATGGAAATGGAAAAGAACTTGACAGTAAGGTGGAATTGTAAAGTGGGAATTAATTTCATTGTCAGCTCTAACGGTAAAGTGGCAATGTAAAATGGCAATGCATTTAATAACCAGCTCTTACTTTCATGATTAAAAGTCAGTTTTATGATTACTTTTTTACTGACTTACTTTTATGATTGAAAGTACCGCTAAGTATGGTGAGAGGTTTTGAGACAGTTGCCAGAGAGAGTTGTCAGACAGAATCAATTCTGCTTGTCGGACTAGATTATTTTACAGACAGTGCTACATACCTTGGTTCTTTGGAATCGTCCTCAGACTGTGAAAACAGACGAAGTTCCTGCATTTACAAAGTATACGTTATAATAAGAGCGTTAAGGTTATTGCCCATTTCTCTGCAAGTGAAGTTTGATTTAGAGATTCAATAAAAGTGTAGAAACAATCTCACATTTACGTGTGCATATATTTTTAATCAATCTTAGAATTTGAAAGAAATCTAAGAAATATCACACACACACACACACACACACACACACACACACACACACACACACACACACACACACACACACACACACACACACACACACACACACACACACACATGCGTGTGTGTGTGCGTGTGTGCGTGTTCACCTTATGTTTTGGGGTCATTATGAAACACACACACACACACACACACACACACACACACACACACACACACACACACACACACACACACACACACACACACACACACACACACACACACACACACACACACACACACACACACACACACACACTAATAGAAGATTTACAGATTGCTACTACAGTACAAAGACACCTTTGTTAATCTGTCAGTTCTCCTCCTCGGAGGGAAAGTCGGAACATGACTTGAGCGTCCCCAGATCTTCAGACGTCAGAAGAGTGTGTGAGATTCTCTGCCTGTGTGTGAAGTATGCAGCAGGCGCACACGCACACGCACACGCACAAGTACACGCACACACACACACACGCACACACACACACACACGTAGGAGCAGGGTCCATCGATTGTTCCTCATGCTCGGGTTCCCTCAGCAATCCCTAGGGGTGTTGGGATGGTCATGTTCAAAACTAAAAGCTAAGGCTGGGCAGTATGGACTACACTACAGTATGGCTGGATGTTTTTTTGTCCAATCAACGATATGCTGTAGTGCAAAGCTATGAAGAATACTGTGTGGGTGGTGGGTTTGTGAAATGGCCGAAATTACATGGAACATTATACTGATCGAGGTGAAGGATAGGTTTTATCATTGAGAAGATTTTTTACACTGATGTGAGCTTATATGATGCATGATACAATGTTACAATATTATGATGCATGATGCAATATTCGGGACAGTGACCTAATGTGTATATATCGAAATTCCTTTGAGCAAGTTTTGTGTGTGAAAAGAACATGGAACCTGAAGGGTATTTCCAAAGTTCAGTCGTATCACCAGGGGATTTTTCATCTTTGCCCACACACTTGATGTACAGACTCAAACATCTCTCCCTTGATCTCACTTGATAATAAAACCTCACTGCACACAGCTCAGACGGCACCTCAATTAGAGAGAGTAGGGAGGACAGAGCGAGCGAGTTTCTGGGAAAAATCAGACAGACTAATTGTGGAGTAGTAACATGCCTATGTTTCAAATGGTGCATGTGGGCCCTCTGCAGTCCGGCCCTGCCCTGCCCCAGATAGCCATCAGAAGAACAACAACACGGGAGCCAGGCATGGGCTGGACCTGAAAACCGGCCTGGGCAGTTTTGGTTAGGACTGTGCAATATATGGAATTCATATTGTGATTTTGTATTGTCAATATTGCTGTCAAACAATATCAAATTTCCTAATATCGAGAATGAAACAATATTTTTGTCATTTGTCTAAACTGTCAAAAGGTAGGTTACACTAAGCAAAATACATTCCCCTCCACTTGAGCCATTGCGAGCACAGCGCAGACTTGCTCCCCAACACTTGCAGAACCCCACTGTGTGTTTCTCTATGACCCTCCACTCACACTGCTGAAGGAAGATTGTGAATTGTTTAGCACAAGTATTTGTCCTTAAAAGAAATATTGTCTAAAACAATTGTCATATCAATATTGACTGAAATAATCGTGATACTGAGCCCGTTTATATGTGCATCAATAAACCGGTTATGATCAGGTTTTTGGAGTTACCGGTTTATTCGAGCGCTCATGTAAACGGAATAAACAGTTTTCATAATCGGGTTATTGCCGTTATCGGTTTATGAGAAATCCGATTTGCACAGGTAGTATTTTGGCTAATAAACTGATTTCTCGCGTCATGTATCCAGCATAATCGGGTTATGATCAGGTTATTGACATTCTAGAAGGATAAGTAGCCAATCAAAAGCCTTAAATTCTAGCTTCGTGTCACACACTTTAGTGGAACACAGGCAACCGACAGACTGCATATAAACAGCTATAAACCGTTTACTACAATAAAATGTTTATTCCAATAACCTGATTATTGCGGCCATATAAACGGGCTCATTGATTTTTCTCATAATCGAGCAGCCCTAGTTTTGGTGTAGACCAGACCTTAACACAGCCCCATCTACAATCTCATGATTGGCATAGTAGTCTATCGCCTATACATGTATTAAAGATGGGTGAATTGGCTGCCCCATCTAAGTCGTGGGCTGGAGAAAAAACATAAACAATAACAACAAAACAGCAGTATCCCCCTGCCCCCCCCTCCCCTGAGGACTGGTGGCCCAGCGGGGAAATGCCCTGTTTGTCAGATTTGTCCAGTGTTGGGAGCTCTGGGAATCTGCCACTGGCCACAGAAGCAGCTAAGTGGTCACCAGGAATTGTCCCCATGTGATGCGTCAGTTGTTTGTTCAAACCCCCCATCTGTCTGGCACACACACACACACACACACACACACACACACACACACACACACACACACACACACACACACACACACACACACACACACACACACACACACACACACACACACACACACACACACACACACACACACACAATTATGCGGCAGTCCTTTACTCTAGGTCCCTTGAGGGATTTAACCCAGATTTGAAAACAAACAACTGCAGTTGTTTTTAGCTTTTTCCTGAAACTGTTTTTTAAACTGTTAAATAACATTAAGTAAGAAAATCCTGAGGCAAACACTTGCATTTGGTTGTGTCAGTCTTGCAAGTAGTAAAGCAGCCAAATGCATCCACAAGTTTAATGTATCAAGCTGAGGGTCATTGATTATAACCAGCTCTGAATTCTGCTATAGTGGCCAGCCATCTCGTTCATTGTGAAAAGAGCTCCATCTACAGAAAAGATCACAAACTGTGTGTGTGTGTGGTGTGTGTGTGCGTGTGTGTGTGTGTGAGTGTGTGTGTGTATGCGTTTGTATGAATGCCGTCAACACTTGGCTTAAGCTCACTCACGTAAAACACTCATGTTTTTTTATTCCTCATAGCCCCCTCTGCAGTGTTTTCCAGGTGAAGTGGCTTGTGGTAGTAGTAGTAGTGCCGTAGTGTCCTGGCAGCATTTTTCGAATTGCTTTCATTCCTGTATCTGTAGTCTTGTCATCGCTAAACAAACTGTTGTGACGTGTCATCGCTCATCCCGGTCCCAGCAGAGCGGAACGGACCCACAGCCTTGGTCATGTGGAGATGATGAGTGAAGTGCGTGTGTGTGTGTGTGTGTGTGTGTGTGTGTGTGTGTGTGTGTGTGTGTGTGTGTGTGTGTGTGTGTGTGTGTGTGTGTGTGTGTGTGTGTGTGTGTGTGTGTGTGTCCGCCCGCCCGCCCACATGCATGCATGCAGTTGTGTGTGCGTGTGTGCATCCGTGTGTGTGTGTGTGTGTGTGCATCCGTGTGTGTGTGTGTATGTGTGTGTGTGTGTGTGTGTGTGTGTGTGTGTGTGTGTGTGTGTGGGTGGGAGACGTGACGCCTTGTTTTTTCGTAACATTGGTTAAAAACCTACAAAACTGTTATTTTCCTTTAAAAAACAAATGTCAATGAAAGAAGATGTGGTACATTATGTTTCATATTAGTCTTAGATGAGAAGAAACATTTTTGTTAAGATTTATGTAAAGGTTTATATATCAAATTTCCTGCGGTGTGACTGTAACATTAATGAAACAATATATAATAATATATATATAAATTAACCAACAACATTTTCAATAATGTATGAATCATTTGGCATGATTGCATAAATCTTAACTTTAGATTAAGATATGTGAATGTGGAAAAAACTCAAGACAATAATATTAACTACAAGTTCAATTTCGTAACACAAATTGCGTCCTGTGGGGTGACATGTATGTCAATGTTTGTGAATGGGCAGCTGCAAGGCCATTACAAGGGTCTTAAAGACTGGCTCCTAACCAGTCAGTACCTCAGTTATTGGAGAGTGCTGTGGAAGTTTAAGGTTACTCTTAACCTCTTAATATGTCTTTCTGTCACGCAATGCTTAGGTTCATTTTATGGTGTCCTGTGGTGTGACTGCTCTTATAGGAGGAAAAAAAGTTTTTGTATTAATGAAAACACATATTAAGATTAAACACAATATCATTATCAAGTTAGCATGAGCTCAGATGTCAGTCATGTATACAAAAGGATTAAAATGGCCATAATGCAGTGAATTCCCCGTGGTGTGACTCCATTTTCCTGCGGTGTGACATGCCTATGCTATGTGTTGATGCAGGACACATTTTCCCAAAAATGGCAAAAATAAGGTGAAATTCCACAGACCACTAAGTGCTTTATTTTTTTCTATTTTTTTCCAATTTTTATCCATCATTTTTTTCAGGAATTTGAAAAACTTTTTTTTTTTTTTGCGTTACGCCCTTGAACGTCAACCACCCACGTACGTGTGTGAGAGTACGTGCGTACCTGCTTGAGTGCGTACGTGTGTGTGTGTGTGTGTGTGTGACTGAGAGAGAGGGAGAGAGAGAGGGAGGGGGGAGTATTCATCTTTCCTCAAATATCTGTGTGGGTGTGCAAAACAAAAGTGTGAAAGAGCTAGTTCTGTAAAGTATTCTCCCTTCAGTTGTTATCACCTCTTGAATCGCAGCACACTGACTAACCCTGCCCCCCATTGCATTCTCTCTTCAGCTCACTCCTCCATCTGATAACAGTGAAGCAGCAGTAAAGTGAAGTGCTTAAACTTTGGGTTTGCGGAACACAGCAGAAAAAAAAACAAAACAAAACAATGGAAAGCCTTGAAGACCTAAGGCAGTGCATGCTGTTGGTTCTGTCAAACGGGGAGAATGAAAGCGAGAAGGGGGAGGACAAAAGCAAAGCGAAGCTCAGCTTTTTTTTGCGTCATCAGAAGTGGTAAACGGACACAGCCCACGCACACAGCCCACGGCCTGCAACAGGGGCGTAGCATCAAATTGTGGGCCCTGTGTACAATCAGCTCCAATGGACCCCTTCAGCCATATAGCTGCATAAATCAGACACTGTTGGGGCCCCTTTATACATGGGACTCTGGTAACTTAGTCACACTTTATTCCCCTGTATGACACCCCTGGGCTGCAGCGAAAGCCATTACAGCCCTCCTTTATGTCTCAGGTGGTACTGTACGAGCAAGCCCAGGCTTTCAACAAAGATGATGAATATGAATTATGCATAAGGATTAATAACTTGTAAAATCTTATTTTATTTTTATATAAAGTGAAAGCGAAAGCCCATTGGGAAACTCCAACTCCCATTGTCATTGTGACACAGCACTCCACAGCACACAAGTGAACACTGCACACTGCACACAACAAAATTGCATTTATGCCTCAACCGTGCAAGGGGGCAGCCCTCAGTGGCGCCCCATGGGGAGCAGTGCGGTGGGACGGTACCATGCTCAGGGTACCTCAGTCATGGAGGAGGATGGGGGAGAGCACTGGTTGATTACTCCCCCCACCAACCTGGCGGGTCGGGAGTCGAACCGGCAACCTCTGGGATGCAAGTCTGACGCCCTAACCGCTCACCCATGACTGCCCTATAGTGTATTTTTATCTGATTTGCCCGAGTAGCAACTTTGGTAATAAAAGACTATCAACAATTGGAATCTTGTGTGCAGCAGAATTAATGAAAAACTAATATTTGATTTTGCTGTTTTTTCCATTTCATTTAACACAATAAAATGGAGACCCAAAGCAATGTAACTCTGTCAAGCTCTGCTCTTGCTCTGCTCTGCTCAGCACTGCATGTGGTGAGGAAACCACCCAACTCTCTTGAGATAAGATTACAGTCAGTGTTGGCTCGAAGATTATTTGACAAGTTTCCCCCAGGACGTGTGTGTGCGTGCGTGTGTGCGCACGCGCGCCTGCGTGCAGTTGTGTGTGTGTGGTTTTGTGTGCACGTACATGTGTGCATGATCAGGCATGCTCTGACTGTTAAGTTGTTGTAACATGTGTTGTCTTTTTAACCTTTTGTCTTTGTCTTTTGTGTTGTCGTTTAACACTTGTCGTTTATCTTCTGACAACTGACAGCTGGATAATCCTATAATAGACCTGGAACGTTCATTTTTCACCCAAAACGCCTCAGATGTGTGTTAGGTTCAGTAGACGATGCATTGTTACCTGTCACAGAAAATGCACAATATGTAGTCACTCACCACTGCTGCATTGTTCAAAGAAAATACACGTTTTCATAGTATTGCGTAGCCAGTCACTCAACAGCACATTTCACTCAGAGAGTACATTGCAGTCCTGTATTGCCAATGCAGCAGTGCTGCTACTGCACTATGGTTGGCTCCAGATGCTTTCTGTGGTGAACTGAGCTAAAAGTTATGAACTGGAAACTGTGTGAGAGGGTGTCGCTTTTAGTAAGTGGAGAATGTTACGCCTCACAACACAAGTCATTGAGACCCTGTAGGAGGCTTTCCGTCTCTGTAGCCCTCGGTCACAGCACAGCCTTTCTCTTAGCCAGTCTCTCTCCCTCTCCCTCTCTATGTTCTCCATTATTTCTGTATCTCTTTTTATTGCAGAGTGGCCCTCTATCTTCCTGCAACTCCCTCTCTCTCGCTCCCTTTCTCGCTCCCTTTCTCTCTCTCTCTCTCTCTCTCTCTCTCTCTCTCTCTCTCTCTCTCTCTCTCTCTCTCTCTCTCTCTCTCTCTCTCTCTCTCTTTCTCCCTTGCTCCTTCTTTGGCACCATGCCTGTTGTCCAGCTCTGAGGTTAGCGTGGGGTTGCTGGCTACTGAGAGACAGAGAGGGTTGAAGGGAGGACGCCGGAGTCAAGTGAGATGGAAGTCAGCATGGAGCAGTACTGTTGTTCCACCTCCCACCCATCAGCAAATATTTAGTATGTTACACGGTCGCGCTAAAGCACCCTCCATTCACCGACTATCCCACTCCCACCTCTTTCAAGCTAATAAAGCCAAGAGAAGGCTTAGAGCCTTAGAATCACCTTCTCATCTCGCTCTCTTCTGCCATCCCATGCTCCCTCTTTTTCTTAAAAGTAACATGTTAGAGTTGATACAGTTTTGTTAGATCTGTGTTTCAAAGACCTCTTTTGTTCCTTTCATATTCTCCCCTCTCTTGCACGCACACATGCATGCACGCATCATGCAAACACACATGCGCATACACACTCTCACACACACCCGAAGGTATGGTTTTTGTGTGTGTGTACTGTGTAATGCCCCTTGTGTGCACAGCAAATACAGTGCCAAGTCAAACTCAGCTCTGCGAGCGCATGGGTCTCAGCCCTATTCAGCAGCCACAGCAGTGGCAGCAGCAGGAGCTTTCAATTCAGTTGAGTCGAGTCAAGGAGGGCCACTTCAGATTTCAACAAAGTAGCCACCAACAAACAGACTGCGGGTGGGAGAAGAAACCCAAAGCCGAAAGAGAGAGTGGGAGGGAGGGAGGGAGAGAGAGAGAGAGAGAGAGAGAGAGAGAGAGAGAGAGAGAGAGAGACAGACAGACAGACAGACAGACAGACAGACAGACAGACAGACAGACAGAGAGAGAGACAGAGAGAGAGACAGAGAGAGACAGAGACAGAGACAGAGAGACTGTGAGAGAGAGAAAGTGATGACCTCTCTTATTCCAAGTGAGGTTTGACTGGCTCAATCGCTGTGCTAATACATACAGGACTGTGTGTGAGCATGCGTGTGTATACATGTAGTTAGGAAACCCATTCCCTGCTGTGTGTTTTGCATGTTTGTGTTAATTCTTTCAAAAAGTTGTGTGCGGGAAAAAGCCAATGTCAAAGTGTGCGTGCGTGTGTGCGTGCAGTGCTGCTGCTGCTGTTCCAAGTTCTGAGTTCCTAGTTCTGAGTGGCCCTGAGCTCTGATCAGTGGAAGTGTTTCCTATTGATCTCTCCATATCTGCTTCTCTGTGTGTCTGACGTCACACCACACTTCTCCTGCCCGACTGCCACACCTCTCCCTCACCTCCAGGCTCTGCAGCAGCCCCACTCATCTCTCCTTGGCCTCCATCCAATCTCAGCGATGGGGCCCCCCTACTACACAAAACACCTGCCACTCGCTTTGAAGCCCCAATCCTAGCCTCAAGGAGCTCAGCTGCTTCTGCTTCCATAGAGGGGCAGAGCTGCTATCTTCCTTATTGGACACACTCAGACTCACACCCAGGGGCCTATTGGAACATCAAGAAACACTTAACAGATTCACATATTTGAATGAGTTACAGGTACATGAATCTCGGAACTTAACTTAGGTGTATAAGACATCAGGGGTGAGTTTCTCAAAAGGGAAGTTGTTAACCTGTTAGCAACTTCGGTAGTTACCAATGGGAAAATGCATTGAAAGCAACGAAGTAGCTAATGTAGTAAGCAACTTTGGTTTCGAGAAATTCACCCCAGAATAGGAGATGTGTAACTGAAACAATGACTTGGTGTCCGAGTTTGTGTTGACGTGACATCAGGCTTCATTCCCATGGTCTCCTCAGACTTCAGCACTTGCACAATGGTTGGCCCGGCATTGTAAAGCAGTGTAATTACACTTCTGCTTCACCGACAACAGTTTCAGTAGCTTATTTGAAATTTGGTACAGTCAGAGATTCTTAGAGTACTGTATATATCGAATCCAGTCTCTCTGGTACAGTGACTCAGTGAGCTTGCCTATTACATACGTACATGCTACAGTATGGACATGTATTGGTTATGCTATGATTCTGAACAGAAGGATATGATGCATTAACTACCCTAATACCCGCTAAACACAGTATTTTAGTCACTACACACATGCATATGATGTTTGGCCCGCTCAAACACCCCATGTCAATACTGGACTCTTAATCATTTATAGCTGACTACACAAGATTCTTAGCCTGCTTCTCAACTCAAACCTTCCAATAATAAATGGTGAGGAGAGCATTCCACGCCCAGAATTATCAAAAGCATTTTTTTTTGTCATGTCCCTTCCCCCAACCTCTGATAGGACCTACTGATTAGTGGATAATGATCTTTGCAACACAAGAGTTTCATTCAATACCTCTGGCATGGGGAGAAAAAATGCATGTGGTGCAGTTTGGTTTTATACATTATTTTTAATTCAACTCTCCCATGCTTCCTTTGCTCCTTTCCTGATTTCTCGAGTGAAACTTCAGGAAAATTGAACATACCCAGTAGTGCATTTTGGAAGACTGCATGCCCCAGCTCCTAGCTTACCCTGGCCATTGTGTCCTTCCTGCTGAAGTGTGCCTGTTCTTGCTCAAATGTTTCACTGTGTCACTGTGGAAGGTTCTGAAACACAAGTAATACTCCGGAATATCTAGTGTTCTTCATCAGACTTGTGAGCTCAGATCATTTAGGGTCAGGTCATTTGCTCACTCAGTCACCTTGCTAGCATACTTAATACCACAGTGGTTGTGCAATGGGACAACGCTGGCCAGCATAAACAAAAAGGCTATCATGGGTAAATTTGTGAACAGGACTGTGACATGCAGACCTACTTGGGCTTGGCAAAACAATGATCATATTTCTCCATGGCATCCATATCTCTGTGTGTTCAATCTGACAGTTTGAAAGC
>NC_085873.1:18005085-18037585 GCF_034702125.1 Engraulis encrasicolus
ACACCTTTTCATTTATTCAAGTGTTCCTTGTTCGCTTCTTAGTTGGTTCTTTGCCTGACTTCCCCTGCCTGATTTTTTTGGATGAGTTTTTGGCTGGTCTGCGTCTTGTGTCTTTTGTCTTTTTTGTGTGTCTTTGTTTAATATTCTAAAATTGCCTCCATAATGCTTCAATAAACTAGTATTGAGCAGGTTGTCGTATGTATGAGCTGCTAAAATGGATGACATAAAATGAGAGAAAAACATGATAATCTTCTCATCCATTCTCAGAACGAGATTTTCACAATCTGCTACTCCGTCTCTCTTGGTTCTCCATCTCTGTCGTTCTCTCACTCCTTCCCCCCCCCCCCTCCATCCCTCTCTCCCTCTCATTCACTCTCTCTGTCTCTCCTCTTTCAGTCACTACTTCTTTTCTCTGTACGTCCACAGCACTCTGTGCAAGCAGAATAATCAGCTTAATTAGGGGAGCTGGGCGTTATTGGCGGCCTTGGCTGCTGGCTGAGCTTGGCCGGCTGGCTGTCGTGATGTATACGTTGGGCTTTTTTGGTTTCGCCTCGTAAGCGTTTTGCCCAACGACTTCCAAAAGCGTTCTGCTAGCCCACTGAACTCCGAGCTGCCAGCTGAGACAGAGAGAAGTGTGGAGCATCAGCACACACACATACACACACACACACACACACAATCCTGCTCCGGGCAGTAATTTTTCAAGGGGCACTGTGTAATATTTTTAGTAGTTTATTTCCAGAATTCATGCTGCCCATTCACAAATGTTGCCTTTTTTCATGTATACCCCACCAGCAAATTCTAAGTATTCATTATGACTGAGAAAACAGTTTTTAGACATGAAAACGGGGATCTTCACCATTGTCCGTCATTTTGAATTTCCAGAAATAGACATTTTATCTGCAAAACTTACTAGAGAAGGGGGGGGGGGTGGATGAGAGACATGGACATGGCGTGGACAGAGTAACATACAGTAAATGGCAACATAAATGTTGTCCTCCATCACTCGTTATAGTGTATGTGTTTGCGTGCTTCTGTCTCTCTTTCTCTCCACCTTCTCTCTTTCCTTCTTCCTGTATTTGAGAAGGAGTGAAAGAGACAGAGGATGAGCATGTGTGTGCTGAGAGTGAGTCTGCCCGTGATGACGAAAGTGTCTGAGTGCTTTTCCAACCTGTTGCTAGGCTCAACAGGCATGCTGTATTCGCCTGATGCCAATCCTTGTGACACACTTATAAACACAAGGTTATCTTCCACACACCGCGCTCTTCCGTCTTGTTGGTGCGTCTCTGAAGTAATCTAGTAGTAGGAAATGGATTGCACTCCATTTTTCTTCTTTCTTGTTGTTTTCTTTTTATTTTAACATTGCAGGGACTGACATGACAGACGTTTCGGCTGCACAGAGCCTTCTTCAGTGTCACACTTATAAACACGCAAATGCTTTCTCTCTCTCTCTCTCTCTCTCTCTCTCTCTCTCTCTCTCTCTCTCTCTCTCTCTCTCTCTCTCTCTCTCTCTCTCTCTCTCTCTCTCTTTCTCTCTACCTCTCTCTCTCTCACACTCACTGTCTCCCTCGCACGCATGCACATGCAAACACGCGCACGCACGCACGCATTTAATGCATTAACAGCAATTGAATAGATGCTGCCGCCGGTCATATAGGTTGTGTTGCACCGATGCTGCTCCCGGTTTTAATGGGTTAAACAGATACAGTATTTCGTTACTGTGAAGCAGGTCTTACTTTCGGGAGCGGCTTCGCCATGAGATGACGTCAGTCTTGCACTCGCGGCCACCCAGCGGTCCAGCCGCGTCCAGCTGAACCTGAATCAATGCGAAGAGGAGGCTTTTCTTTTTGGTTTGGACCGGCTCCATGTGAGCAATAACTAGTCATTAAGCGAGATGCTGCAGGGCAAAGGAGAGTAGAGGAAAGCAAAAGAAAAGAAAATGAAAGGGAAGGGGAGATGAGGTTAGAGGAAAGAGGTGAGCGGAGAACAAAGTGTGAGCAGAGAACAAAGGAGAAGACAGTGGAGGAGAGAAACTGAGGAGAGGAGAGGAGAGGAGAGGAGAGAAAGAAAGGAAATGAAAACTCATGAGAGGAGAGGACAGTTGAGGAGGGGAAGAAGGGAAAGCAAAACTGAGGTGAGGAGAGGACAGGGATGAAGAAGAGAGAGCAGCATAAGAACAAGGTAGCGGAGAAATGAAGAGACAAAACGTGGTCAGGGGGTGGTGGCAATATAGCTTGCTCGCTTGCGAATGATTAGAGCATCATACATCCTTTATTGTATTTTCATGACACAGCACAGCACAGCACAGTCTCTGTGTGCATGTACGTGTATGTGTGTGCGTGCGTCTTGAGCACCACAGCAGTGGAAGGAGCAGCATTGCTGGTTAGTGGAGGAACTAATTGGCAGTGACAGGAGACATTTCCACGCAGCGGCTAACGACTGAATAGCCTGTTATGGGGAGGGCCTGCTGTCATGACCAGACTGATGACCTCACCAGCAGACGGGGAATGAACTGTCATCTACTTCTTGAAATGTTCCAAGTTCTACTCAGTTTCGCAAATACACGCAAAGGGCCGTAAAGCTCAGTACAATACATCGACATCACGATCACAAATGTATTACCATAAAAGAATTGTATTTGCATCTCTCTCTCTCTCTCTCTCTCTCTCTCTCTCTCTCTCTCTCTCTCTCTCTCTCTCTCTCTCAAATTCAAATTCAAATTCAATAGTGCTTTATTGCCATTACAAAAGAAACTTTGTTTTGCCAAAGCATGGTACATAACATATATAAGACAACAGTAAGAGGAACAGTAAGACATAATACAATTATACCATGTGTGTGTGTGTGTGTGTGTGTGTGTGTGTGTGTGTGTGTGTGTGTGTGTGTGTGTGTGTGTGTGTGTGTGTGTGTGTGTGTGTGTGTGTGTGTGTGTGTGTGTGTGTGTGTGTGTGTGTGTGTGTGCATGTAGAGTGTGTGTGTGTGTGCATGTGTGTCTCAGTTTGTTTGTGTGTGTTTCCGTGTGCATGCGTGGGTGCACGCGTATGTCCATCCACAGTCTTTGAGTGTGTTTCAGTGAATATTTGAGCACATAAGCATAAGGTATTTAAAGAATACATATAATATACAGTATGTAGATATATCACTCATTGTCCCTCTGCATGTGAAAATATATTGGGCTGACAAGAATTGGGCTCTCTGTATTGGGCTCTCTGTATTGGGCTCTCTCTCTCTCTCTCTCTCCCATGTCACGTAAAGTACACTTTTAACTGGTGGTGATGGTTCACAATAAAGTAGTGTTAAATCTGCGCTTAACTGCCCAAAACTGAGAGTGTGACTGTGTTTGCGTGGGGGGGTGGATTAGGTTTGGCAGGGATGCACGGCGTGAGCTGCTGGGTGATGGGAGCATTTGTTTACAGAGGAGCGCCGGTCGGGGATCTCCTGCCAGGCGAGCGCAGAGCGATTAACATTTGGCTTTCCAACCCCCCCCCCCCTTCTCTCTCTCTCTCTCTCTCTCTCTCTCTCTCTCTCTCTCTCTCTCTCTCTCTCTCTCTGTCTCTCTGTCTCTCTATCTCTATCTCTCTCTCTCTCTCTCTCTCTCTCTTTCTATCTCTATCTCTCCTTCTCTCTGCAGGGAAGTCTCTCTCTCTCTCTCTCTCTCTCTCTCTACTTCCATCCTCTCTGTCAGGCAAGGACGTAGGGGCTTCAAATGTGCGATAATCCATTGGGATCACCCAGGTGATGGACTGGAGGGGGAGTGGGGAAGAGGAGGGGTGGATCAAGATGGTGGCAAGGGAGTTGCCAGAGAAGTGCGTGCGTGTGCGTGTGATGTGTGTGCGTACTTGCGTGCGTGCGTGCGTGCGCGCGCGCGCGTGTGTGTACAGTGTACACACACACACACACACACGCGCACGCAAGCACGCACACACGCACACAGTAGGGGGGTGGTGGTGTACACAGTAGGGGGTGGAGGTTAGCGGATGAGACTGATCCAGCCTTAAGGTAATATCTGTCTGTTTCCACAAGCGGGAATGCTGCTAACCTTTTCCTCCCGACAATTGCTTGTGCCTCGAACAGACATTTGGGGGGATGTGTATACTGGCAGACACTTGAGAGGAAAAAGGATAAGAAGGTCTGCTTGGGTACTACCTCTTCTCTTCTCCTCTTCCTCTCTTTCTCTCTATCCCCCTATTGCTTCTCCTTCCTCCATCTGTCTGTCTTTATCTGTCCTTCTCTCTCACCCTCCACATTGCGAGCATTGCTGTGGGCACATGTCGTTCTCTATCTCTTTCTTTCTTTCACGCTCTACCTCTCTCTCTCTCTCCGCTGTCTTCATCTCTCCATCTCTTCTGGTCTCCACATGGGGAGCACTGCTTTGGGTAACTCTCTTCTCTCTCTCTCTCTCTCTCTCTCTCTCTCTCTCTCTCTCTCTCTCTCTCTCTCTCTCTCTCTCTCTCTCTCTCACTCTCTCACTCACTACATCCCTGGCTTCCTCTCCCTATCCATTCTCTCTCCTGCTTTTGGACATATCCCTATCTCTCTTGTTCACTGTAGAGGGAGTCTGTCTTCAAATCTCTCCTTCTGTCCTGCTCTCCTCTCATGCCTTGGTTACATCTCCGCACATCTCTGTACATCTCTCCCTTTCACTCTGTGTCTCTCTTCTCCAGTCTCTCGATATCTCCATCTCTGGGTACACCTCTGCTGATCTTTCACTCACTATCCCTCTCTCTTATCTTCTTCCCTCTCTCCATCTATCCCTCTCTCCTCCACCCCTCCTGCTCTCCATGTTGGGAGCTAGCGGGGAAGCAGCAGGTGTGTTAATGGCTGCTCCTACCGCTGCCATGGCAACCGGCCGTGCTGGGCTTTGCCGCTGAGAGGCATGGCTGGATTGGCCTTAAGGCATACAGGGCATTTGCCCAGTGGACTGTTGATGATTTTGGCCTGGTCCTCCCCCCAGTGCACTGGTAACAGCCCTCATGCTGCCACAGCTGACCTCTCTTGAGTTGGATTTTAATCATTGTGTTAAAGTCATCAAATAATTTTGGCTGTTGTGGTCAAAATAGCTCATAGTAATACTGTAGATGACTTGAAATTCTGGCACAGGCTTCATTGTCTTTCTCAATGCCTGGCGGACCGGTCCTGGCTGAAAATGCCCGGCCTGATTTTGTTTTTAGGCCAGCCCTGCTGAGAGGAGAAGAGATGGGAAGCAAGCAAGGCTGCTGTGATGAAGAAGGGGCGTGTGTGTGAGAACAGAGTGTGAGGGCTTTCTCTCTTTCACACACTCTCTCTCTCACACTGTCTTCTCTTCATGGATCACTTTCTTGCTTTTTCAGTCTTTCCCTTTCTCCGCACTCTCTCACTGTCTCTGTCTGTCGTTCTCTGTCTCTCTTAATCTCTGTGATGAAGACACTTTTTTAACAGAGCATGAGGGCTCTCTCTCTCTGTCTCTCTGTCTCTCTGTCTCTCTCTCTCTCTCTCTCTCTCTCTCTCTCTCTCTCTCTCTCTCTCTCTCTCTCTCTCTCTCTCTCTCTCTCGTCTGTCTCTCTGCCTTGGCTAGCATTCAGGCATCCATCAGTGTCAAGGCGTTTATTTGATTCTTTATAATTTAGTAATCCTGAAAGGAAATTGAGGCCAAGGTGATGGAGGAGAGAAACCTTTTAAAGCAGTAATCTTATATCCTCATATTTTATATCCACACCCAAATTCATTTCCAGAGGTTTTCCAAGTGAATTAGCCAGAGGTTCACTAGCTAGTTAACTAATTATTACTGAAGGTGTGCTGGGAAGTGATAACGAGCCTGTGAATTGGGAATGTATTATTAAATGTGAACATGAAATATCACACTATACATAAGTCATGAGGTAGGAGCCGGAACTGGAATAGGACCCTGAGGCTCCGTGGAACACGCATCACCCTCTTCAGATTAATTAACGGTTTCATTTATCAGACCAAGAAAACCATACGAAGACTTGGAATCCTTTTGTGCTTTATTTATTGTTGATATGTCCAAGGGTTATACCAGTGGTGTAGTCTACTTTTGTATGGTGGGTGTACTGTATATTTGAGCATTTTTTGAAGTGGGTATACTGTATATATTTGTGCTATTCAAAACAATGGATCAATCAATTTTAAGTGGGTATACTGAAATTAACGTAGACTACACCACTGGGTTATACAGAAACTTGGCTCAGTACAGTAGCTGTGGAGGCACACATTAGATAGTCCAGTGGACAAAAACAGAGCGGCGGACCCCCAGCTCGACCCCCGCTGGTCTTTTGGAATGACATTTACAATGTAATGGAAAGCCAATCTGCCCAGGGAGACAGTTCTAATTGGAGCGCGGGGCAGGAAGTAGATCTTGGCTCACCCCCACTGATGCCAAAGCTCAACCCTTGTGGAAAGTGCTATGATACGAGAACTAGTGTAGCGAGGGAGAGAAAGACAGATGATAGAGTGATACAGAGAGAAAGATGGACGGGGTGAAGGGTGGGGGGCATTTTCGCTCAATGATACTGCTTAACCCTTGTGGGAAGTGCCACGATACGAGAGTTAGTGGGTATGGGAGGAAGTGATGGATGATCAGTGTTTCCCATACATTGAGGAAACTATGGCGGCCCGCCATAGTTTAAATTTGGCCGCCATAGTTTCCGAAAATGTAAAAAAAAACTTTTTTACGATTTCCGTGTTTGTTAAAAGCGATTTCAATTACGATTTCCTTCGCATTTTCCTCCTGGAGTAAATACATCCTATAGAGAAAACCACAAGTGCTTGAAAGAGAGAGGGATCAAAAGCCTTGTCAAGTTGTTGTAGTTAACTTGGGTTTGGGAGCAATAAAAAAAAACCTTCCGAGAAGGGACAGTTGGGATGAGTTTACTAACACTCCCCAGGCTTTGTTTTACCGTTGTAATGAGTTAGGTGACAGGCCTTCATTGACAAGGCAGAGGAGACATCGGGCTGCATATAGAAATGAATGTGTAATGAATGTGAATATAGACATAAATGTGTAATATGTTGTTCAGCCCTTTTAATGGGAGGAATTTTGAAAAACTGGCCCTGTGACCAGCACCCCTCATGTAGAATGTGTACGCCTATGTGTGTGTGGGGAAAAGGCATAGCCTACCCTTAGACCCTTTTTGTTTATGCGTTAACAATTTCATAGCAATCTTAAATTCTTATCTCTGCTCCTATTTTGTTTTATTATTTTTTTCATTACATAGACCCCTGCATGTGTATTATGTAGCCTTATTTCTCAAAATATAAATGGCTGAAATGTAGGCGTAGGCCTATAGTTTCTCCATGCGCCAATGTCATACTGTACTCATTGTTTTGCCATTTTGCATTTACACTGCGTTAATACCCCCCCCCCCCGGACAAAAAAAAGTCCCGTGAAAAGACCCCCCCCCCCCCCCCCCCCCCCGGCTGCCCCCATAGTTTCCAAAATTTCTGTGGGAAACACTGATGATCAAGTGATAGAGAGAGAAAGAGAGAAAGAGAGAGGGGTGGGGGGGGGGGGGCATTCTCACGACACATGCCAGACATATTGTGAAATTGGAAAGCTCGCTGCTGTGTCGTTTGCAACTCTCTTAGGTGGCTTTAGGAAGGCATGCTGATAACTCAACAACAGGAAATGACAGTTTTTAGAGTGTGTAAAGTTAGAGGTGGGAAACCCTAGCCTCAGTATTGTGTCTTATTAGGCAGTCATATTTCCATTGACCCTATTTGCAGATTTAGAAACATCAGTGGCCAATTTAGAAGATTAATTAGCACTTCAGGTGTTTCCTGTGAGAATGTCTTGTGCTCAAGTCAAACTAGCCTACATACTGTAATTTCAAAGTCACTTTTTGACTTCACATTGCGTCATAGTTTCAGCGGCGCATTAATAACAGACTCATTAGCTAGATGGATGCAAATCTCGTTTTGGTGAACGTAGTTTCCCTAATTAGCCACCTCCATGACTGATGAGATTTGCTAATGAGCTCATCTAGCTACTGTAGTTGGCGAGTATACTGTAGTCCCTTGGTATAGGATACGTACTGTACATTTACTTTTAGACAATGTTGTCTGTCTGTTCTATTCTATTCTATTCTGTTCTATTCTATTCTATTCTATTCTATTCTATTCTATTCGATAACCTATCTCTAGTACAGTTGGCAACTCACTATAGGGAAAAGATAAGGGATACCTCATTCGCACGTAGGTTCAGAAATTGTTTCCTTAGATGCGTTTTAACCATTTCCAGGGCGAATGGTAAATCCTATCTAATTCCCATTTATTCCATTGAAACTTTGAAAAATTGTCTTTATTCTCACAGTAATATGGGGCAAATTGCGTCCCATTTCAGCTCAGTAGTACCCCTACTTTTGTTTCTAAATATGGGGACGGTTGGCAACCCTACCCTACAGGCTTCCTCATAGACAGTATACAGGTGCCTTGGTTCCATCTTCCATTAAGTGATGGGTAAATCTGATTCAGTGAAGGGGTGGGTGTGAGGTTGTGAGGTGGGACGCAGGGTGTCGGCAGGCTTTCAGCAAGAGGCGCCTGGCTCTGATTGGCCCGGGGCCAGTGTAGCGGGGGCATCAGGTGTCCCTGGTGACTCTGGAGGGGGGGCGAGTTGTGCTTGAAAGCACATTTAGCCTCGAGCTCTGTGGTGGATAGACCAGACCACTGCTATGTTATTGGAACAAAGGAAACACCTTTTCTCTGTGTATGCTCCTTCATTTGTGCTCAGCTTCTCTCTCCTTCTCTATTCTCCCTCAGAGAGAGAGAGATGCAAACACAAATGAAATGTTAACGTGATGGGGAAACCTAAACCTTTATTTCTCTCTCTTTCTCTCTCTCTCTCCACCTTTCACCGTCTTATCATTTCATTGTCAAGACATTGTCTGTGGCATTCTGTTATCACATTCTCCCGCATGAGCATGTTTACCGCCATGCCTTTGTTTTGGTTTCTGGATGTCCATGATGACGCGCCACTCTATTTCACAGTTTTCATTCTCTCCCTTTTCCTAACCTGTCTCTTCCATTCCTTATAAATGTCTCCTCTCTCTCACTTATTTGCACTATATCATTTTCTTTCTTTCCTTTCTTTCTTTCTTTCTTTCTTTCTTTCTTTCTTTCTTTCTTTCTGTCTGTCTTTCTTTCTTTCTTTCTTTCTTTCTTTCTTTCTTTCTTTCTTTCTTTCTTTCTTTCTTTCTTTCTTTCTTTCTTTCTCTCTTTCTCTCTTTCTCTCTCTAGCTCTCTCCCACTAAGTCATTATACAACAGAATGGTGATGATAATTGTCCGCTTCCCCCTTGAGCCTGAAGCGTTGTGATTGCCAAATTAGAAGTGTGGTGATCATCAGGCCCTTGCGGAGGCTACTGTGGGATACAGGAAGCACGACTCCAGCAGTGGCACACAACGTCACTGCCTCGCTCGGCAACAAACAAACAAAATGAGAGCGAATGAAAATACATCTCCCACAGCAGCTGGCCGGTGTGTTCGAAAACCTCTCAAAGGCATCACTCGGGGCATGGGGGGGGGAAACGGGAAGCCATCGTTGGTTTCCATGCCAACAAGGAGTTCTTTCTTTGCCACACTGCTGAGTGGCACATCCTTTAATGATGACATCCCTCTTTTGGGGTCCCTCCAATTATTGAGCACTGCGTTCAATAGTTCAGTGGGGAATAAGGATTGCTTTCACCACAATGCACCACCAAACCATCACAATGCCATTTGTACACTCCCTGCAGGCTGAACTAAATTACTGAAGTAGACGCTTGGCACCTGTGGAGTTTTAGTTGCAACAAATTGCAGCACAGATTTGTGTCTTATCAATATGGGTGAGCCAATCCTATTAAGCTAATGGCACTTCTAGGTGCTTTTTATGAAAGCGCTACATTTTGGCCATACATTTTATGCAATACATCTTCTCACTTGTTCAGTTTAAGTAGAGTCTGTGTGGTCCGTTCATATCCTGGTGTTGTCATAATGTGCGGTCTTATAGCTTAACGTATGTACCATGATGTGCGTTGTATTGTTAGCCATTTGTTATTACATGGCTCAACATCATTCTGACGTAATAAATATTGTTTATTATTACAGATCTGTAGTTGAGGTAGTCAGCATTGTACACTGCTGGTCTTTGCCAGCGGCAGTTTTCCTCCATGACGTATTGTGTCATTTGTGTTACACAGAGTAGAGCGTAGAGTATCATTTATTAATCCCAAGGGAAATTAAGGACGCACTCTTTCACAGGGTATGTCATAATGTGCTGTACATAATCTTCTTTACATGGTGTGTGCTGTCGTTGTATTGTTAAGAATTCGGTAGTAAATATGGTTTGTTACTCCAGACTTGCAGTTGAGGTGGTGAACACTGTATATTGTTGGTCATTACCAATGTCAGATTGCTTCCAAGACACATGACTTGTATTGCGCATGGGCCCTCCGAGACTCTACTGGTTGATGAGACAGCACTCTTATTGAACGCCATTGGGTACACTCAACACCCATTGGCTGTCTCAGTGAAGAAGTGAGTGTGATGTCACACCTATACCCCCCACCCCCCCCTCGTCGGCCGTAAACTATACGTTTTACTCCGTACCTGTGCAGATTATAAATTGATTTGGTCGTAAAACTCAGATGTCAGCCCCCTGTAGATGGTTACATTCACTCACGTGCTGTAGAGCAGTGTTTCCCAACCTTTTTTGTCTTGTGTACCCCCCTAAGCCTTTTCGTTGTGCCATGAGTACCCCCTAAGTCATGTTCTATATCGCTTTCTATTTTCCAATGTAACTAAACTCCATACATTTGTTAAAACTACATCTTTCCAAGTACCCCCTGCAGTGTGCTCGCATACCCCTAGTGGTACACGTACCCCTGGTTGAGAAACACTGCTGTAGGGAGAGGGGGCTTGGGCTGAGGTGGGATGGTGGTGAGGGGTTTGAAGAGGAGGGCGTCTCAACCTCTTCAGAAGTTACATGAGCTCAGCGTCTTATGAGACGACGTCGCCATCAATGCAATTGATCGCCTTGTTTCGATTGCCTCTGACCACAGGTCCTGTCGTGTGACAGACTGATGATTATATCAGGCTTGGTCCAGTTGGTGTACAGTTTGTTGTTCTGAGTGCACAGTAATGGAATCAACAGGGCTTTACCATTCTGGCCAAACATTTGTCAGCGAACAGGAAAGGGCCTTGTGGAAATACAGTTTGGGATGGAGGGAGAGGGATGCGAATGGGTTTGATGCGGACTAATTTAATGAAGGCCAAATGTCTTATTGAGAGTTGTTAGACGTTTGACTTAGAGTTGGCGGACTCTGGTCTTTGCATGGGTGTGAGGGATAGTGATGAGTCAAAAACTAGAGGCTGAGATGTTGTCCTTTAATCCTGAAAGGGTGGATGGTAAAAAAGGTTGCATCGATCAACAACGTTCTAAAGTTTCAAAGTACAGTACAAAACAACATAAAAATGTTCATTATTATTATTATTTTTATTATTTTTATTATTATTATTATTATTATTATTTATCCTTCTAATATTCCTACAGCAGCAAAAAGATGTAAAAAGATGGTCTTCGTATAAAGGTTCAGCTGGCAACCCTGAACCTGATGAATATTATGAATGAATATTAATGTCAGTGTTATTGAATTAGTTGTTTTTTTTAAGACTTTAGTGCTTTTTATTTATGATATGACAGTGACAGAGGGAAGGGAGCAAGTGGGGAGGGAGAGACGGGGAGGGACTGGCAAATGACCCAGGCCGGAATCGAACCCGGGTCGCCGGCGTAGTAACCTAGTGCCAGTAACCTAGCGCCCAAAGTAGTTGTATTTTTTTTGCCAATGCTGTCCTCACCTTGATGCTTGCTGATAAGAGATGTTTCTTACTGGTGGGTCAGCAGGTATATGTTTTGCATTGGTAGGCATGACTGTTAGCACAAGTCTCGGGTAAAGTGTTACGCTTCCATTTTAAGTTTCATTCAGAATCGATAGGCCACTTCACTGTAGAGAGGACTGGCGTATATAATATTGCCATGGAAAAGCACAACAGTCACTTTCTTCAAAAATAGTGCACATGCAAATCTTAAGTCTTAGCAGTATCAGCATTTTATATCATCATAATAATGACAATACTGCAAATACAATGACTCCGTATAAACACATGCACAGGCTGTAGAAGTAGGTGTAATGGCTCGGGACCTGTAAGATTGGAGGGTGTTTCCTGACTAATGCAGAAAATGTCTTGCCATTTTGCCTTGTGTGCAGAGCAGAAAATTGACTGGCTAACATTTGTCACACTCGCATACTTACTTGCTCATAAACCATTTTTGCCCACAAGGCACTATCAGTGTGCAGTTTGTTCTGTTTATTTATTTTCCGATATGTGCGTTTACGTATATGTAGGTTCTTTACCGCTAATCAATACGGTACATCATCCTCTAAGGTAAAATAAATGAATAGTTGTTATTTGGGATGACGGTGTGTATGCATCCAAGTGCAACTTGGTTTTGTTATCTCCACTTCTTCAACATGATTTTAGTCTCGGGTAGGGATGCAATCGATTAATCGAATTAATGCATTAATCGATTAAAAAAAACATTAATCGCAATTAATCAACAATTCAACAGACAAGGGACCCAGGTGAAATGGGAATGTGAAGAGTGTGTGTGAAGAGGGGTGTGAATAGTGAGAATATTTAAGTCACTTTGGATTAAAGAATTTAAATATAATTCATTTAAATGTGGTATTTTATGTGACTTTTTAATTTCAATTTTAAGATTTAGTAGGTTTTTTTTTCGAGAAACAAGTCGAAGTCGATCGATAAGGGAATCAACTAACGATTAATGAATTAATCGATGATTTGCATCCCTAGTCTTGGGTTAATGTTCTCCACTGACGTTGCTGAAAATCTTTATAAAAACAGTCCCCCCCTCTTGCTGTTTGGGGGGCCAGCATGGGATTATTTCATGTTTGTATATACATGTGTAGGTAATACAGTATACATATATACAGTATACAACTATTTATATAAGTATATAACTTAAAAGTAAAAGCAGAGTTTGGGAAAAAAAACCCTCTTTCCTGGCTTTTTTCGATGATTTGTACCTGTATTCAGCAGTGACAGTGACTGTGGTACACATCTCATCTCAGTCTGTTATGTGGATGTGGATGCGAGGGTGCTACTCATGGGAGGTTACTGCCGTAGGTGTTGATTATTTGGATAAGTGGCTTACTTTTCATGGGGGCCCGGTGGACGCTTAACTCCCACCTGGTCACGAATTCAACATGTACGCTCATCAGAGGGAGATAAATCAGTGTGATGTTAATCACGCATGCATACTCTATAGACACACACACACACACACACACACACACACACACACACACACACACACACACACACACACACACACACACACACACACACACACACACACACACACACACACACACACACACACACACACACACACACAAGCGCCACCGTCAGTGTTATGAAACACACAAGGCAAGCACACCCACATGTGTACATAAACTTGATGAACCGTACCAATATGTTTTCTTGGCAATTTCCAGTAGCCTAGTAACAGCAAAAAAGGTTAGCCTAAAGCATGATTCCCCAAAAGGCTTGTAGTGGCGAGCCCCCCAGAAGGTTACTGTATAGTATTAGGAAGACTATATTTTATGCTGCATCGAGTATTTTTATGGGGTTCATAGCAGAGTCAATCTATTACAAGTGCAGCTATTTCTTTATTCTTTTTGATCACTTTATGATCCGGACTAGCAAACTATAGATCAGGGGCGTCAAACCTAAGGGCAGGGGGCCGAATGTAGCCCGTCAGATGGTTTAATACGACCCCAGACTTGTAGAGATAAAAAAAGAAGAATATCAAAAGAGACATACAGTACATCTCCATCCCACGATTTCGATATCGTGATTATAATCACGATTTTCGATTATTTTCGATTAATTGTGCAGCCCTAACACTGAGTGTTGGTTGGACTATTGGTTCCACAGCCTTGTCTATGGTGCGGTCCCAGACCATGCTTTTTTTGTCAGACTCTGGCTTGCAGACAGAGTAGTTTAAGATCTGCGAAAAACACACATTACATTGCATTTATCAAAATGACTATGAGTTGGGGAGAAGAAATTACGGCGCCCTTGGAGGTATGCAGGGAGAGATGACTTGCTAGGCGCCCTAAATCACAACTAAAGTCCTGCAGGAGAGCTCAGATTATTCACTTGCACAAAAAAGGAGTCAATTTCCTAAAAAGATGGTAGGGCCCTTCAAAGCAAGGTCTGTCAGGGCACATCTGGTGTTTCTGTGTGAAGTGCCAGAGTGTGTGTTTTTGTGCGTAGGTGTGTGTGTGCATGTCTGTGTGTGTGTGTTTGTCTCTGTGTCTGTGTCTGTGTGGGTAAGGCAGGTGTTATCGTGTTAAGCGGTTGTGTGTGTTTGTTTTGTCTGTGTGTGTGTGTGTGTGTGTGTGTGTGTGTGTGTGTGTGTGTGTGTGTGTGTGTGTGTGTTGGGGGGGGGGGTTGTTGCGGGAGACGTGAGGGCCTCAGAGGTGGAGGTGTCCCAGGCTGTAATCTTAGTTGGCATGTCCACTGGGGGCCTCTCTCTCGGTGGCCGGAACTCGGTGACGCGGTGCCCCCTCTTTCCCAGGCTCTCTGGTGTCCCTGGAACACGATAGGGGACTTGCCTGCCTGCCACAAAGTGTGTATGCACACGCGCGCACATACAGACGCACACTCTCTCTCTCTCTCACACGCCTGCACGCACGCACGCGGGCGCAAGCACAAACACATGCATAGTAGGGATGGCACAAACCGCACCGAAAACCGAAACCGTACAATTCACACACATACCGAACCGAACCGTGCAATCCATCGCAAACCGCAATTCATGTACTGCCCAGAAAAATATGTGAAACATATTCTAGACAGATCTAGAACAGATTCTAGGAGTATCTTATCCAGTCTCTCTGATTAAAACATTAGCGTATAAGACCAAATCAGAGGATGACACAATTAAAATCACACCATTTTCACATTATAAGCCTATACAAACCATATGTAGGATATTTAGTGATAAGTCCGATTCTAGTGCACAATTTATCATGAACTAAAAAAAAGAACCGTAGAGAACCGTAAACCGTGACCTTGACACCGTGATTTGAACCGAACCGTGAATTTTGTGACCCGTACCACCCCTAATGCATAGACAGGCAAACGGACAACATAAAAGACAGACGCACATGCACACACACATATGCATGCATGCATGCACTCATGCTTGTCTGCAGCAGCCGTAAACATGCTCACATTCACCCACATGCGTTCCCGTGCACATACATTGTCATATTCATGCAAATTGGTGTACAGTTTTGTGGAGAGAGACGCGCATACACACACAAGCACGCACGCACACACGCACGCAAGTGCACACATAAACACACACACACACACACATACACACATTCAGTACAGTGTGTTAAGATGAGATGATGGAAAGCTTGCATAGTATTTGACTACTTGAATGTCCTCCAGGGCTTTCCCTGGCATATGCAGTACACCAGACTGTGTGTGTGTGTGTGTGTGTGTGTGTGTGTGTGTGTGTGTGTGCGTGTGCGTGTGCGTGTGCGTGTGCGTGTGCGCGCGTGTGTGTGTGTGTGTGTGTGTGTGTGTCTGCGCATGTGCGTGTGTGCAGTATGCTTGTTTGAAATGCATGCATGTCTATGTGTCTGTGTGCATGTTGGTGTGTGGGCGTGCGTCTGTGTTTTTGGGAGTGTGCATGTGGGCGTATTTATATTTTAATATGGGTGTACACACTTCTAGGCGCGTGTGCATGCCTATAAAGTATTCACACCGCTCGTAAGTCTATCCCTGCTCTCCTCATCCCGTCCTAAAATAAAAGACGACAGGCATGTTTGTACGTTCTATATGTCGCCTGCACAGCATGCATTTCCTCTCACCTGACACCTATATGACCCCTTACTACACTCCCTTCCTCTCCCCTCTTCATGCCCCCTCGGTGTTCAAATTAATAAGATTAACGAGCGTCCACCTTTAGATTGCAACCTGTTTCCATGCCGTCGACCACCTGTTGACCAGAGTCACCCACTAGCCCCTAGCGTGCAGCCATCGTAGGGTGCCTTGTTGTTACACAGCAAATTTGTGTTGCCAGGACATTAATAACCCTGCAACGTGGAAGCGCTGATTCAGCATAAAAATGTACAGCCAGGGGAATATTGGAATGGGATTTTAATTTCTTTCAACCCGCCCGCTCCTGTTGGGTTGGATATTATGCTGGCCAATGAAAGGAAGTTGTCTGGCATCGAGCTGTTTATTTATTGCGTGGCGTTGTGTGCGTGTGTGTGTGCCAGGGTTGGACATTTTGTTTCGGCCATATTGGGTTGTGCTGAGGCAAACACGGTACGGTCGGCCACATAATGCTGCAGTTGGCCAAGGACAGCGGGATTGAGCTAAGAAAACGATGGGGGTAGCCACACAGGGATGCCAGTAGGGAGGCACAAACGGGTCACTTGTCCCGGGCCCAGGGAGAAAGGGGGGCCCAGAATTTGTTCCTCATTACATTATATGTATCGGATGGGGGGGCCTCTCAGATTACTTTGTCCCGGTCCCGGCAAAAGCTGTCAGCGGCTCTGTAGCCACACTTCTGTTGGCTGGAAAGCCGCAGGCTGCAAAAAACAGGTCAGATACGGGTAACTCAGCGTTACACTCCATTTAATGTTGCAATGAACAAAGATGTAATATTCAATAGAAATGGGGGTAGCCACATTTTCTAGCTCCTAATGCTTACACTGAAAAAAAAAACAGAAAAGATATGGGTAGCTCAGCAATCTGTTTTTCTGGCTTCCTTCCATGACTCTGTTTAATGTTTAGCTGAAAGAAGATGTAATGTTCAATGAAAGATAATTGGGATACAGTGAAACTTGTGTAAGCTTACTGTTCAATGAAGGAAAACGTGTGAGTGGAACTTGTGTCAAATAGCATGGAAAGTTCCAAAAGCAATCTCTTGAATTCTCTTTCTCAAAAGCACTTGGCCTGATCGATGTGCCCAGGGTGACTTGGAGACTATGTCTATGTAAGCTTAAAGGACTGGTTAGGAATGGCCAGTTGTCTCTCCGAAACACGCACACTGATTAAGGGACCAGATCAGATTGACTCTCAGTGACATACCACTAGTAGAGTTGTCTGTCTGTCTGTCTGTCTGTCTGTCTGTCTGTCTCTCTCTCTCTCTCTCTCTCTCTCTCTCTCTCTCTCTCTCTCTCTCTCTCTCTCTCTCTCTCTCTCTCTCTCTCTCTCTCTCTCTCTCGCCCATGTCCTGGCTGTATGCACCCTAGACTCAGGTGCTGAAGATGTGTGGTATGGATGGGTTTTTTTGTTCAAAGTTCTTTATTTTGCTCTACTGTGTCTCAGGTTGTATGTGCGGTGTTTATTGACACAGTGACACACCATGAATATGGGCTCTGCCCCCTCTGCCAGCTGTGCCCTGGATATAACAGTAGGTGCCCCAGTTTCAGGTGCTGGGGAGGGGCAAGGTGGGCGGGGGTAGCAGATGTTTCCTGGAGTTTGTGCTGTATGTGTGGTACCCTTGCAGAGGTGAAAATTAAATGAAGAAAGAAGCACTCATCAGATTTCAAGTCAGTTTTAATCACTAAAAACAAATCTGATGAGTGCGTTATTCATTTCATTTTCAAGTTTGAGCTTAGTCACAGACAGAGATAAGCACCCAGTGTAGCATATTAGAAGTTGTTGAGCGTGCTTCCTGATCTTTCTACCCTTGCAGAGGTATCAGTCCATGCTTAATAAAGTAGACACCCTGTTGTGAATGTTTTGTGCTCTTAACACAGATTATTTCATGAGTCTACATGCCTGATGAATTATTGCACTCAGGACCCACCAGGTAAAGAATGGATCACATTTCTGGCGGGGGTTGTTTGACTTTCGTAGCCTCTTTGCTCCAGAAGGCCCATTCACTCATTGCTGAAAAGACTCAGCTGCATCATATCAACATTGCTATGACATTACACAGAGAGATACATTACAGATTAAGACTTGCCCATTACAATTTTGGTGGCAGTGAGGTGATAACATCTAGGCTCTGTGGGGTTGAACTGGGATTGGTACCTCAGCGCTCCAGGCCCCCTGTACTCAGGGTGTGCTCATGGCATCTCGAGGGACTCTCTGACGCACGGATTTCTGTGAAAGAGACAGTGTAGTCCCAGATGGCCATCTCATTACCCGACAGAAAAATAACATTTGTGACACTATATATAAACAAACCTGCGCTGCTTGAACTACATGGCGAGATTTGAGGTGGTATGTTGTGTGTGTGTGTGTGTGTGTGTGTGTGTGTGTGTGTGCATGTAGAGTGTGTGTGTGTGCACGCGTGTCTCAGTTTGTTTGTGTGTGTGTGTGTGTGTGTGTGTGTGTGTGTGTGTGTGTGTGTGTGTGTGTGTGTGTGTGTGTGTGTGCACAGCCTTGTCGAATTTTGCTACTTGCAAAAATGGTGGGTAAAAGGAGTTATGTGTTAGCTGAAAAAAACACACACACACTTGACTAGAATTCTACACAGACAGGATGAGAGTAGAGACCTTTTACAACTACAAGAAAGAAAACTCTCTCTCTCTCTCTCTCTCTCTCTCTCTCTCTCTCTCTCTCTCTCTCTCTCTCTCTCTCTCTCTCTCTCTCTCTCGTCCCCTTTTCCTCATACACACATGTGAGAACACACACACACACGCACACACACACACACACACACACACACACACACACACACACACACACACACACACACACACACACACACACACACACACACACACACACACACACACAAACTAGACCCTCTCATGCACTCTCTCTTTTCCCATACACACTACATGTACACACACACGCACACAGATACGCACACACACATACTCTTTCTCAGACAGAAATGTCGGACAAATGTTTCTTCGGGTCATCATCCCACTGGCCGTGTGTCGGCAGAGCTTAAGTGCTTCACATGATTTAAATGTCAGCAAGCGGAGCGATGGCCCCCGCACTCCCCCTCTGCAGACAGAACAACAACCCATGAACCCACACTGTTGCCATAGCTCCCCCACCAACCCCCCCGCCCACCGCTCTGTGCTGCCTTAACACAGACTGGCAAGGCTTTGTTTTGGTTGGCCAGGGCATGCTTGAGTCTGGGTGACCATGAGATTTTCTGTCTGTCTGTCTTACATTGTCCTCCAGACACACACCTGCCTGGAACTCCGTCGCTGGGTCTTGTGTCATCGTGTACCACGTACCGCGTACCACATACCAGAATTGTTTTTAAAGTGCAATTAAAGGTTACATGGCAGAGGAATAAAGTTATTTAGATTTAAAAGTAATTAATTAAGTTTAATTAAGAATAAACTTAATTCCTGGATTTCATTTGACGTCACACGCTCAAAATCTCTTTGATCTACCGCTGCTGGTGGGTCACCTGTGATTAGAGCCATTGAAATCCAATGAAAAGAACCTTTTTTTGAACAGACACAGAACATTTTGTGTTAGACCTACAGACACATTACAGGTCTTATTTAAAAGCTATGAATCTCTGTATGTATAAAAACTGTATGTCCATGACTTATCCCAATCCGACGGTAGCCCACTTTAAAGGAGTGTAATAGTTTGGCTAAAATATCATTTTTTCCCATTGAAGCGGTGACGACGTGGTTTATGTTACGTATGTCTATTTGACTCGGTTTTACATTTTTATGGATGAATTTCTAATCTTGACATTCTAATGGACAATCTATGCGAGTTTCATAATGTGTTTTTACCTGACATGGGAGTAAATGTGTTAACAGCACTGATTTGTATCATTGGTTAACAGTAATATGGGCTGTCTGGAATTTGCTAAAGTAGGCTAGTCCGCTAGTTAGCGGTAAGACATTAGAATAGATCTGTCTCAATGGCCCAAACATGAACAAAGAGACAATATCAGGATTTAGATGTTTAATCTGAGCATTTTATCAAAGCAAAACATTTTGAAAGCATTCACAGGACCAGTTTATTATATCCATAGCCTTGATTGTCGGCAAATCTTTCCACTTTTGACACACGATGTCTAGTAGTTGCTGGATAACTAGCGGGCTAGCCTACTTTAGCAAATCCCAAACGGCATTAGAATGCCCATTAGAATGTGAAGATCCGAAATTCATCCAAAAAACCCCACAAAATCAAGTCAAATAACACATAGGCCAGGTCACTATGTAACATTAACCACTTCATCTCAGTATCCAGGTAAAGAACACGCTGTTTTAGCCAAACTATTACCCTCCTTTAAAGTGGGCTACCGTCGGATTGGTAGAGGCTAGGAACATAAAGTTTTTACTTACGGAAAGCTGAGATTCTCAGCTTTTAAACAAGAGTGTCTTCAGGTCTAACACAACATTTCCATCCTAGCATCTCTATATGCATCTAAAAACCTGGGTGCAGAAAGTCAAAAACCTGCCATAGTGACCTCATTTACATGAGACATTTAATTCTGAATGAACTCCATTCACTTCGGAATAAAACTCAATTCCGCTTTGAAAACATCACGTTAACACTTCCCGAATCGGAATTCCTGTGTTGCAGTTGCGTCATCACGGGAGCGCGCAAATTTGAAAATTCGTACGTTTTAAGACAATAAGGAATCAGTTGACCACAGAGGCAGCGAAACTTTACTTTCATTCCCATTCACCATTCGGTCTGTCGGTCCATCTGAAACGCATTCCTAAAATTGTCATTCCCTCCTGTGTCCACAAGACGGCAGTGCACAGACGGACTCATCTTTGTACACCTGTCGGACTTGGTCCACCTCTGCTTGTACACAGTAAATTCTGCAGTGCTCATTTAACACTTAGAGAGTTCTTTTGAGTCCATTTGGACTTAAATGAACTCTGTAAGTGTTGAATTAACACCACAACATTTACTGTGTATGTTTATGTATAATGAGCCTATGGGCCCACTCTCCCATGCCATAGCTACTGTATGGACAATGGCAGTGCCAATAGTGGGGTTCTCCGTTTACAAAGATTCGTGCTGTGAGGAGAGGCAAGATACTAAGAATCCAATCATGTGTCAGCAATTTTTTTGAGAGACAGCTGTTTCCAAACAATCAGACCTTGCAGAGAGATCTTCAGTTGCGCACAAGGACACAATTGTGTGCATACAAGAAACCTATATATACATCCAGCAGCTTCATTGTTTTTTTTTTCTCTTTTCAAAATGTGGCCATGTTGAAATGATTACACCATGCTGGGATTTCCCCTCTCCTTTCCCTTCCAATCACCACTGCCCACTGATGCCAGGTCCATATTTATATCCACTAGTTGTTTACGTAACTCAGACCGTCGACCCACACACTGGGCCTCAACTTAGGAACGCACTTCAGTAACAAGGTGGTAACAACATTGTAGGGATCTGTTGATACATGGAGATGCTGATGCAAAATGTGGTTGCGTAGGTAGGTCAGGTATTATAAGGTAGACTGAGATTGTACATTTTTATGAATTAGTGGATGAGTGAACGAGTGACTGGACATTGATACATGGTTAGATCTATATATGTGTATTGGCTGTCTTTTAGATTGAATGAATGGATTGGATGAATGGACAGGCTGCTCTTTGAAATAAAAAAAAAACATTTTTTATATGTATTTTATTTTAAAAGCCCTTCTAGGGCTTGTTTAGCCTACATGATGTGTGTCTGTCCCTATCAAACAAACCACACTGAACTGAACTGAACTGATGAATGGATTGATTTTATGACCACATGGAATACATTTGTATGTTAACTTATTAAGTATAAATGTATATGTTTGTATGTGTATACACTATGTGAATATACAGTATTTTTTATTATTTCAGCTTATCAGTTAAGTTACTGCATATGTACAAGCAATTCACACATGTTATGCTTCACTGTGTGTACATATAAACATGTGTATTGTATACATTTTATATGGACTGTCTAAATTCATCAAGAAGATGAATATAGACATTATTATATGGTTGTGACGTCATCTGTCGAATGCTCCATTCATTTCAACGGGGCTCCCCAACGTTCGGACGTCTGTTATTTTTCGATAACGGACGGGTTGGTCTATAACAGACCGCTGTCAATGGCAACAAGACTTTTCACTGCTAAAGCGACTTTTCAACAAGACTCTAATCAGCTGCTGTGATAGACAGCGTTGTCCTGGCTACCGCTGTCAATGGCAACAAGACGTTCACTGCTAAAGCCACTGGCTTGTATACAAGTCAGTGGCTAAAGCGAATGTTTCATATCACTCCGCAGGGGGTCCGGTCTTTTGTCACTCTAATCAGCTGCTGTGATAGACAACACCTGTTGTCCTGGCTAGCCTACCTAGCTGTTGCCTAGCGGTGTTCCACAACGGCACTGTTTTGTTTTGCGCAGCAACAATCTTAACATTAAATAGGTCTAAAGAAATGTCCCCGCATGTGTGAATCATTTAAGTATATCCATATAAGAAGCGGGTTAACTTTCGGCGAGTCGGTCGCTTTGTGGAATAGCAGCACTTCAGAGAGAACAAGACCCCTCCGCTCCGCGTCGGGGTCTAAAGATTCTCTCTGTCGTGCTGCTATTCCACGGTAGCGACCTTCTCGCCGAACGTTAACCCTTACTTAAAGCACAGAGAGCCCTATGACCTGTATTCCTGCTCTTAAGGAGATGAATGCTGGTTATTCAGGCCTAGCTCCCCTTTGCCTTGTTATTATAAGTTATGCATACATCTATAGCATCCCTTCTGTCTGTGATAAATGTCTCTGCCGACACCTTTCGCTAACATGCCCGTCCCGGAGAGAAATGCAAGCTTCCAAATGCTGACCTCATCAGGAACAGGTGATGTTCACCGCGGCGAGATATTGCACTAGTTTGTGCAAGTCTTCCTAGCAACTTTATGGGTCTGTGGTGTACTGAGACTTGAGTAAAGACAAGACAAATTGCCTCATTTGTAGTGATGTTAAGCGTAGATATCAGGAGCAGCACACAAGCTGAGACAAAGTTCCACATGTGTACGGTATCTATCTACTGAATGTTTCTGAATGTATGTGGTTTACAGATATTATGGCAATGCACTGCATATTGTGGCAACAAAGGTTTTGCCTATAAAATGTACCAATTCAATTCAACCAGTAGGCTCGATTCAATGGAGGCTGAGTCGTTTAGTTGGTTTTGGAAGACATACACAGAGTGCTATCAGGCTTTCGAATGAAATTCAACAGACCCTTTTTTTACAATGTTATTCATGGAGTCCCCAAAGGCCCCTGTTACGGCTGAGTCCATATCATATAATACTGTATAATTATCCTACACCACACCCCCACCCACCCCATGCCCCCTCCTGGGTATACTGTTGCTCTCCAGGTGTAGGTGTAATAACCCAAGGCCCTCAGGTCAGGCAATAAACACTTGCGCTGACACCGTGCTGCCTCGGGCCCTTTTGAGAACTTTACTTGATTATTCCAGGGCTGCCCGGGCAAGGACTAACCTCCTTATAGACAGAAATTACCTACCTGGCTGCAGCGTTAGTTTAACACTGAGGGAATATAGTCAACACCATGCGTGTTAAATGCAACTCCCAATGTAAGTGTTGACGCTGCAAAAATGACTGGGTACCTGGTTGCAGAGTGTACTGTATTTCCCTGGAGGTGCTGGTTCTTATACACTGCACTGCGCAAGCAAGCAAGCAAGCAAGGTAGTACTGACCGAGATAGTTTCATCAACCCACCCCCAGAACTGCTGAGTGTGTGGAGGAGGAGGATAGTTCTCTCCTGTGTGCTTTCTTTCCTTTTCACACACCCCCTCCCCACCCCTCCTCGAAGACATTTAAATCAAGCTAATGGTAACTGACTAAGCACCAGAGAGTGGTGAGTGGGGGAGAATAGGGGAGGTTGCAAACTTGCTTGATGTGCAGAAAAATAAAGGGGGAAAAAGTCACAGCAACTGCTCTAGATGAGTCGGAGTCTGCTGGCTTTGCTACCCCGTATATCGACAAGTCTGTGCAGAGAAAGCCTGCGTCTTCAGCTCCTGTTAGACCCAAAGGCATTAGGCATGTTATTGAATGTGACTGAATTAGCGTTCTTGATTGGAAGAAGGACTGTGTGATGGGAGAGGATAGTCTCTCTCTCTCTCTCTCTCTCTCTCTCTCTCTCTCTCTCTCTCTCTCTGTAGACCATTGCTAGTTGGTTTAAAGAGATAGAGTTTCATAGGAGTCCATCCATAGCCAGTCTTGTAATGACATGATGTAATTAATGAGAGCTGGAGGGGCTGATGTTCTGGTGATGGGAGAGGCGAGGTGGAGTGGAGTGGCCGGGGCTATTTCCACTGTCGCAGTGGTGAAGAGAAGGACTAGGCTCTTGCAGCGGAGAGAGAGACCGACTGTGCCAAGTTAAGACATTAGGCTCTATTCCAGACTACAACATTTTAATGTTTTGGTTTTTTTTTACTCAGAGAGCTTTAAGAAGAGCTGTAACTGAAGTTCAGATGTCTAGTGCTAGGGATTGGGAGTTTCATATGTGTAGTTGATGACGTTTTTGGTGTAATTAGTTGACCTGTTCACTAATCCTGAGATTAAGCTGTGATTTCTACAGCATGCATAGAAGATTTTTATCTTCCAATTTACCGTACATTTGACGAAAGAAATGATGGCCCAAACATCGCAGGCAAGGTCATCAGATAATGTTGTTTGCATGTATGATGTAATCAAGTGAAATAGCGAAAACAAATAGTGTAGAAATCAGCTAAGCAGTTAGCTCTTTCATTTGGCAAGCTAAGTTACGACATACCCTCAGTTTGGCCCCTTTGACTGACACTAATGTGTGGTGGCATCATAAAAGGCATTAGTGAAAAGAGTACAGCCATCAGGAAGTGTTTGCATCAGCATAACTTACAGTAACTTAACTTAAGCAGCGCTATTGTTATTGTCGTGTGTGTGTGTGTGTGTGTGTGTGTGTGTCTGTGTGTCTGTGTGTGTGTTTGTGTGTGTGTGTGTGTGTGTGTGTTACTGTTACTGTTACTAACAGTCTGTTTTATTTTAAAGTCTATTGCTTGTAAACATCTAGCCTGCCTATTGGACACCAGATGGAAATTAGCCCTTGGGCTACAATCTGGCATGTTTACATATATGTACATGTATGTATATGTTCATTAATGTGCAATGTCCTGAACAAATAAAGTAAAGTAAAGTAAAGTGTGTGTTTGTGTGTGTGAGAGAGAGATGTGCTTGGGCCTTTGTGTGTGCGACGTGTGTGTATGCTTAGTTTGCAGTAACTAAAGTGCGACAGTCCTCAGCGTCTAACTGTGTTCAGGGTTCAGCCTTGTGCCAGTGGAGGCCGGTAGAACCCGCAGAGGAAACCAATTGGATGCCAAAAAATCATTGCACTGGCATAGCCAGAGGAACCTACATAAGGCCCATCCATGCCATCGTCTTCCATGGGTATGCCTTGGGCTCCGTCAGTAGGATGCCATTCCTGCCTGCCTGGATCTGGGCCTGTGCCCGTCTGAAAGGGGACCCGTCTGTCCTGTCCTGTACTGCGAGCTTCACTCACACTGGGCACCTCCGTCACTGCCCTGTGGGTGGATGGCCCGGCCCTGCTTTGGGGGCCAATCGATGCCCACCTGCCCCAACCCCTCCCCACATGCATACCCTTAGCCAGGCTTGGGTTGTGCCAAGGGATGCCCACCATCCCCACCACCACCCTCACTCTCTGTACCATCTCTCTCGGCCAGGCCTGCGTCCACCAGACGGTTGGCAGTGCCAACTGTTGCCATGCCGTTTTCCTCACAAGAGGAGCAGCCGAATGAGTCACGAGTCCACGGCTGCTAAAAGGGAGCTGTGCACTTGAAGAACTTATTCTTACTTGGACTGGGCAATACGCCTATGTACAGCATGCTCATACCATACCATATGTTTTTGAATAGAGTATGTATAATAGTTAGTATGGCAATAATCATTCATTTTTAATTTCATCGAAAATTACCAGTTAATCAAACATGATTCATTTGAAATCTGTTGTCTGTCTGGAACAGGAGTTTTCATTGCTGAGTGTGCAGTCTTAGGTTACCTGTCAGATATGCTGTGATGTGATGTGATGTGATTTTTTAAGCAGGTTTTGCCATTCCACTTTGGGTTCATAGAGTCGGTGTTTATGTGTTTGTGTATGTGTTTGAGGTCAGCCACTTTGATGTTGGCCACATTTGGGAGGGTTTCTCTTTGATTTGTATGTGTGTGTGTGCGTGCGTGTGTGTGTGCGTGTACGCTCTTAGACACACACACACACACACACACACACACACACACACACACACACACACACACACACACACACACACACACACACACACACACACACACACACACACACACACACACACACACACATCAAAGAGCAGTCGAGGCTGATGCCAGTGTGCCAGGCATGTGCAATAAGCAGGTTCCCCCACCCCAACCCCTCCTCTTCAGTGTCATGTTCCAGTGGCACTTAACAGACTGACACACCAGCCAGGCAAACCAGCCTCAAACTCACATTCTGTTGTCACCTCTCTTTCTTTCTCACTCTCACTCTCTCTCTCTCTCTCTCTCTCTCTCTCTCTCTCTCTCTCTATCTCTCTTTCTCTTTCTACCATGAAGACTCGAGAGGCAAATGAACGTTATTAACATTTATTGAACAATTAGACATGATACAAAAATGCATGAATCCGTTTGGCGAACAATTAGACATGATACAAAGTGCATGAATCTGTTTGGCGTAGGTTCCCGTCTTCTCGTTAAACTCCGGGGTAGGACAGCACATTATCCTCCAGCGGAGATGGAGGCGGACGTAGCCTGCCCCCTATCAGACGGGAACCACTGGTGACGGTG
This sequence comes from Engraulis encrasicolus, assembly GCF_034702125.1. NCBI lineage: Eukaryota > Metazoa > Chordata > Actinopteri > Clupeiformes > Engraulidae > Engraulis > Engraulis encrasicolus. Next base: position 18,031,984 of record NC_085873.1, read on the forward strand.
GACGGAGGGGTGGAGGTGGCTTCAAAGTCGGCTTAACTGGAAAGCAGAGAATAGAATGAGTGACAGCTTTTTAAACAGACGTGAATGCGATCCATTGGCTGAGAGGGAACGATGCATAAGTGATGTGTAACGGGGAAATCCCTAATCTCGAGTTGTGATTGGTTGACGATCGTGGGCAATGATGACACATGTATGATCTGTCAAAAGGGATATTGGTTGGTTAGCCTAGTAAGTTTGACCGAAGAAGCCGAGAAATTCGGGTCTCCCTGGTAGAATTTACACAAGCTCCCATTTCTCTCTGTCTCTCTCTCTCTCTGTGTATCTCATGCACATACACATGCACACACGCTCACATGCATGCACACTCTTGCAGGAGTCACAGGGATTGTAGAATTCAAACACAATGTGCCCATTGACTCTGGACTGGCACGTGCCAGTCTTTGCAGCTCAAAGCACACACACACACACACACACACACACACACACACACACACACACACACACACACACACACACACACACACACACACACACACACACACACACACACACAAGCCTTTGCTTTTACTTGCATGGGTCAGGCTTGTACGAAATTCCGAATGGAAAGAATTTCAATTCAAAATAATGCCATAGTACGAACACTAGGCGGTGCCATTACCTTGAATTTCTTTGAATTTAATCTACACCACCCATTGAAAGTACATAGAACACCACCACCTAGTGTTCGTATTATGGCATTACTTTGAATTGAAATTCTTTCCATTCGGAATTTCGTACAAGCCTGGCACGGGTACACCACATTATGGAGCCGACGACTCTAGGGTGGTGTTTGTATGCTGCCCCTGGCAACGGGGTCAGATTCACCCTCACAATCATATTAAATAGGAGCTGCCACTCTGAGAGCAACAGTATCAGTTGTCAGACAGCACTTCTAAAGGAGTTTACCGCTTCATCTCTTGTGTAGGCCTACTGTAGGTGCTGATATGACTGACTTGCTAATATGTATACACAGTCAGTGTTTCCCATACATTGAGGAAACTATGGCGCACCGCCATAGTTTAAAGTTGGCCGTCATAGTTTATTAAAATGTAAAAAAATAAAAAATAAAAAAATGCAACCTTTTTTAAAAAAAAAAAAAAAGATTTCCGTTTTTTAAAAACGATTTCCTTCGCATTTTCCTCCTGGAGTAAATACATCCTATAGACAAAAAAAACATGAGTGCATGAAAGACAGAGGGATCAAAAGCCTAGTCAAGTTGTTGCAGTTAACTTGGGTTTGGGAGCAATAAAAAAAACCTTCAGAGAAAGGACAGTTGGGATGAGTTTACTGACACTCCCAAGGCTTTTTCATTGCATAGACCCCTGCATGAGGGACGAATGAAAAGTGTGTTGCAAACAGAAATGATTCACTGTACTGCATTTTTGTATATAAATGACAATGTACTACTATACATGTCATGGGTAAAATCGTATGTAATTTCTCAAAATATAAATGGCTGAAATGTAGGACTATAGTTTCTCCATGCGCCAAAGTCATTCTTTACTCATTGTTTCGCCTTTTTGCATTTACGCCCCGTGAATTTACACACCCCCCGCTGCCCCCATAGTTTCCAAAATTTCAGTGGGAAACACTGACAGTGCTAACTTTACGTTTATTCAACACTTGGAGCATTAACTTTGACCTCCCAAGTGTTAACAGAATTTACTGTGTTGAGTTTCCGGCTTAATTTCTTGATACTGTATGTTATGTACGCTGGTGACAATGGTGCCAATCATGGCTGGCTTGCCAAGTCTATGGACGTAGACTTACCATACATTGATAAATTCTTAATTCCGCACTTACTTTGGACGACAATTAACACCAGGGGCATTGAATGAAACTCTCAAAGTGTTAAATCAGCACTGCATACTTTACTGTGAGGAGTTACCGGCTTTGTTTCTTTATATCTTCTGTTTATGTAAGCACCAATATGGCTGCCTTGCCAAGCCTGTGGATGTGTGTGCAGTGTGCATAGGAGTCTGCAAGTGTGATTTGTGAGAGTGTAAGCCAATTAGACCGCGTTGCTAATACCTGGTTCTTCGTGCTTAGCCTCCGGAGTCACTAGGATAATGCTGAAAGACAAGGAAAAACATTACTAGCAGGATGAAGGACTGTAAATAATATGTTAGGTTTATGCACAGGTTGTACCGCACCATTCTACAATGCTGAAAAGACTGCAGGTGTTTTGGAGAAAAAAAATGCTTGAATTGAAAGTGTAAAATCAATAGATCAGTTGCATCAAAATATGCAATTGTGAGTATATTCAGTAGATTAGCAAATTTGCACTAAATCATTGTTTTTGACCATGGGGTGGAGAAGGTACAGTATGAACGAATGTTTTTAGATGGCTTACAGATAAGACTACCAGTACGTTGTATGCATCAGAGGTCATGGAGTTCATATATTCTGGTTGGCAGTCTGCCAAACCTGGATTGGCATTAATAATAGACCACACAAGGCGCTGGCAAACACACTAACCCTCCACAGCTTCCCTCTAACTTGCTAGAGATGCTAAAAACGGCATCTGTTTGCTGAGAACAGATCCCTTTCTGTACCGATAAATCACCAGCAGATTATTTTTATGCCACGAGCATCGCGCCATACATCTCTCACATCAACACTCGTTGAATGGAAGTATTGAGTTCCTACTAGCCTCACTTAAATACTCAAGACTGGGATGTTTGCGGTGGGCAGGGTGGCATTGATATAATCGACTGGCACTCTATGCACTCATCTCTGGCATCCCGGACGTCCAGGTTTGGTGTTAGTGGCAAGTTGTGCCCCCCTCCCCAAACTTGGGTGTTGCTGGGTCGCACCCTCATCTTGGGTGTCGGCTGCAAGTGGCTCCGGTATCGGTCGTGCCCTCTTCTTGTTCGTGGGTGGCGGGCAGGCCGGCGTGTGTGCACGGGCAGGACAGGCGTGGTGGTGGCCGTGGAGCTGCCTAATAAAAGGAAGGCGGATGTGGAGAGCTGCTGGCTCGATAGCTATTTCCGCCGCTGGCACCAGCCTGCTCCTACCTGCTGATCACTGGCACTGGGCCTGGTGCAGTGCCCATAGCCTGAGGCCTAGCATGGGTTACGGCTACAGAGGTCCTCCCTTTGGGGCATTGGACTTAGATTCAGTTTCAATTCGCTGACTAAGATGTACATTTTCTTTGGTTCATATTGAAAATTGTATTTGTTGTGTATTTTTCCTACATTTTCCAATTTTTAGTTACAATTAGTTAGATAATGCTGCTGCTGCTGATGATGATGACGGCGTTGACGATGATGATGACGATGATGACCATTGTTGTTATTATTATTATTATTATTATTATTATTATTATTATTATTATTATTATTATTATTTTATTGGTAGAAGAAAGGCATAAGACTGAGGATGAATACAATATGGATGGAATAAGCTATTTTTATGTTTGCCTAGTTTTGCCCAGCCCTCTTCTCCTTAATGTCCTGATGGGCGTGGGGGTGATGGCCTGTGTGTCCAAGTCAATGATACAGTATAGATGTCCTTGGTCCAAGTCTATGCCCAGAGATGTGGCCACAGGATTGAGCCCAACTGGTTTCCCCAATACATGGGTTTTAAATTATGTTTATAACCTGACTAAATCTCACAACTCAACCTCTGATTGTTGCAAACCTCTGTTGGTCAAAACAATAGCTCACCTGGTTGGCTGCCACTGTCTTGCCCCTCCTCATATCATCGTGTTTACAAACACTGCGAAGCCATGTGAACAACTCCCACTTAATTAACCAACCAAAACATGCATGCGCATGCGCACACGGACACGCACACGCACACGCACACGCACACACGCACAATCTGTCTTTGTCTGTCAGCCACGTCCAAACAGTCACACTGCGAATCTGGCATGCATACACACATGTAAGTACACAGTCCCAGGCGCCCCACCCTTCTCCATCCCCTGCTTGGCGACAGCCCCATGCCACTCCACGTTACCATGACAGCGAAGGTGTCATCTGTGTCATTTTCATTTCCGTGTGTCACTTGTCTCTCCCAGCTCTCAGCCCCAGATCTTAAACATACTCAGTGGTCATGACATTTCATTATTTGTTTTCTCCCATTTCCTTTCTCTTTCTCTTTCTTTTTCTTCCTTGCTTCTTCCTTTCTTTTTTCTTTCTTTCTTTCGCTCTATTCTTTCTTTGAATAATCATGTGTGGCCATTGAAAAGAGATTCATATTTTGAATCATGGTACAGCACAGGTTTTGTGATAGCAGCCATAAGCCATATTTCTCCATCTGTTTTATTTCATTTTAAAAAAAATGTTTTTTTTTGGTCTGTATGCATAGTCTCACTAACCTACATTGGGGTGAGTGGGATGAGTGCATTTCCTAGCTGTATCCTAGCATGCATCCTAGCTACCCATAATAGGGAAGTCCAATTCTCCTCTTGGTTAATCTGGTATTTAGACGAGTTAGCAACTAGCAAACATGCCCAATGAAGCAACGTGTGTATTGAGACTGTTGACCAGAGATTTCGGCACGATTTTCTATTCTTGGCTCCTGAGTGCGTACGTGCGTGTGTGCGTGCGTGTGTGTGTGTGCATGCTTGCCTGTGTGTGTGTGTGTGTGTTTGTGTGTGAGTGTGTGTGTGAGAGAGTGTGAGTGTGTATGGAGTGTAGTGCTGTCAGTTGCCTAGGAGATCCTTGGCTGAGTCCCAGCAGGGTACCGGAGCTGACCTCACCAGTTGAGGCAGACGGAATTGTATGTCTTTGTGTGTGTGTGTCTTTGTGTGTGTGTGTGTGTGTGTGTGTGTGTGTGTGTGTGTGTGTGTGTGTGTGTGTGTGTGTGTGTGTGTGTGTGTGTGTGTGTGTGTGTGTGTGTGTGTGTGTGTTTGTGTGCATGTAAGAGACAGCATGTGCATGCTTGTGTGTGTGTGCGCCAGTTTTCCTCCTCCTAGGGTTCCTTCCAGTGATGTTGTCTTCACACACCTGCTCTCTATTGTATAAAAGCAAGCCATGTGTGTACATATTCATGCCGGTTTGTGTGTCTTCTGTCTGAGTTGTTATGGTTGTTATTGTTCCCTGGAGCAGACACATGGGTCTTCTGTCCTTGACTCTACTCTGTCGGTGTGCAACAATACATTACATCCCCTCCTCCATTCAGTCTTCTCATTGCTCTTTCTCATTGCTTTTTTGTATTTTTTCCATGTCAGTCCCCTTCTTTAGTATATCATCTTTAGTATACCAAGGAAGAGAGTGCAACAATGAGTATATGTGCAAATATTGCAGCTGTATACAATGCAATTAGAGATACAGAGAATACAAAGAGATCAAGTTTAACAGGAATGTCTTATTTCGTCCTTATCCTTTTCCGGTCTACTTGACCCCTTTATCCCGTTCTGTCCATCACTTTCCCTTTCTCTCTCTCTCTCTCTCTCTCTCTCTCTCTCTCTCTCTCTCTCTCTCTCTCTCTCTCTCTCTCTCTCTCTCTCTCTCTCTCTCTCTCGCTCTCTCAGAGGACTTAATTCCCTGGTAAGTCCGCACTGTGTGGATCATCCCATTACAAGCATACCACAGTAGGCCACGCCTCTCTTTCA
>NC_085873.1:18042585-18062585 GCF_034702125.1 Engraulis encrasicolus
GACTTGGGTTTACTCATGCCCCTGACTCCCATTTGACAGAGGAGCACAGGGGCCAAGAGACTAATTGACAGCTTCTCTCAGGGACTCAGTTTATACCTGTGTATGTGTGTGTGCGTGCGTGCCTGTGTGTGTCTGAGAGAGAGAGAGAGAGAGAGAGAGAGAGAGAGAGAGAGAGAGAGCCTGAGTGTGTGAGCCTGTGCTTGCATGTTTGTGTGTTTGTTTTCTTTCCCGTTTTCCATTGATGTAAGCACCCTCTGTCGATGTGACATAGCTGTCTGGTCGGCGCAGTGTATACAGTGCACACACACACACACACACACACACACACACACACACACACACACACACACACACACACACACACACACACACACACACACACACACACACACACACACACACACAGGCAGTGTGCCGCCACCACTACCATAGGCAGAGCCGCACGTCGCCTCTCCTGCTTGCCCGGTGCCAATGAATTCTGGGTAAAAGCTATTGTGCCATGCATGTCGGGCACTGTTTAGTGAAGTACGCAGACGATTGTCCTTGGCCAACATGTGTTCCCCTATAAGAGGGCCGTCTGGGACTGGGGGCATTCGCTTCCTGCACAGTAAAAACTGCAGTGTTAATGCAACACTAACAGAGTCGATTTAACATCCTCTAGAGTTTATTTGGTCCCAAAGCACTCTCTAAGTGTTGAATTAACACTACATTTTTTTACTGTGTGCATAAACATGGCCTGAGGTACTCAACAGATTGGGATATCTTGTGAAAGGTTGTTCTTGAGTGTTTGACTTGTGGTCGTGTGTGCGTGTGCGTGTGCATGTGGACAAACCCATGTAGCCTATTGAGCCTTCGGTTTTAGTGGTGCTCATTTTACTTGATGTAAATTCAAACAGACATCCTTGCCTTTGTGGTTGTTTAAAAAGATGACAACAATCTATTTCTCTGTGCCCCTGCCTCTGTATTTGTCTTTGTCTCTGTCTCTATCTCTGTCTTTATCTCTCTCTCTCTCTCTCTCTCTCTCTCTCTCTCTCTCTCTCTCTCTCTCTCTCTCTCTCTCTCTCTCTCTCTCTCTCTCTCTCTCTCTCTCTCTCTCTCTCTCTCTCTCTCCTACTCCTATACCAACATAGACACAGACACACACGCGTACACACACAACGAAAATGAAAATGGAGAGGTAGACATGAGCAAAGAAACGGCAAAGTACTTCAACAGTAAACCAACCTCTCTGAAGTGCTAAATTAACCAAAGGAGTCTTCACCCGGCACAGCATGGTATCACACTGGGTCAGCTGTCAGCCTGTTGGATGGACCTTAGAGAGGCTGTGGATCTATCCTCTTATGGACACTCCGGGAGCCAGACATTCTGGAGAGGCCAAGTGTGTATGTGTGTGTATGTGTGTGTGGGTGGGTGTGTGTGTGTTGGTGTGTGTGTGTGTGTGTGTGCATGCGTGTATGAGTGTGTGTCTGTGTTGAGTATGTTGAAAGGCATGCATTTTAACAGCCATTTCACAGCTTGTTCTACTTCACCCACTAGCTCTATGGGGGAAACACATCAGCTTTTGTTCTTGTATGCTCTTCGAAATAGGTTTGTTTTTCCTGTAGTAGACTGACAATTTGAAAAAACTCTCACACACTGACCATTTCGCTGTTTTTCTTTAATACACAATGTTTCAGATCTAGACTTTCATCAGGTTAACTTTTGAAAAGTTTACCTGATGAAGGTTTAGGACTGAAACGGTGGTCCTTTTTGAAGAGTTTACCTGATGAAGGTCTAGGACTGAAATGTTGTGTATTAAAGAAAAACAACGAAATGGTCAGTGTGTGGGAGTTTTGCTGAGTGACCCACGGGCCGCTGACGCACCTACCAGCTGTAACTCTGTAGTAGGCCAACAGTTTTCTATGTTTTCGAGACTCCAGCTCTCCCTCCTATATTTTGCAATGTCTTCTATTAGGTTGTAATGTGGTGTTACTGTATTTGTGGCATTCAACTGAGCAGTAAAGAAGGCAGGAAATCTATTTTGTAATTGCACATATAACAAGTTAATCTTGATCTGGATTGCCAATAATTGTTGTGTCTGCTAAATCAAAGCTGAGACGAAGGTTTTATGTAAAAGCTTGAAAACAGCTAAGCCGTAATTGCTTGAGATGAATCTTTCCCAGAAGCCAAACTGGGCATGTTTTTGCCTGTTTACATTCATTACTTTGACTGACATGTTTATGCTAAGTGGCATTTATTGTAACAATTTCCACCAAAATCCACCTTTTCTCTCTCTCTGTTCTTCCCTGTTCACACATACAGGTACGCGCACGCGCACGCGCACACAGACACACACACAGACACACACGCACAAACACACATGCAGGGTAACAAATAGCTGATTGCTTTGTGGCCTATGAGAGATCTATTCAGAATTACTCCATCCAGCAGAAATCTCATCGTCATTCTGAAGACCTTTCTGTCAAATATATCCAAAACAAACACAGTAAAGCAGGCAGGCAGGCAGGCAGGCAGGCAGGCAGGCACGCAGGCACGCAGGCAGGCAGGCAGGCAGGCAGGCAGGCAGGCAGGCAGGCAGGCAGGCAGGCAGGCAGGCAGGCAGGCAGGCAGGGACACAGAGTAACAAATATCTGATTGCTTTGTGGCCTAAGAGAGGCACATGAGCATAATATTCATTGACAAAAAGGGCACATACATGACAGAAACACACACACACACACACACACACACACACACACACACACACACACACACACACACACACACACACACACACACACACACACACACACACACACACACACACACACACACACACACACACACACACAATAGCACGGTAGGCCTCTCACTGTAGGTCCAGTGGTCCGGTGGCGCTTTCGAATTGTGTAATGTGTCAGATAAAGCAGCGTGGCACCCCCCGTGATGACATGTGGCTATCGCGGGGGCCAGATAAGCGGGTTGCTAGGTTGACACTTGAAATAGAGAGGGCCATTGTGGAGTGGAGACAGGGGCCACCCCTGGAGCCCAGCCACTATGCAGTCAGTCTGGGCATGCGGTAATGTCACTCCACACTATCCCATACTACGCCAGGCCATGCTGCAGTGGCTGACTATGCTGAGGATGGCGATGACACTATCACAGTGCTTACAGGGGCCATTGTCTAGTGGACCTGGGGGATCACCGGAGATCTGTGCAGAAAAGGAGTTAGTGTGTGTGTGTGTGTGTGTGTGTGTGTGTGTGTGTGTGTGTGTGTGTGTGTGTGTGTGTGTGTGTGTGTGTGTGCGCGCGCATGTGTGGGTGCACTCGTGTATGTGTGTGTTTACATGTACGCGTGTGCACATACCTACGGTATGAATGTACTGTATAGTGTGTGTACAGAGATGCTTGCGTATGTGTGTTCTTGTTGTATAAACAAAGAATAGAATTCAGTATCAAAGTTTTAGCTCTGTTGTATAAACACCAATTATCTTTGTAAAAAAAGAACAAATCCATTGCAAGGACACAGCATGGCATCAATTGCATTTCACGTAGCAGACATCTATCTGAATTATATATATAAATTGAGGAAAGCTCTCAAGTTCCGACATACAAACACTTCCATCCACTGTTGAAGTTGTAAAATAAGCATACCTAGCAAACCTGCACATGTTCTGTTATACAATGTTATCTAGTTGTATGTTTGGGGCAGCCGTGGCCTAATGTTTAAGGAGAGGGGCTTCAGATCTGAGGGTTGCAGGTTCAAATCCCACCCTTCGCTCCCTATACCTCACTTTACAGCTGAGGTGTCCTTGAGTAAGGCACCTAGCCCCATTGTGCTCAAGGGACTCTAACCAATACCCTGGGCATAAAATAACTGTAAGCTGCTTTGGATAAAATCAACAGCCAAGTGAAATGCAATATATTCTTATTTTGTGTAATCTGTGTACTGTAGTTGTTGGTTGTGTTTTGTAATATATGCACTATGCACAAGTATTTTAACATGTTTTTATTCTGTTTTTATTCTATTAACCTGTGTATTGTCTGTTATATTACCGGTATGTGTATGTGCTTTTGTGTTTGTAGCGTCTGTGTTACACCATATCTCAGTACTGTGTACTGCAGTGTGTGTATCCTCTGTGAACTCTTCCTCAACCTTCAATGGGAAACATTACCTGCAGGACTGTATTGAGTCAAAGTTAATGATTTTTAGAGGTATAGCCTACCAAACGGGCTATTACATAACTAAACAAAGTGTGACATATTCAACTACTATAGGCAGCAAGCATTTGCTTTCCAGGTCCAATTTTCTGCTTCAACTGCTACTACTGCCGTGCCGCATACTGTAAGAAGACCAGGCCAAAAAGCTGATGCGTGCTGGTTGATAGCAGTTGACTCAAACACTCCCCCCCTCTAACTGAAACTTTTACTGTATGACTGCAGAACTGTTCTGAGTACTGCACCAAAGTCAGTAACTGGATGCTGGTATTTTATACATTTATGTACAACATTCAGGTAACAGACTTTTTCCACAAAGTCAAGTGAGCTTTACCTCGACACCTGCTGTGAGGCATTACTCAAAAGTTTTTGTCAAAAGGCAAAGTTATTCATCTTTTTTTTTTTTTTTTAATTTTTGGTTATTCAGCCATGCCACCACCCCGCAGTTTGAATGGTGGAGGTCCATAACCCAAACAGACAGTGGTGGTGTTTTGTGTTAGGCTATACAATAATGATATGCTGAGTTGTTTCTGTATAGTGTGTACAGTAGTGAATGTGAAGAGGACTGAGTAAGAGAGGTGCAATTTTCTGCTCCAAGGATTACTGCTGCAGATCAGCACTAGGCCAAACACTGTTGTACTGTATTGGATCTGCTGCATTATTGTAGCGGATGGCCCTCAGCTGACTTACTTAAGTAAGTTCAGTGTTGGAGTTGGAAGTACAGTACAACTTTACCTGCATAGCCTATTGTACCTCTGGGTGAAGCAATGCAGCAAAATCAACTAATGAAAGAAGTCATTATTATGGCGAGTTACTTTGGAAGTAGAGATGGGATTTCTGGCTCTTTTACAGGATCTGGATCATAGTGGCTTGTTCCTTTCAAAGAGACGTTCAAAAACTGACTCGAACTGGCTCTTTTGAACTGCTTTTAGTAGTTTTTTTTTTCAGTGTTAAGAACATAGCATTTTCACTCCACCTGTAGGTAATGTTGTCAACTGATTGCTGTTCTGCTTCTAAAGACTGTTTCTGTCAGTCTCCAAGGAAGATTCTTGTGATTTTCCCCCCAAATTTAAGTACTCACATGAAGGTCACATTCTTGCAGCGTATGAAAACTGAATGAAAACACGGTAGAGTGGCTCCCCCAACTGTGATCTGGTTCCCACTTCCCATCGTTCACTTCTAAGAGCTGTTCAAAAGAAGCGAGTCATTCACGAATGGCATTCACGAAGAAGCGAGTCATTCACGAATGGCACAACTGGGTGTAGCAGTTAGATAATGGCACAAGCTCATTCTCAACAGTGGGTGCAAAGGGGTCAGTTGCCTCAGGACCAGGCAGAGAGGGGGTCCAGAAATGGGTTCGCTTAGCATTGTATGTATTTAAAGGGGGCCCCTATCGGATGATTTTGTCCTGGGCCAGGTCAAAACTGTCAGCGGCCCTGAGTGTCTGTATCGAAACCGCAACTTTTTTTATAAACCTGTCAAAACACGAACAAAGACTTGTGTTAAACATTACGTTAAGTTATGTCACTTTGCCTAGATGTTAAATTATTAACGAAAAGTCTGTATTGAATTTCCACTGAAGGTGTGTGTGTGTGTGTGTGTGTGTGTGTGTGTGTGTGTGTGTGTGTGTGTGTGTGTGTGTGTGTGTGTGTGTGTGTGTCTGTGTCTGTGTCTGTGTCTGTGTCTGTGCGTGCGCGCGCATGTGTGTGTTGTGGGGTAGTCGTGGCCTAGTGGTTAAGGAGAAGGTGTGTGTGTGTGTGTGTGTGTGTGTGTGTGTGTGTGTGTGTGTGTGTGTGTGTGTGTGTGTGTGTGTGTGTGTGTGTGTGTGTGTGTGTTGAGTGCATTGTGTTGTGTAGAATGGAGGTCCAGCAGTGCTCTCTGCCCATAGCTCCATGGTGACATAATATGGTCAGGCCAGCGAGCCGATCTGGAGCTCTGTTGCCCGTCACGCTGCTCAGAAATATGACTGGCCTCTAATGGGATTAGTCATGTCTGGATGTAGATGCAGAGCACCCTCGGGATTACTAGGAAACTACTAGAGAGAGAGAGAGAGAGAGAGAGAGAGAGAGAGAGAGAGAGAGAGAGAGAGAGAGAGAGAGAGAGAGAGAGAGAGAGAGAGAGAGAGAGAGAGAGAGAGAGAGAGAGAGAAAGAGAGAGAGAGAGAGTCCTGCTAATAAAGCATCATTTGAATTTCAGAGAGAGAGAGAGAGAGAGAGAGAGAGAGAGAGAGAGAGAGAGAGAGAGAGAGAGAGAGAGAGAGAGAGAGAGAGAGAGAGAGAGAGAGAGTGCTAGAAATAGAAAGTGTAGAGAGTGTGTGTGTGGGGGATTGGCATCACAAGAAATAGAGAGAGAATGAGAGACAGCCAGTGCAAGAAAGAAAAGGAAAGAGTGTGAGAAATAGAAAGGGATAAGACAGCCAGAAAGAGAGATGGACAGTGTTTTGCTGTGTTCTTTAAGAAAGCCTCCTGACTGTGCTGAGAGAGAGAGAGAGAGAGAGAGAGAGAGAGAGAGAGAGAGAGAGAGAGAGAGAGAGAGAGAGAGAGAGGGAGAGAGAGAGAGGGAGGGAGAAGAAGAAGAAGAAGAAGAAGAAGAAGAAGAAGAAGAAGAAGAAGAAGAAGAAGAAGAAGAAGAAGAAGAAGAAGAAGAAGAAGAAGAAGAAGAAGAAGAAGAAGAAGAAGAAGAAGTGATTACTCTCCGCTCTAAGGTGTCTTACTCTGGGACTCCTGTCAAGACATCTGACTTACAGGCCCTATCAGTCAGCAGATCAGCGAGCAGGGCTGGGTGGCTGGGTGGTCCCTTAGGCAGTTCTGCCGCTGAATTTGATTCCCTGACTTCACCAGTGATTTATGCTACGTGTTACGCTGTAAGTAAATAAAACAAATCATGTGTTGATCAAAAACAGCCATGGTTAAATAAAGGCTTTTTATACGAAGAATGCTTTGGACTCTCTCCTTTTCGATGAGACATTGTTTTCACCCCACACCAAAGAGCACCTTCAAGATATTTTCTAAAATTGCTGAGAGTTCTTTCTCCAAATCATGTGTTGATTTGGGAACATTGATCATGGGCTAAATTGACTGATTTTTTATTGGACTCCTTGTCTTCTCTAGTGGTTTAGTCTAAGACGTTACATGAATAAAACAAAGTGTTTATTTCGGAACATTGAATGAAAGAACAATAGGCTAAATTGATTGTTTGGTATATCAGCATCCATATCGACTATAATAACAAAATACATTCAATGCAATAGACTAAATAATTAATAATCATTTGTATTGTTACCACATTGGCTTTTCAGTGTTAAATCTGCGTATTGTGATGGTGGCGTTTTGTGAGCATGTTGTTGATGTGCCATGGGTGTTTTCTTTGTCTCTGTAGTGAAGAGAACAGAAAAAAAATCCCAATCAATTCTCCTTGCCTGCTTCCTTACAGTAAACAAAGTCGCTTCCGCCCTCTAGTGGCCTTTAGCTGTAAATGCAGTTTGCTCCTGTTTCTTTTCCCTTTGTTATAGAGATAGTGGCAGCACAGCAGCCTGTCTGAGGAGGGCGACTGTAATCTCTATGAGCAGCAGCGGTGCCTTTTGATGATATCTAGAGATAAACTGATGTGTTGAAAAGTCAAGCAAAAACATAACACCATTACGTCACCCCCCTGACTGTGAAAACACGGGACATCCTGTCTCAGCAGATAATCTTGAGTCGACGATAACCTTTATGTAATCACCAAAGCAAAAGCTCAAACTGACATCATAGGACATTATCACTAAATGAACAGACAACTGGACATCAAGAGAATACAGCTGGAGCCACTTATTTTTCCCTTTCAGTGCACATAAATGTGCAATTGTCATGAGACTTCCAAAGTGTTTTGAGATGGGCCTTGTGCTCTGTCACACCTGCAAGGAGCAATCATGTTGTTGTCAAGAAAACATTGCACAAAATCAGGTGTTCCTACTGTAACTCCATACACATACAAACAAATGTATTTACGTGATACAGTAGAACTGTAATTATCTAGGGACTAAGGGGGGATTGGTAGGCTTATGAGGAGGTGAAGGAGGCATTGGGAGACTTATGATGAGGTCAAGGGGCCATTTCTTCAAAAAGGTTGAGAACCTCTGATTTTGATCGAGAGTTGTGAAGTCTGGATTGAGTGTTGTGTTTCTAGGGTTAGATCAGGGAGAGATTTGTGCTGCCCCTCCTGCCCCTGCAGACGTGTATGTGTGTCAGTGTCAGTCTCTGCTGTGTGTACAGGCAACCTGAGAGCTTTGTATTCGTGGGTGTCGGCGGGAAGGGAAAAACCTGTGTGTGTGTGTGTGTGTGTGTGTGTGTGTGTGTGTGTGTGTGTGTGTGTGTGTGTGTGTGTGTGTGTGTGTGTGTGTGTGTGTGTGTGTGTGTGTGTGTGTGTGTGTGTGTGTGTGCGTGCTGTCGGTCCTGAGGCTTGATTCTCCCACCACTGCTGGTCTCACCTCTCACCCCGTTCTCTCAATTGTGCTCTATCTCTGTCCCACACAGTCTTTGTGTGTGTCCGTGTGTGTCCCCTCTCTCTCTCTCTCTCTCTCTCTCTCTCTCTCTCTCTCTCTCTCTCTCTCTCTCTCGGTGTCTGTCTCTCCTATCTTTGTGCACCTCCAGCGCTGATAAGCAAGTGTTTTGCTAAGCGTCATACAGACAGGTGTTCTCGTTTCTGTCTGCCTCTCTCTCTCTCTCTCTCTCTCTCTCTCTCTCTCTCTCTCTCTCTCTCTCTCTCTCTCTCTCTCTCTCTCTCTCTCTCTCTCTCTCTCTCTCGTTCTCTGTTTCCCTCCATCTGCTGCTACCTCCGGGCTCCAACAGCACTGGATTGCAGAGGAATCCCACGCCAAACCCTTCCCACACACTGAAAGGCACTCATGCATGAAAACGTAGTCTCATGCACGCACGGACGCACGCCCACACGCCCACACGCTGTCAGGATTGCGGTGACTGTGGGGGAAGTGTGTGTTTGTGTGTCTGCGTGTCTGCGTGTCTGCGTGTCTGCGTGTCTGCGCCGGAGGGTTCACTCGACCTCAATGTGAAAACTCACCTGAAGGCCTGTTGTCAAGTATTGACCAACAGTGAATGATTGATCTCCATTCATTACGATCTCCAACTTTTATCGACTGCACCAGTTAATCATTAGCACATTTAATCAAACACCATACAGTATGTGCCATGGGTGGCTACTGTAAGAACTATTATGTAACCCATCAGATATAAAATACTATACATGCGTGATGCACTTGCTTTTTATTTCTGTGACTTTGCCTTCTTGGTTGTGGCATATTATGAAATGGCAGGCCAAGAAGATGGCATTGGATTTAGTCTTTAGAGTGTTTGAAGTGTCTTTGGTATTCATTGGTGATTTGCCGGATCTTATTCAATGAACATACATACTGTCGGCATGCACACACACGCACACGCACTGTCCATTCAATCATGTCCTGCTCTATTCAAACACACTGATATCCAGGTTCACTGACGAAGCACTAAGCGGAACACGTTGTTCACAAGTATTTCAAAATGCAACAAAATTCAAGTCCACCAGTGTGCGGTGATCCTTCTTGTTTCCTGGATTACTGATGACTGCACTTCACCAGCACCTGGAACCTGGCTGTGCATAGGAGTTTCAGATATTTGAGTACTACACTGATATCCAGCTCAGGTTAACTAATAACTGACTTATGAAGGGGGCAGCCAAGGGCGATGTTTGACTTAATGTCTGCTGATTAGAGCAGCGTGAAGTGCAAGCAGGGCAAACATTTCCTTGGAGCTTATATCAGTAGTGGCAATACAAACATAATCATTTACTCTATCTGACAGGGGAACAGTGTGCAAGAAACCCACTTGTCCCATTCCACTGTGTCTTATCTGAAGCGATGTCTTTCCCTTTTGAGTTCCTGAGAAGCCTTTTACTAAGGTTTTCTTTGTTAGTTTATCAAGCCAATATTCTCTAGGTGGTGTGCTCCACTAGAGGGTGCTGGAGGACATCTGAATAAGAATTATTCAGAACAGGCATCAGGAGGATTCATTGCATAGAGGTAGAAAATAACACTAGAGAGGACACAGCAATTTGCGACAGCACTGGGAAATGGCAGCTGGAGCTTCCCAACTTCCGTAGGTAGTGTAGGCAATGCAAGTCAATGGAGAACACGCCCACCCCTGTCAAGAAATTGACTTAAACTGTGTAAATATCAAGTAACACTTTAATCAAAGACCAGATTTGAAATGTCAGGCTAAATATGTACTTAAATCATATGAGTCGATAAAATACATTTAAAAATCAAATAATATATTTTATGAACATAGTTGGCAACACACTTCAACTATTGTCCTTGTATAGTGTGTTGATGGACATTTTCACATGATTAAGCCATTTTTGACAGAGGTGAGCCTCGTTCTCCGTTAATTTCCATTTCTCTGATCTACCTACAGATAATGGCTGCTACAGATTGCCGTAAAAAGGGGGGCGGGGTCCTCTCTAGTGTTATTTTCTACCTCTATGATTCATTGTTTACTGGAGTTGAAGGAAGGGAGCGAGCGTGTGCATGTGCGTGCATGTGTGCATGTTTGCGTGCATGTGTGCGGGCATGCTTGTGTTCGTGTTCCCAGATGTGTGCACGTGTGTGGGTTTGTGTGTATGTGTTGGCATGGGGAGAGGTTGGGGGGTTGTGGTAGAGTAGAGTAACATTTATAAATCCCAAGGGAAATGGTGCATGTGTTTGCACATTTTTGAAGGTCACCTACTCTGGGTTTGTCATGGGGGTGCACATTTTATGTGTGTATGTGATTGGCACACTTGATTATACAATCCTGTTGTTGATGTGGACCACACTCTTTGTGGACCTCTCTCTTTGTCTACAGTGCAGCATCCACACAGCATTGCCTTACCTTCTTCTGTATTTATTTGTGGTAACACGTTATTGGAACAACGTCTGTTTCTGACGTAATATACCAATGCTGGGTATTGTGAATATTATGCACTACACTCAGCAATGACCCTGAACCTAATCCTAACCCTAACATACAGTGTGAGAGGGACCCACTAGATCATTGATTCTGAAACTGTGGGCTGGGGCCCACTGCTGGTTGGACTTGAAAGTATTCCAAGTGGGCCTTAAAATCATATGCTGAAAAATCAAAATCTTGTTGGTAACACGTGTGTGTGTGTGTTGCTATTGACTATTTATTTGAGTTGTATTTTCATTCGTTCAGAGGTGGGCCCCAAACGTTTGTGAAAATTTCAAGTGAGCCCTAAGTTGGAATAGGTTGGCACGATGTTATGTGGTAGCAATTATCATTCATTCATTTAGGCAAGCCACGACAAGGCTTTGTATAGCACATTTCATACACATGCAATTCCATGTGCTTCACAGAAAAAAACTAAAGTAAAAATAAATAAGAACGAATTAGAGTTAAAGAGAATAAAACACGAAGATAAAGCAGTTAGAATCATTATTAGAATCAAAGAAAATTAAAAACATATATTTTATTAATTCATTCATTCATTCGTTAATTTGTTCACTTATTCACTCACTCACTCACTCACTCACTCACTCACTCACTCACTCACTCACTCACTCACTCACTCACTCACTCACTCACTCACTCACTCACTCACTTGCCTGCTCCCTCTCTTGTCCTCTCCCTCGTTCTCCATCCGTTGTTTTGAAGTGTTATCTGCTCTCCATCAGCGTCAGTGTCTGTCAGAGGAGCTGCAGCTGTCTGCCAGAGACTCACTTTCCTCCACAGCAACCTCACAGTCTCATGCAGTCCCATAGTCTCATCCCGGCCCAGTTATTTTTAGCTGTGTGGTTCATATCAAGCACAACATCTCTCTCCAGCTCTCTATGAGGAGGGAGAGAGAGAGAGAGAACACAGGTTGGGGAGAGAGAGAGAGAGAGAGAGAGAGAGAGAGAGAGAGAGAGAGAGAGAGAGAGAGAGAGAGAGAGAAATTATGGAAGTAACTAGACAGATGCAAAGAGAGAGTGGTAGAGAGATACAAAAAGAGGAAGAGGTAGGTGGAGGGGTAGCGAGATATAGAGATTCATCCTTTTATCCGTAGGAGGAGAGAAAAGAGAAACAGATGGATAGAAAAGAAGAGGAGGAGAGGACATAGAGATAGAAGAATGGCCTAGTAAGCTATTCGTTTATTGTCACAGCCTTTCCATAAATAAGCACAAATGAATGCAGAGCAACGTCAGTGCACTCACTGTACTCAAAAGTGAGCCAACACTAACATCCTCTGCGCCGCCAATGAACGAAATGCTTAGTGATCAGCAGTTCTAAAGGTTGCCTTTAACAAACTGGCTTCTTATCTTAATGTATGAGGCCTTCACCACCCACAGCATTATCCTATTCCCAGTACTGCCTCAGCCATGAACAGCAGGTGTAATCCATTGAATTAGTTAGGGGAAATATATAGGTAGTTTTTTAAAAAAATCTGTGAATAAATTTCTTACCTATATATATATATATATATATATATATATATATATATATATATATATATTTTTTTTTACCATGTATTCTTACAGGTGTCTAGAGACACCTCACAGCTTACCCACGGCCAAATCCCATGGGAATCCCCTGGACAGCCTGTCCATATCTTTCCCTAACTGAAATGTGTGGAGTGTGGATGCATTGCCCTCAACCAGTGTGTCAGGTTTGCATTTTCCCACAACACCCACGGAAACTTGGAACACCATTATCTGACCAAACATGTGTACTAAAAATCCAGGAGCCATTGGCGCATACTGCATACTGCATACTGCATACTGCAATGAGCTATATAAAGGAGTCTGAGTGGGACTCACACTTCTACAATTACTGCTACTGCTGTTTCTGTTGCTGTTGCTCCTACTTCGATTTTCTATACTTGTGGTGTTGTACGATAGAGAGTGAAACGTCACTAGGATGATGGCTGCCATCACACTGCTGGTGCTACTGTTCTCCATGTTTGGAACTCAGACTCGGGGCACCCAGATGGATGTTCAGACAGACAGCCTGAGCACTGGTGTTGCTGTTGCTGCTGCTGCTTCTGTTGAAGTCAGGGTGGACATCTATGCTGAGCTGAAGGAACTCCGAGACATGGTGGTGGAGCAGAGAGTCATTCTGAAATCCACTCAAGATGAGCTGAAGAAAATGGAAGCTGAAAATGCAGCAGTGAAGGAAAGACTGGTGGCTAGTGAGACTAAAGTTGTGGTTCTTGAAAGGGTGACTGCAGCACAAGAGGCAGAATTGACAGCAATGGCAAACAGGCTAGCTGTCACAGAAACAGATGTGGCCAATACAATGACGGAAAACACGGCACAAGAGGTGGTAGGTGGTAAACACAGCACAAGGCACAGAGCTGACAGCGTTGAAGAAAAGACTGGCTGCCATTGAGACTGAGGTGGAGCATCCGGGTAATAGCATTAATGGGCCACCCAAGGTGGCATTTTCAGCTGCACTGAGAACCTCTGTGCAGGCCGGAAGCACAGATTTGAACCTGGTCTTTACTTATGTCACCACTAATGTTGGACAGGCCTACAGCAGCACAACAGGCTTCTTCACGGCTCCAGTCAGGGGAGTCTACTACTTCAGATTCACTGTAATGGACCAGTCTTATTCTCGCTGGACTGAAATAAAGTTGTGCAAAAATGGACAGAGCATGATGCTGTTGACGGATTTTGAGTCTCAGGGAAACATGTATCTTTCTAGTGGATTGCCTCTTCAGGTGGAGGCGGAGGATGTAGTCAACATGAAACTTGTTAAAGGTTACCATCTATTTGATAATGATGATAATCACAGCACCTTTACTGGCTTCCTGCTCTTTCTTCTTTAAATGAAATAACCTACCTGTAATGGCAAAATCATACTTACTGTTGAAGAGCAAATAAACCTAGTTCAAACCAATAAAGTGTGTGACTGTGAATATTCATTAAGTCTGTTATTGGAGAATAAGTGCTGTGGATTAACATTATGTGTGTGGTTGTGTGCTTTTTTTAAAGTGTTTGTCTACATGTTCAAGTGATCGAGAGACAGGAAGATTGAAAAACAACCATGGGTGGTTTGCGTGCATGCGTGTGTGTGTGTGTGTGTGTGTGCGTGCGTGTGTGCGCGCGTGTGTACGTGCGTGTGTGCGTGCGTGCGAGCGAGCGAGCGAGAGAGAGAGAGACCAGTGATTTCCTAGTGGCCTCTAGAGATGCTAAGCTGAGCCTGCTGTTCCCCGTCTCTCTAATGTAAACAGCAAGTGCAACTGAGTGCAGCTACAGCACTGTAGCACAGTTAGCATCATGGCTCTCCCCAGGCTACTGGGTGCAGCCAACCAAATGTAAACAGCAACTCAAGCGGTGATCTCAACTGGTTTGGTGTAATAATACACCAAACTAAGTGGAAATACACAAACAAATCTAAAAGGAACATATTATGTAGGTTGATATGTAAGGGTTAACGTTCGGCGAGAAGGTCGCTACCGTGGAATAGCAGCACGACAGAGAGAATCTTTAGACCCCGACGCGGAGCGGAGGGGTCTTGTTCTCTCTGAAGTGCTGCTATTCCACAAAGCGACCGACTCGCCGAAAGTTAACCCGCTTATTATATGGATATACTTAAATGATTCACACATGGCGGGGACATTTCTTTAGGCCTATTTAATGTTAAGATTGTTGCTGCGCAAAACAAAACAGTGCCGTTGTGGAACACCGCTAGGCAACAGCTAGGTAGCCAGGACAACAGGTGTTGTCTATCACAGCAGCTGATTAGAGTGACAAAAGACCGGACCCCCTGCGGAGTGATATGAAACATTCGCTTTAGCCACTGACTTGTATACAAGCCAGTGGCTTTAGCAGTGAACGTCTTGTTGCCATTGACAGCGGTAGCCAGGACAAGGGGTGCTGTCTATCACAGCAGCTGATTAGAGTCTTGTTGAAAAGTCGCTTTAGCAGTGAAAAGTCTTGTTGCCATTGACAGCGGTCTGTTATAGACCAACCCGTCCGTTATCGAAAAATAACAGACGTCCGAACGTTGGGGAGCCCCGTTGAAATGAATGGAGCATTCGACAGATGACGTCACAACCATATAATAAGGTAAAATAAAACAATGAAATGACGAAATGCGTATGCACCTGTTCTCCAAAACACATTTATAATAATAATAATAATAATAATAATAATAATAATAATAATAATAATAATAATAATAAAATTAGATTAAAAAAATAAGTTAATAATATTAAAATTATCCTGCCTTGCCTATAAGAGAGAGAACGAAGACCAAGATTGGCAATCATTTTTTAGGGCCTGATTATGAAAATACACATAATTTTAGCACTGTGTTTGTGTTTCTTGTTTGGTTGGTCTATGAATGTGGGAACAGGTGCAGCTGTAGGTGTGTGTGTGTGTGTGTGTGTGTGTGTGTGTGTGTGTGTGTGTGCGTGCGTGCGTGCGTGCGTGCGTGCGTGCGTGCGTGCGTGCGTGCGTGCGTGCGTGCGTGCGTGCGTGCGTGCGTGCGTGTGTGTGTGGGGACAAGTAGTTCCTGGGATTTCAGATAAAGGAGAATGGAAAATTACATATCAAGGCCGTGAGATTCGGTGCGAGGTCCGACAGCCTTGACCTGAATGACTTATGTTTTCGCATGGGATTACACCTGAAATGGGAGAGATCTGACAGCGCTCCAATTGCGCTCCAAAACGTTCCAACGGACCCGCTCTGCTACACTCGTGTCACTTATGCAACAGGTGACACGCTCCATGACCTACCAGTAGTGGGGGCGAGACAGTCACTTCTTAAAATCCGGCGGTCCCAGAGCGCAGAACGCTGGACACATCTCAGACTGCAAGGGAATTTGCCATTTGCAAATCACTTCCTATCACACACAGTTTATTCCAAGACTGCAATTGGCAAAGACATTCTTAAATTTACCGTTAAAGGCCGCCTCCAAGTACTACCCACCAAATCCAACCTTGCCATCTGGTACCCCTCTAGCCATGAGCCGCACTGCACTTTACATCCCACAAACCAACACAACGAGACCGTTGCACACATTTTAAATGGTTGCAACTTCTATAAAGGACTGTATGTAGCGCGACATGACAGACTGGTCAACATTATAGCGCAAGGCATTAAAGAGGCACAGGAAATTTCAACACAATACACACAAATTGCACAGTAAAAATGGACTGGTTCAGCAACAGTCATGATGACACACTTTTAAGCAGCATTCCCAACACACCGGACATCACCATTATAGATGCTGACAATAAAAATGTCTCCTTTGTGGAAATAGGTTGCCCCTTTGATCTCTACATGGATACTTGCTACCACTCCAAGATCCTAAAATACCAGCCACTTATGGATGTGGTAGCAAAAATCAAGGTTTCAACTGTAAGCTTATTGTTCTTGTGTTTGGCGGCCTAGGACATGTACATAGCCTTGCAGTGCGTGGACTGCAGATCTGTGGACTTAATAAGGACAATTCAAAAAAGACTGCTAAATACTGCTCAATTTCTGCAACAATTGGTAGTTTAGCAATATGCCGAAGGAGGTGCCATGTCTACCCTTAAACAACTTAAATTAACCAGGCCATTCTGACCTGTAATGTATTGCATAGGACCCTATGATTCTGATCAGTCCCTCCCTACTGATTGCTATGACATTTGCTTCCATCACTATTTGGATTTGTAATGCTGCCTTCTTGGTGAGATCCAAATAAAAGTACTAAACTGTGTGTGTGTGTGTGTGTGTGTGTGTGTGTGTGTGTGTGTGTGTGTGTGTGTGTGTGTGGTAGATAGAGGATGAGGAGGTAGCCTCGGGTCTTGTAAAACTGAAATGCTGGAGAGGGAACTGCTACTACATGGGCCCTAGTACAAAGTGCCCTAGTTCTGATAGGACACACACACACACACACACACACACACACACACACACACACACACACACACACACACACACACACACACACACACACACACACACACACACACACACACACACACACACACACACACACACACACACACACACACACAATCTATGTCTTGAGGGTTTAATGGACACCTGCACTCATATTTTCTCAGTGTTTGTGTGTGTCTGAGGAAGATCGGCTATGTTTGGTGCCAGCTCATTACAATATTGGCATATTTGTGCGAGCACTCATCATTAGTAGTTACAGTAGCAGCTTCCATGCCAAGATGCCAAGCCACTCATTTTTTATTACGGGCACCGCAGGTTTTAAGTTGCCGGAAACAAGCTGGCATAAAAGGATTTGAGCATAGGCTGCCACGCTACTCTGTGTAACTCAAGACCCTAATTTGTAGAGAGAGGCTGCATGTCGCCTCCAAAATGTCGATGGATTAATGACTCAGAGTTTGGTTTCCACAACAGCATTGTTTTCAATGAGGAATTAGTAGAATAGTGTCTCCCAATTAAAGCCACACTGATTTTCTTCAGGCCTTAAAAATAGTGTTTCCATATATTTCAGTGGTTATTGAACTTGTATCAGGGTCAAAAGCAGAATTTAATTCGTTTTTGCTTTATTCATGAGTCTCCATCAAGTGAGTTTGGACAAATGGGCTGTCTCTATATGCCAATTTGAATGAGAGATCATTCTTCTTCCAAACTGTAAGGCTTATGAGGATGAAAACAAGTACATTTTGCTGATTCCCTAAAACAGTTTTAGGGTTGTGTCATATGTAGAGTATAATGGATAAAGTGAGTGATATTAGTTTTTCACATGATTATCAAGCCAAGTACCAATGTGCTGTTTTCTTTTGGGCCCTTGTGGAGACTCTGGAGCCATGTTACCCCGCAGGTTTGCTATTTTGTCCCTGAATGGTTGTTGTAAACATTGTGTTTACTTGGGTAGGTTCCCTCTACCACAGATACCTGTTTTTCTTATACCGGTAATTGTTTCCGTCATGTTGTATGTTGTAATGTGAAGAAATATATGAAGAGTTCAGATGCAAAACCCCCTAACTCCATTTCTAAAGACCTGCAGTTCTATATTTTTAGAGAACCCTGTTGTTGGTTTGGTTTACATTCATGTACTTGATAATACATATAATAGTTATATTACATGAATAAAATTTTAAAAAATACAATTTTGATAGCTTTGTAGTTAATAAAAATGAATTAAGATTATTTTCTGAAATGGCACTTAGGGGGTTTTGCATCTGAACTCTTCATATGTAGAATGGAAGAACATCTGTCTTCCTCTCAACACTACTGCCGGAGAACAGTTACGGATGATTAGCATGAGAAAGCTTATATTACTAATACAGTTATACACATATAACATTAGCATTCATGCATATTCACACACACACAAGTACAAATTACAATGTTTTAATCAGTTTCACTGACTTCATTTGTGGCTAAAGCCACAATATCATTGTCAGTGTAGAGACTCAGCTTTGCGGGGACATTTCAGCGATAATGTCGAACCACGTGCATAGTCTGGTGGAAGCCTAATTACATTTTAAGCCTGAGTAAAATTCAGTCAAGCGTCTAGAATTGTGATAAGGATCTTCAAAGCTTCCCCCTTCCATACATGCCCAAAGTCAGAAGATCAGTAGGCTCAAAAGGCTCCTTAGCGAAGACTTTGTGGGACTCGATCAGCCAGCTTAGGGGTCATTGGTTATACAAGCGATCATGTGAGTCCCTAAAGTCTTCGTGTTATAGGACAAAGTGTGTGTGTGTGTGTGTGTGTGTGTGTGTGTGTGTGTGTGTGTGTGTGTGGTTGTGTGGGCGTGTATTTGTGCGTGTGTGCGTGCGTGCGTGCGTGCGTGCGTACGTACGTGCGTGGATGTGTGTGGATTATGTATGCAGGCACAGCGAGTGTGTGTAGTAGGCTATTCCCAAGGCATGTATTTCATATGTTAAGCCATAATGTCAGCTTAGAGGAGAGGTAACTGTGAAGGTTGCTGACACTACATGTGTGTTGCTGACAGCTGTGGGAGATGTGGCCGTGCATGTTGATGATCCATACACTAACGTGACCTGAGGAAGGCCGACAGGCCGAAACGTTGTCACATTAAAAACTGTTTATTTAACTTGAGAGTGTGCGGCACTTCTCTCCTCCTGCAATTGTATTTTCTGGTTGCCAGCACCTCTGTTTCTGGTGTGCGTTTTGCACCTCCACTCATCGATGGTCCATACACCAGTCATGATTACATACAGTACATGCAACACATACATGACATCCTACGAAGTGCATGGGATACTGCACACTGTTTTCTTTCTCTTTGTCTTTTACTCCACCCTCTCCTCTCTATCGAGCCTGTCAGCTAGGGCTGTAACGATACACTCAACTCACGATTCGGTTGGTATCACGATTTTTGACCTACGGTTTGATACACCCCACGATTTTTGAAATGTATCTCCACTGAAGTTTGGAAACACTATCACATCAAATCATAAGGTTGTTTTCTGGACTAATGGGTAATAAAACTTTGAAAGGGCGTATCACGATACTGCCTCCTTGTATCACGATACAGTATCGTGACTCTGTGTATCACGATTTCTCGGTTCGATACAATATCGTTACAGCCCTACTGTCAGCCATCACTATTCATTTTTCTCTGCTGTCTCCTGCCCCTTTCTCTGGTTGTCAAGGATTGTTATAGTGCATGTGTTGGATGAGTAGGGGATGGATTGTCTGTGTGTGTGCGTGTGCATGTCTGTGTCTGTGTGTGTGTCTGTGTATGTAGTACAGTATGATTGTGGTGTTGTGTCCCAGAAGACACTGTGTGTGGTGGGGGACAGACAGACACACAATCTCAGCAGCCCCGGGGATACTGTTGGTGACTGACAA
>NC_085873.1:18067585-18070085 GCF_034702125.1 Engraulis encrasicolus
GGTAGCAGTCTTCACATGGCTTCAGTCAGACGCGCATATATAGACCTCCACATCCAGGGAATAGAGCCCACGGGCTGCTGACTGCGGAGTACACTGGCTCCTGCACGCTGCCTACTTTGTTGTTCCCAGAAACACACACTCGTACGCTCTCATCTCCCTCCTTTCATACAGATGTGCTTGAATAATACATCGTTTAACCCTTTCAGAGGCACGTTCCACATTCAGCATTTCATAACTCGCACAAGTGGTACATGTGCAGTTGCAGTTGCAGTATGTACGGTACACTTAGTTTGGCGTTAACTTGTCGAGTAGATATCCTGTCCTCTGTTCCGAATAATGCAGCAAATTAAGGTTTAATCAGGCAAGCCCACTGTGTTTTGTTGTGATGTGCTGTGTATGCGCCCTCTTGGCCGTTATGGCACTTGACAGAATGCCTTCTGTGCATTTCTTTATTTCTGTTTTTGATACAAAAATGCTTGTCCACTGCCTTTCTTACACTTGTTGTTCTGTGTGTAGGTGATGTTTAAACTGTCTTTCTGTTTCAATTTTTTTGCCACGAGATTAGATTCTCTCTCTCTCTCTCTCTCTCTCTCTCTCTCTCTCTCTCTCTCTCTCTCTCTCTCTCTCTCTCTTTCTCTCTCTCTCTCCCTCTGTGTGGATATATGGAGTTGTCAGTGCTGCTTGAGGATGAGCAAGGCTGGTGCATAAGAGCGCGAGGAGAGGAAAAGCTTTTGATCACGCTCCACATACAGATTTATTGTAGCACTAATCCATGAGAAAATAGGAGTGCAGAGAATGGAAGAAGAAGGAAGAACTAGCTGGGGGAAAATGTGACCGTGATCGAGCGAGAAAAAAGAAGATAAGAGGGGATTGAAATCATTTTTAAAATAGAAACAAAGAAATGTTGAAAGCAGTCAGAAACACTGTTGAGTTAATGAGGGGAAAAACAGAAGATCGATAAGGGGAGAAAAGTGGAAAAAAGAAGACAGGGTGGGGTTGAAGACAAGAGCACTGGGGGAGATGATGAAACAGGCTGCCTGGAGAGAAGTTGCGCTCCCGTTGCGGACATTTCAGCGCGTGAGACGCTCCCCTACATCACACCCTCAGTCACGACATCTTGCCACCCCTGTCATCCTCTGCCCTTCACTGTCCCGTTCAAAGTCACCTTCTCTCCCTCGGTCCCTCCCTCCCTCTATCTCGCTCTCTTGCAACCATTCTCTGTGTCTCTCCCCATTTCTACTCGCCGTCTCAATTTTGCTTAACTCTTGTCTGACTCCGACTCCCAAAATCTCAACCTGCTCTAAAGTCTATACGGCAGCTTAAAAATGAAAGAAAGATCAAAGAAATAAAGGCAGGCAGATGGTAACTCCACCCAGTGCCAAGCTGCCTCTGAGGAGAATGCTGATAAGGGACTACTCTACATGCATGCATTCTTGACAGAACATTCTAGAACATAAAGCTGATTGTTGCATTCTAGAATCCAGATCCATTGTGATATTGCAATATTGCCCCAGTTTCACAGCATGAACCCAGAAATAAGCTTTTAGGGGTGGATTTAGTGGGACTACTTTCTCTGGCTGGGTGTAGCTGGAAGGGAGTGGTAGTGACAAAGATGTGACACCTGTTTGTTGTGCTTGATTGCACTGCAGGGGCTGCTGGCGGTTGGCTCGCGCCGCTTTTTTGCACAGATGTACCAGTCAGTGCTAAAGTGTTAGAGTAAAGCAGAGTAGAGTAGAGTATCTTTTATTAATCCCGAGGGAAATTAAGGGTTAGAGAGCCAATCCAATCTTATGTTAGATACACAGATGCACGCAAACACACACTCTCTCCCACACACACTGACACACCCTTCCACGTGCCCATGCCAGCCTAAGGGAGAAAATCAATAAGGTTATTATACCCTTGTAAGATCTTCTTTAACCTTTAGGGCAAATGACCTGTCATCAACACTTGTATGGAAGTTTAGCTTAGTTACAAGTGTGCTAGTCTGTCAATGGACACATTCTTTGTGTGCAGACACACAGACACAGACACAGGCACAGACACAGACACACGCACACACACACACACACACACACACACACACACACACACACACACACACACACACACACACACACACACACACACACACACACACACACACACACACACACACCGATACACACCGATACCCTTCAAGCAGTGATCCCTACACCGTCCCCTTGGTCTCATCTTGCTGTGGCATTGGCAGGAAGTAGTTGGCTTAGGTCACTTCCAACGTGATTGGTGTAGAAAGTCCCCTGAGGTCCCCGGTCCCTCTCTGAATGAATGCCAATCACCCACTGTGGTCTCACGGTGACCTTTTCAAGGTCAGGAACGGACCGCCGTGGTGAGTGCCATATGTTCTCACATACGAGAGGTGGAAGGAACCAGGTGGCATCATCATATGTCTGCCAAAAATAAATGCAATTGGATTTCAGCTTTGTTGTACGTTTAGTAAAAGTGTGGAGGACAGACA
>NC_085873.1:18082585-18097585 GCF_034702125.1 Engraulis encrasicolus
TGCCAAGAGGGAGCGCAAGCGATTCCATGTCTGCCCGCATCTTTGTGGCTTCACCGCAATTGTTTCCATTGATGAATTAAAAAGTCTCGCCGTGTGCTTAAGAAACATTCGCGTCGGGTAATTTGCTAACTCGGGCTAAAATCCATTGCAAAACCTCGAGAAGGCACGCGTGGGTTCTCATCTCTTCCATTTGACAAACGTTCTGGGCTTCCCTGCATGGCTAAAGTTATGTACCGGTATGTAAAAAACGCCGTGACACAGCTGGTCTTGAAATAGAACTAGGCCGTTAAATAACACACTCTAGTAGCAGCCTGCATTAGGCTGCATCGCGAAATTTACTGAAAATAAGTTTCCACGCGGTGGAGTAAAGCCGCCTGTGTGACAGATGAAGGTGACCAGGTTGAGTTAAACATTTGGACTGAGCGCACGCCATAAACACACGAACACACATGCACACACACAAACACAAACGCACTCACACATGGTTACAGTGCACACACACCTGATACTCGTGGTGTGTGTGTGCGTGTGTGCGTGTGTGTGTGTGTGTGTGTGTGTGTGTGTGTGTGTGTGTGTGTGTGTGTGTGTGTGTGTGTGTGTGTGTGTGTGTGTGTGTGTGTGCGTGTGTGTGTGTGTGCGTGTGTGTGTGTGTGTGTGTGCGTGCCTGTGTGTGTGCCTGCCTGCCTGCCTGTCTGGCTGTGTGAGTCTGCATGTGTGTGCCTGCGTGTGATGTGTAGTGTGCTGAGCAGACAGAGTGGCCTGGAGAGGAGGACACTGGCACACATACACACAGTGACATCCATCAGGACACACACACACACACACACACACACACACACACACACACACACACACACACACACACACACACACACACACACACACACACACACACACAGCGTCCCTGAGAGGAGAGGAGTAGGTGGGGCAGGGGGAGGAGTGGACCATCAAAATCTGCTGGAAAGATGATTCAGATGGTGTTAGATGTATGATCATACACATACAGTAGGGTTGCTCGATTATGAGAAAAGCTAATATCACGATTATTTCCGTCCTTTTGGCAGTGTAGACAAATGACAAAAATATTGTTTTAAATCGATATTATGAAATTTTATATTGTTTGACACCAATATTGATATCACAATATTAATACGATATATTGCACCGCCCTAACCGTAAGGCCATCCATATAACCTCTAGGCTCCTATGCTCTTATACAAATCATAATATACTGTACTGCTGTGTTACAACTGCCTCGTCAGTTTTTGTTCCAGCTATATTATATTATATTATATTATATTATATTATATTATATTATATTATATTATATTATATTATATTATATTATATTATATTATATTATATTATATTATATTACACTGCATTAGTGGAATTGCTTAGTTGTGCTTTGGCCACATGCAAACTTAGCAGTGTTTTTATTCATTAACTAACTGAAATGAGCTGAATGGCTTCCTTGGCCAAAATGTGTATTTGGCATTGTTAAACAAGGTTATCGAACACTGCTCTCTATACAAGTCTGCTCAACGCGTAACTGAACTACCTACGTAACATCCATAGTCTTTGGGTCACATATTCCTAAGCGTCAAAGAGGTTGTCCGTCACCACCCAAAAAGGGACAAAACCACTGGACCTTTAAAAAAAAGGATAATTTGTCAATTTAACCAACATTAATAAACATTTTAAGGAAGGCTAAACACATAATATCTAATATCTGATTTGATAATATCTGATCCACACCACCCCAGCTGCACAGCTATACACACACTTCACCCAACGACCATCTGGCCGCAGATGCAGAAGTATCTTTGCCCACACCAGCCGACGAAGGTTCAAGTCACCAGGGTGCTTAACTGCCTTGAACTGCCATAGATATAAGAACCACTCCTCCTTCACTCTGCATCTCTTTTTTTCAACCTGCCTTTTGTATACTTCATAGACATACTTCACACTCTTGGGACTTTTTACGCAACAAAAACTTCAGCACTTGTGAGTTCTTGAATTCATGAGTACATGACAATAAAAATATTGTATATCTTGTACTGAGTATGCATGCCCGTGTGAGTGAGTGTGCCATCTACTCAGACGACACTGCCCATTCCCAGTTGACATCTCCTTCACTCCCTGCTCTTTGAAGCTCGGCTCATGTTTTCCCTCCTAACACAATTTTAGAGGGGAGCAGCTCCCAGAATCCTCCCTGCCAGTCTCGGTGGTTCAAAATTAGACTCCGCGTCTGCGCGCACACACACACACACACACACACACACACACACACACACACACACACACACACACACACACACACACACACACACACACACACACACACACACACACACACACACACACACACACAATCTCTCTCTCTCTTGCTCTCGCTCACTCTCTCTCTCACACAATTCAACATCAATTCAACTTCTACAGTAATGGCCACATCAAGATTCCTATTACACTGTAGCAGATAATTATCCTGTTCTGGCCTTGATCCATGAAGATTGCATTGTTCAATATCACATAGCCTGCCATCGTAGCCAGATAAATATTTGAGACGGAAATTGTAAACAGTCAGTCTAAGATATGATCATTCACATTTTATAGTAGTTAGTAGAACACTATAGAATAGGACATATTGGGATGTCTGGGCTCTGTCATACTTATCTTGGGAAATTAATATTATGTATTTTTAATCATGAGGATTAGCTGTGTGCAACTGTTTTGTAATCCTTCCTGTCTGATCAATTAAAAGTCTTCACACAAAGATATATCAAAAAGTTGGTCCGTTGCAGTCTCTGAGTTTAGTAGTGAAATGTACTCTAGTAAAGTAAGAGCATGTAGATATCTGCAGTGTTCTGACACCTACACGTTGCTGTTACCTCAGCAGAGGCCTTTAGGAGACTGCAGAGCTATATGAGGTAATGCTGATGCTGCTACCACTTTTGCAGTAAGCTTTTCCTCTGGAGCACAGGTGAGCTAGCCTGACGAGTCAGACCATTCGTTTTGAATTATGTCGCAATTCACGATGGTCTGATTAGGCTTCTCTGGGGGGAGGGCTTAGTCGTCCTCCAGGCGGCCGCCCAAAAAGCAAACACACTTGGGGCGCATAATAACATACGTCATGGACGTCAATTGTCAGCGATTGGTCACCACTCATTTCAGCCTAGCTCACTCCACCCACCCCAAACGCTCCAGGGCATCCAGGACCCAGAGCAAAAATGAATTAGGAAGTAATTAATGTGGTCTGGTGAAACCAGGTTACAGGTGAGCCTCCATGCAGTGCAGGAGGACCCACAGGTGTGTGCGTGCGTGCGTGTGTGTGTGCATGCCTATGGGGATTTGCATTGTGTCTGACCTGCTCTCCTTGTTATGGAGTGATCCTGTCAAAGCAGTGCACCAGTTGTCTGATGAAACTGGCTTTGGTACACAAGTACATATACACATTCAAGCGTACACACAAGTGTACACACACACACACACACACACACACACACACACACACACACACACACACACACACACACACACACACACACACACACACACACACACACACACACACACACACACACACACACACACACACTTTTTGTGTGAACCCTGTTTTTCACGCGCAGCTTTTTGTCATGCACTTGAGAAGGTCCTTGTGGTCAACTGAGCCTCCGTCCTTCAGTTTGTATTGATTTATTGGGCGATAAATTGATTGATGAATTTATATTGACGTTGGCTTGATTTAAGTGCATGGAGCAGATGCTATATAGACCATTCCCCTTAGGAGGAAGGAAGTGCACAACATGGTTGGTGTTTTCAAAACAACAATAGCAATAGAAAGTGACCTGCCATTGTGCAGCTGTTTGTATATTCCAGATACACTTCCAGTGGAGTTTCTGAATACATTTGTGCCATCAGTGTATGCTGTTGTCTTGCTCTGTGCTCTTTTAGTAGTTGCACTGCATTACGGAGTCAATTTTGTGGTGTTAATTCAACACGTGTAGATGTTAAATTTGAGTGTTGAATGATGCATATTGCATAAATTTGACTGTGTATTTACAGTTATATCAACTTAGTATATGGACTTCTTTAGTATTAGCAGCGATCCATTGATGTCTGTCCTGTTCTGAGTGTGTCAAGAGGGGGCACTGTGTCGTGTTTGCCATTTGCCAGGCCCCTTAATATCCAGAGATTGTTGTTTACCCTCAGTTGAGTATTTCAGTAAGTGACATCGATCTGACTCCGGGACACTGAGGTCACGGGTGCTTTTAGAGCAGAGCTCATCAAATGCCGTGGAGATTTCCTGAAGGTCTAATGCAGACACACACACACACACACACACACACACACACACACACACACACACACACACACACACACACACACACACACACACACACACACACACACACACACACACACACACACACACACACACACACACACACACACACACACACACGAGCCACAGCCTGAGAGCCACATAGTTGGACAGGTTGGGGCAGATGCACTCGTGTGACAGTACAGTAAGTTGGCAAGCATGGAGGGTTACGGGGCATCATGTGGCAGAGCTGGGCACAGCGGGCATAGTAGCAAGCAGGGGCCCAAAGGAGTGTGTGGGCTTGCGTGTGTGCGTGCGTGGGTGCGTGCGTGCGTGTTGCATGTAGTGGTCCTCTGTGTGTGTGTGTGTGTGTGTGTGTGTGTGTGTGTGTGTGTGTGTGTGTGTGTGTGTCTGTGAGTGTGTGTGTGTCTGTGAGTGTGTGTGTGTGTGTCTGTGAGTGTGTGTGTGTGTGTCTGTGAGTGTGTGTGTGTGTGTCTGTGAGTGTGTGTGTACTGTAGAGGGGAGTGTGTGTGCTCCATGTGCATGTGTGTAGTAGTGTGTAGGTGGAAGTGTGTGTGTGTGTGTCCGGGGGGATACTGGAGGGATTTGGACCGTGACGGCTCCATCTGTAAGGGTCTGCCAGAGAACAGAGTGAGGTCCTCCACATAGTACCCCCTCTTTTTAATTCATGATTTATTAATCCTTACATGTATAAACAAACAACCACCCACTACCCACTTCTTTCTTTCTTTCTTTCTTTCTTTCTTTCTTTCTTTCTTTCTTTCTTTCTTTCTTTCTTTCTTTCTTTCTTTCTTTCTTTCTTTCTTTCTTTCTTTCTTTCTTTATTTCTTTCATTTATTCTTTCTTTATTTCTTTCTTTCTGCTGGTCTCTCTCTGGCCTCTCTGTGGGATTTTTCATTTTCTCACGAGTCACGACACAAAATGAAAGTTTGAAAGTGTGTGTGCGTGCGTGCGTGTGTGCATGCGTGCGTGTGTGCATGCGTGCTTGTGTGCATGCTTGCGTGCGAATGTGCACGTGCACAAGTACATTGTGGGTATTGGAAAAGTCAGCATGATCAATATCACATTATTTCAGCTTGTTTTGTTGTAATTACTGCCGTGTTCACAGACCACAAAAAGTGCTTTTCAACTTAACACTCGTGAAGACCCATTCCCTTCCATTTAACACTGAGTGTATCACAACAGACGATGTCAGCATAATGTATAAAATCAGACCTCTCGTTTTTATGTTCGTACCTCTTCTGTAATAGGGGGAGAAGCAGGTGCCTGGTGGAGCCAATTAGTCATCTGAATTAGCATGAGCTCGAATGCCTAATGTCCCGGCCATAACAATAAAAGCCAGGTCTGAACTGATAATCTGGCATACAGGGCATTTTCCCTGTGGGCTGGCAGTCCTCAGGGGCTGATACTGTTGTTTGTTGTTGCGGGTGTTGTTGTTTGTTTTGGTGCTGTTGTTTTTCATTCAGACCATCCCACAGTTTAGATGGGGCAGCTCATTGGTCCATCATTGATATAGACAATGGACTGAGCCAATCATATCATTGGAAAAACGGGTGGGCTGTAAAAATGCCCAGGCCATTTTTCGATCCCAGTCCAGCCCTGATAAAAACCCACAACATCAGAGAGAATATCGAGGTTACCCCTTAGGTGATAGTTGCCATTAATAATAATGCTCCACAGTAATATCATCCACCATTCAGTTCTGTGGCTCCTCTGCCGCCACATTTTCACAAAGACAGATTAGCATAACCAGTATGGGGCAGGAGCATCCTATTCTTTGTGTTATCTCCCAGGGAGAGGCCCATGCAACATATGTATGCAGTGCAGTGGAGAGATATTGCTGCTCCTCACTCGCTAGCCTTTTGTTTAGCATAGAGGTTGTGTGTGTGTGTTGGGGGATGGACAGATTTTGGGCAGGGGGTAACAGTTATTTGGAGTGCTAATGATATATTTTTTGGTTGGCTGTAGAAGGTGGTAATATGGTTTTGGGGGTGCTAGGCTGTTTTTGAGGTGGTGGTGGTAGCTAGTGGGGCTTTTTGGGAGTGGAAGGGTGGGGCTGAAGTGTTAATATGGTTTTGGGGAGACCGGGCTGAACGGTGATAAGGTTTTGGTTGTGTGGACCATTTCTTGAGGGGGTGGTATTAGGGCTTTTTTGGGGGGTCACTCCCAGGGGTTTGTTAACGGGGTTTGGTGAAAGCTGGGAGCTGGTATTGGGTCTTTGGGGATTGACTTGCGGAAGGTATTATTGGGGATTTGGGGATGAGCAAGCAGGCGAGGTAGGCAAGCGGAACATTATCCACTTCTGACTGTCCTCTATCGTTCCGGACACAGTTGTAAGAAGCCATCCCCTTCCATCAAGATCCTCAGACCAGAGTCTTTCTCGTTCCTCTCTGCACTGTGTGTGTGTGTGTGTGTGTGTGTGTGTGTGTGTGTGTGTGTGTGTGTGTGTGTGTGTGTGTGTGTGTGTGTGTGTGTGTGTGTGTGTGTGTGTGTGTGTGTGTGTGTGTGTGTGGATAAGGGGCAGAATGCAATGAAATGTGTAATTGAAAATGCTAATTCGCTAAGGGACCCCATTATAGCTTCCCAGGGGGGGAATGGACATTTGGTCTGGACGCCTCAGAATACATTAACAACATATGAGGCCAAGGGAATCAGGTGGGCTGTTCTTGTTATAAGGGAATAGACCACCTCATAACATCCCATCCAAAGACTGCTTTCTCCATTAATAGATGGACTTAGATGGCACTATAACAGGCTTGACAAACCTCTTTTGCATATTTATGTGGAAGCCTTGTCAGTGGACTGTCAATTTTGCATATTATAAACTCAAAAATTGGAGGGAAAAAATGTAACACTGTTCTAATTGGTCTTTCTCTCTGTGGTGAATTAGCACTGCAAAACTGAACTGTTACTGTTTGTGCTTGCTGGTGTCTTGGGAATGAGACAGTGCAGAGAGCGTTGCCAAGTCTCGTCCTATCTATCGTCGTGGCGACCCTCTGACTCTCTCCAGTCTCCGTGGAGACACCAGATTGATGGGAGGGAGGGGAAAAAAGAGGGAGGGAGGGAGATGGCTGCCCACATCTTTTTAATGTCAAAACGTCCCTCGCTCGTTAATCCTGAACAAAGTTCTCGAGCCCGGCCGGCCACCGGTGGGTGGATTTACATCCCATGGTCAGCCACAGCGCCATAGCAACAGTGGGTGGCTCTTTTTGTGGCTTTTCTTTTATAACATGAGCCCACAAGGTTTTCGTCAGAACAAGGAAGTGTTCAATAATCACCCGCTTGCAAGCTAACATTAATTTTTGTTCAGTTGATAGCGGGAGGTGCAGCCATCACTCACGTCAGGATTTTGTCGTGGGCGGGTAAAAAAAAAGCTCCCCTCTGCCATATGCTTCCATAACTGCCATTTCCTCTCCCGTTGTGTCAGCTCAGGCATCAGGAAACAGAGCAATGTGGTGAGGAGACGTGCCTCTGCCTGCCTGCCTGCCTGCCTGCCTGCCTGTCTAGCTCTGCATGCAACTACCACAAGTTTGGTTTGTTATTGCCTGTGTTCTGGAAGTTTATGTCATTGTGCGCAGATCCCTGTTGTCATTGAGGGCTTAGTGGGTCTAAACATTAAAGAAAGCCAATACTCTCAGACGGGGCTTAGACATAACTCTAAAGTAAATGTTACTGCCAGACACTTGATGACGTATGGCAATTCTGGTGCCAAGCGAGCGATAAACAGAGCTCTCAGGGCACTGAGTAGTGCCTGTGATGCCAGTCTGTAACAGATGTAACGTTTACTCAGTACGGCAACCTGAACCTTTGGACTTCCTGTGACCATATATGGCAGGTGGTCATTGGAGTTTCGCAGGATGCAGAACGGTGTCCCGGGTAGGGATGCAAACGATTAATCAACTAATCGACTTTAATCGATCAATGTGTTAATCGATTAAAAAACATTAATAGCAATTAATCGACAATTCAGCTGACAAGAGACCCAGGTGAAATGGGTATGTGAAGAGGGGTGTGAATAGTGGGAATATTTAAATCACCTTTGGATTAAAGAATTGAAATAGAATTAATTTAAATGTGGTATTTTATCTCAATATTTAATTACATTTTTTAGATTTAGTAGTTTTTTTTCGAGAAACATTGAGATTTCGGGGGGAAAATGCCGCTTATCAATTAATCGTAAGTCGATCGATAAGGCTATCAACTAATGATTGATGAATTAATCAATAATTTGCATCCCTAGTCCCGGATCATTAAAAGGTGATGCCCACACATAGTTCCCAGGTTCATATCTGATGGTTCTGTTTTCTGTTGTTCCAATGCATGTGTGGCTGGACATGTTTACGGCTGGACTGGACATCCTGAATGGATTGTGCATGGCATAGTATCTGTAGCTCAAAAGGCTTATTCAGCATTCATGTAAGGCGTACGAAAGGGAGATTTCTATTCGTTCTATGAAGTACAGAGACATCTGCAACGCAAGATGTTATGCAGCACAGAGACAGCATTAATGGACTTCCCTATGTGTCCTATATAGGATATGGGAAGAAGCTGTCTCATCAGCCTCTTATGGGGCACTTAAGTGTGTAATGATGTAGGTCTCTAAGGGTCAAGACGCAGAGAGCGAGAAAAGTGGTCTTGCAATATTATTAAGTGTGCGCATTACACCGGTTACTGAGTCAATGCAAACGGAAAAAACTAACTAAATTGATGAAAAAGGAATTTCCATAAGTGGCTGATTAGTCAGAATTAGAAATAAGTCATAGACCGCTGAAATGCACTGTAATGCATAATTTGCTGAAAATCCGAGATTTTAAATGGATGATTAGTCCAAATTATATATGAGTCAGGGGTCATTATAGACCAGTGTAATGCCTTGAAGTGTTTGCATACCATAGGTGAACTGAGGGTAAGGCCTGTATGGAGTATTGAGTTAGCCAATCCTGAGTCGGTTAGATTGGATCAGGCCGTGGGTACAGCATAGCAGGTGCCAAGGCTAATGGAAACAGGGGGATAGAGAGGGGTATGCGTTGGTCTCTGTTTTCTGGTCAACCCTTTTCTTCTCTTCTCTTCTCTTCTCTTCTCTTCTCTTCTCTTCTCTTCTCTTCTCTCCTCCAACCTCTCCTTTCCTGTTCAGCTCTCTTCTCCTCTTAATTCGACTTTCTTCTCCTCTGCTCTTCTGTAACCTCTCCTCTCGCTCTCCTCTCTCCTCCCCTCTTCCCCTCGCCATCTCTCCTCTTTCTTCTTCCCACTCTCTCCTTCACCTTCTTTCATGTTTTCCGCTCTCTGTTCTTCTTCTCCTCGCTTCACCTCTGCTCTCTGTTCCTGTTCTCATCCCCAGAGCTCGTCCCCACTATTGCCTAATCACTTCTGACAGCCATGATGCCATGGAGTAGGAGCAGGTGTGTGTGTGTGTGTGTGTGTGTGTGTGTGTGTGTGTGTGTGTGTGTGTGTGTGTGTGTGTGTGTGTGTGTGTGTGTGTGTGTGTGTGTGTGTGTGTGTGTGTGTGTGTGTGTGTGTGTGTGTGTGTGTGAAATGAGGGGGGATTTGATTTCATGAATAAGTTACACGCTACGCGCATGCACGCCCCCACACAATCAATTTCTAGAATTGTTTACTTGCGGAAAAAAACTGATTTCTTGCAGTTTTTCCAAAACAAGGCAATATTTGAAGACCAAGGCCATTTTCCCTCAACTGTCCTAGCAGCACTTAGTTGTACAAACTTGCTACTAGAGGCGGTCAAGAGGCAGGCAGAAACTAGAGATTTTTTTCTGCTACTACTACATCTACTACTGTACTACTACTACTACTACTACTACTACTACTACTACTACAGTACTACTACTACTATTGATACTACTACTCCTACTATAGTACTGAAATACAGAGCATCCCATGCAGTACTTGCTAGGAGAGGACGTCCCAGCCCAGAAAGTAAATGTAGATGAGAAAAATCTAAAATCACAATGGGTAAAAGGAACACATGTCAGGTATTTTTACTGTCTCGCTCCAGTTCGTCCACCACTTACTACTACAGTACTAGTAGAGTGCTGAGATACTCAGGGCAAAGGCCCATCCATCTGCAAGGCAGAACAGCGAGGAGAGGGTTCATGAATAAGTTAGCAATGGTGAAGTGCATCTCTCCCTCTTTTCTCCACTCCTCTCCCCCTCCCCTCTTCCCCCCTCCTCTTTCATCACCCTCTCCTCCTGCTCTATCTCCTATCTCCCTACTTTCTCCCCTCTCTTCCTTTCCTCCTCCTCTCTTCCCACCTCTCTCCCCTTTCTCCTCCTCCTCCTCCCCACTAATCTCCTTTCTCCCCCTCTCCTCCTCCTCTTCTCTCTCCTCTACCTCTTTGCTGCTCGACCCGGTTTCTCCCTCTAGGCCAAAACACACATCTAAAGCAGGCTAGCGGGACACCCACTGTGAGCCACTGACATTTACTGTGTAGGCCTGTATGCATATTTTAGCTTAGTGCTGCTTAACTATACACGTATGCTGTTCCTCTGCCGTAAGATCGGCTTTTTGCAGGGTTTGTGTAGCACTTATTTCACATGTACCTTTGCAATCAAATCAGCATGATCTATGGTGCTGATGATTGATGCTGTTTGATGCTGATTTAGTGGGTGTGTTTTGTTTTGAACTCAGGTGCAACCTGTAAAAAGACAAGTGTCAAATGAGAACAGTAACGCACGCACGCACACACACACACACGCACGCACGCACGCACGCACGCACGCACGCACGCACGCACGCACGCACGCACTCACACACACACACACACACACACACACACACACACACACACACACACGCACACACACACACACACACACACGCGCACACACACACACGCACAAGCATACACACATTCACACACTTCCACACCCATGGATGGATGACACAACACTGCATGATGCATTTAGACACACACCACCACCACACTTCCAGAAGACTAAGCTCTGCTTCAGGCATCAGTGCACTATAAAGTCCCAGCAGAGCACAGCAGCACAAACACCCCAATGCTCATTAAAGCAGACCTGTGTGTGTGTGTGTGTGTGTGTGTGTGTGTGTGTGTGTGTGTGTGTGTGTGTGTGTGTGTGTGTGTGTGTGTGTGTGTGTGTGTGTGTGTGTGTGTGTGTGTGTGTGTGTGTGTGTGTGTGTCTGTATGTGTGCCTGTGTGTGTGTGTGTGTGCCTGTATGTGTGCCTGTGTGTGTGTGTGTGCGTGTGTGTGTGTGCGTGTGTGTGTCTACTCATTACCAAAGTCTCCTGCTTCTGGTTCTGCTGCTGGTGTCTGCTTGTGCGTGTGAAAGAGCTGACTCACAGAGTGTGGCCGCTTGCCGTTAAGAAAAGAAATGGGTTGTTTTTTTAGGCTCAGTGCACACAGTGTTCACTGTGTGTGTGTGTGTGTGTGTGTGTGTGTGTGTGTGTGTGTGTGTGTGTGTGTGTGTGTGTGTGTGTGTGTGTGTGTGTGTGTGTGTGTGTGTGTGTGTGTGTGTGTATGTTGGGGGTGGGGTTGCGCCTGTGTGTGTGTGTGTGTGTGTGTGTTTGTGCGCGCACATGTGATGTGCACAATCTAGGCCACTCCATCATCTATCTCTCTGTGGACTGGACTGAGGAGCAGGTGTATGTGAGTGCGTTGGAGAGGGAGAAATAGAGCTAGAGAAACTGTGTGTGTGTATGTGTGCAGGTGTGTGTGCAGGTGTGTGTGCAGGTGTGTATGCGGCTGTGTGTCACAATTAAGCATGTGTTTACTGTGCCGGTAGACTGTTTACACTAGTCCTAACACACTATATGGTGGCCCAGTAGAGGAGAGCACCGAGGACAGAGAGACCAAAGCAGAATCCAGGAGCAGTAGACACGCTTTAAAGATGAATGTGAAGTATGCAAAATCAAGCTATGAAGGAAGGAAGAACTGACAGACAAAAAAAGTTATGTTGACATCATCGGAAATCTGGACCGAAAGCATCGTTGCTAATCAGCTAGCAACTTAGTAGATTGGCTACGGGAAATTGCATTGCAACCAAGTTGCTGACGTAGTTAGCCTTGACACTGTGTCAAGAAACATACCCCAGGATCAGTCCTAAATGTATGCTTTTCAGAAAGCCATTACACAAAAAATGTGGTATTAGAGAGATAAGCGAGAGAGACAGACAGACAGACAGACAGACAGACAGACAGACAGACAGACAGACAGACAGACAGACAGACAGACAGACAGACAGACAGACAGACAGACAGACAGACAGACAGACAGACAGACAGACAGAAAGAATAGGCACAGACGGATAAACAAACAGGCAGGTGGGTAGTAAAGCTAGGAAACAGATATAGGTGAACCAAAAGAGGAACGACACAGCCTGACAGACAGGCATAGGGGCAGTGTGGGGTAAGATAGACATACATACAGACAGGTAAGCAGGGAGTCACTGATAGGACAGACATGTAGTTGTGGGGACAAACAGGGGGGCAGGAGGACAAATACATAGACAGTCAGTCAGTTAGGCAGGCAGGCAGCCAGACAGACAGAGGGGGCAGTGCGGGTGCCTGGTGATAGAAAGGCACAGCGGCATACAGCAGGAGTCTGGACAGAGAAGACTCAGGAGGAATACAGACAGCCATAGCTCCAGATGCTCCAACGCACGCGCACGCGCACACGCACACGCACACGCACGAATGCAGCCTGGAAGCATCTGTCCTCCACGCGTTCTTCTCCTTCTGTCACACTCTCTCTATCCCTCTCTCCCTCTCCCTACTCCTGCACTTCTCTCCGTCCCTCCCATCTCTCTTTCTCACACCTTCCCTTTTCCCTCCATCCTTTGCAATTATTTTATTTCTCAGTTTTCATTCTCCTACACCTCCCCTTTCTCTCTCTATCCCAATGGGTTTTCTTTTTCCCCTTTTTCTCACCTGCTCTCTCATTCCTGCATCCTTCTCTTTTGTATCTCACATGAACCCACATGAGATTTCTCCCTCCCCACACCCCCCCCAACCCCACACCCCCCGCCACCCCCACCCACCCCCACCCCACCCCACCCCCCTCTCTCTCTCTCACGCGCATTCTTTCTCTATCCATTTGGAAGGATGCCCTTTCTGTGTGTGTGTGTGTGTGTGTGTGTGTGCGTGCGTGCGTCCGTGCGTGCGTGCGTGCGTGCGTGCGTGCGTGCGTGTGCATGCATGTCTGTGTGTGCGTGCGTGCATGCATGCGTCCCCTTCTGTGAGAGAACAAGAATGATGGATGGATGGGGCAGCAGATGTGTGCAGCGTTATTCATAGGCGGCGAGGCGGCCAAGTTGACATTTGTTTACTACAGGGACATCCATCCACACAGCCAGCCAGAACTGGGCCACATGAGGACTCCTAGTGCCCCTAGAGTGAGTGAAGTCTGGCCCAAATCAACTGCTCCTCTCTTCTCTCTGTATGTTAGCTGGCTTTCTTATTACATTTCATGCCACCGCAGAGAAAGCAGAAAAGGGCACCGTTGTACAGAGCCTTAGAGAACGTCTGCTATTGTGTGTGTGGGGACTCGGACTCGGGACTCGGATCTGGATTCATGCGTGCCTGCGTGCCTGTGTGCCTGCGTGCCTGCATGCTTGCGTGCGACGCGTGTGTGTGTGTTTTGAACATCCAAGCTCATATTTGTGTTCTATTCTATTCTATTCTGGTTTCTTGTATCCTCTCTATCATTGTGCATGAATGCGATCATTCTTTTGTGTCCACTGAGAGTGCCTGTGCAAGTGCGTGTGCATACAGTGTGTGTGTGTGTGAGAGCGCCACACCATCTTACAGTATCTGGCTCTGCCTGCCTGAATTAGCTACCGACACGAGCAGTGCATCCTCTGCACCGCCCGCACAGAAACCAGCAGCAGCACTGGAGACACTCTCACACCCCAACTGGCCAATCACGGGACACAGGACCTTGCTGGCAGCCAATCACAGCAGAGAGCCTGTGTGTGTGTGTGTGTGTGTGTGTGTGTGTGTGTGTGTGTGTGTGTGTGTGTGTGTGTGTGTGTGTGTGTGTGTGTGTGTGTGTGTGTGTGTGTGTGCGTGCGTGCGTGCGTGCGTGCGTGCGTGCGTGCGTGCGTGCGTGGGTGTGTGTGTGTGTGTGTGTGTGTGTGTGTGTGCAGTGCATGTACGCATGTACAGTAAAAATTTGTATTCAGGTGCACCGCACACAGCCATCCTTTACCGCCTCTCACACTGACAGCTCTGGTTGGCTGTGGAGGTT
Source organism: Engraulis encrasicolus (assembly GCF_034702125.1). Taxonomy (NCBI): domain Eukaryota; kingdom Metazoa; phylum Chordata; class Actinopteri; order Clupeiformes; family Engraulidae; genus Engraulis; species Engraulis encrasicolus. The sequence goes on from NC_085873.1 coordinate 18,097,155, forward strand.
TCCACGACAGCACTGGCATTCTCATGCAGGCTGCACACGCACACATATAGGCAAACATATACTGTGCACACATACTGTATGATACACATACACATACACATGCCTATGGCAGAATAGCAGAAACACAAAATGTGTAGGCCTATATTATTTTCACTCTGTGGTGTATTTTTTCTCCTTTTTTGCCTCTCTATTCTCATTGCTCATGCACTCTCTTGTTCCTTTGTCTGTCTCTTTCTCTATCCTCCATCTGTGTCTTTTTGTTTGTCCTTCACGCACACATGGCATACATGCCAGACACTGGTGATGTCACTGTCTTTCTGAGTCCCCTGATCTGCAATGTTCCCCCCGACACCTAGATGGCAGCACTGCTATGCTTACTGATGGCCCACAGGGCTCTGACAACCGGCCAGCAGGATTGGTCAGGTCCTGCC
>NC_085873.1:18100085-18115085 GCF_034702125.1 Engraulis encrasicolus
TGTCATTTGTTCCTTGGAAGCTTAGTTTTGGCCATGTGAAAGCTATATTTTCTAAATGCGATATAGTCATCCTATCATCATTGACTTAGTTTGGCCGTGATTTTATTGTAAATGTTTTGCCCTCTTGTACTGTATGTCGGTCTTCATTACTTTAGATGTAAGGTTTGGGGCACTAGAAACATACTGTTACTGCTTGAACAAAAGCTTTTTAGCAGATAGATGTCTATTGTCTTTCATATTTTGCTGAATAGACGGTCAGTTTAGATTTTTTTTGTTCATCGCTGATTTAGTAATTCACTGCATATATAAATATATGGAATATAATGAAACATAATATGACACGATTGGTAATATAAAGAATTATAAACAAGTGTTCTTCCTAAATACTGAAGTGTTCCAAACTGATCTCATAGAACATTTGCAATTGAACGCTTTGTTATACAGAAAACCATAACACCATGACAAAAACTGGAAATGACTCAGATGATGAATGACCCAGAAGACAAATTTGATTCATTAAAGTTGGGCACCAAGGATGCACCAAGCAATCACTGATCAGTTCAGAGATCAGAGAATTGTTGAGACAGCATTTGAGAAATTAAGTGAGAGAGGGGAATCCAGCACTTTAGAAACGTATTGTTATAAAACATTTTTTTTTACATTTTTACATGTTTTAAATTGTACACAGTGGACCTACTGTGGCATGTCTTACTGAAGTGTAAGTCAAACAGAATGAGAAACATCATCCTGCAAGAGAAGCTGTTTCTTTCTATTTCCCGTATTCATTTGATGCTTCTTCTCTGTGAGCTCTGCCATGCCATCGAATGTGGGCATACACTAACTACGTAGCTCACAGCACAGCTCCCTAATGTGCTTGTGAGTGATCGCCTGTATCATGGGGTTGTTTTTTCGTGTTCCACTTTTATGACTTATACACCCTCCTCACCCCCTTACTAAGCCCTCCGCCACCCCACTCCACCCACGCAACATCATCCCTACCACCCTGCTGACTGGTTTTGTTGCCATGGTAGCACGACATTTCCAAGGAAATGGAGGTAAAGCAGGAGATGGCTGGTGACTGACGAGCCATGCCACAACTATTAACACTGCCTCACTGATGAACTTGGTGAAATATAATGATTTGTTATAAACCATGGGCATCACCTTATTTCAGTTGGAGAAGACTGCTTTTCAACCTACCTCACATCTAGATGGAGAATTTTGAAGTTAAAGATGGGGATTTTTGAAGTTCAATTCTAGCAACAATGAAAAAATGACATAATTCCATGCATGGAATCCACCTTACATTTTCCAACCACTCATTTTAACGCCAATGACTTTGACAATGGCTGCCGCACGAGTCACCTCTGTTGTTTTCAGTGTGCAGTCCTGTGTCGTCCAAGATACAGGTATCACCTGGAAAAGGAAGAATTTTATCCCATTATCATTTACAGTAGTATCAGGGTACGCTTTATACTGTATACACACACATAGGGCTGGGCAATATGACGATATATATCGTTATCGTGATATAAAAGTGTATATCGTGACCTCTCTCCTATCGTTTATATCGTGATAGTAATTTTATCAATTTTATACAATTGAATATCATTTAATTACATTTCATGTTGTCACAATACAGACTGTAAGTTAATGTAACTGTAAAAATAAGAATACAAAGATCTATTTTAAAGAAAGGTTGTTTTGCGACATGAAAAAATAAAGAGCAAATAAAGAGAATAACTGAAAACTTATGTAATTGTGCTATATCATGATATATATCGTTATCGTGATATAAAGTAATCCATATCGTGATATTGGTTTTTTTCCATATCGCCCAGCCCTACACACACAGCCTATAGGAAGTGGCAACGCTTTATATACATTTTTCAATTCAATTCAAATCAGTTTATTGTAGGGACCATGTACAATTAAAACATAAATGTTGCCATTTCCTGCATTGTACCAGAGTTAGCCTCAGGCTAATTTACATCTGTAGTCCCTGACAATATAATCAAATGAAATCAAACAAAAATAATCAAAAATATTCACATAAACACAATAAACAAATAACCGAATATGGAATATGGCTATGCTGTGTTTTCCTATGGATGGCATGGATGGCTTTAGTCTTCAAAGCAGCACTGTGGGCTCAGCTGGCTAAAGTCAAGCCAGGCAGGAAATGAGTGCGGGCCATTTTCAAAAAGCCTCGAATGAGTTACAGTTTGGTCACATTGATTCAATTAATTAAACTGGCAGCTGTTGGAAGCTGTGTGTGTGTGTGTGTGTGTGTGTGTGTGTGTGTGTGTGTGTGTGTGTGTGTGTGTGTGTGTGTGTGTGTGTGTGTGTGTGTGTGTGTGTGTGTGTGTGTGTGTGTGTGTGTGTGTGTGTGTGTGTGTGTGTGTGTGTGTGCGTGTGCGTGTGCGTGTGCGTGTCTTAAGACTGTTGTTTAAAGACTGTGTGCATACACTGTATGTGTGTAAATGCAACACAAGTTATATTTTTGAATCAAAGGGAAAGATTGAGAGTGTACAGTGTACACACACAACAAAATGATTTAGAGAGAGGTTGTGCGAGTGTGTTCACCCATTTATGAGTGTGTGTGTGGTTGCGTGTGCGTATGCGAGTGCGTGTGCGTATGCGTGTGTGTGTGTGTGTGTGTGTGTGTGTGTGTGTGTGTGTGTGTGTGTGTGTGTGTGTGTGTGTGTGTGTGTGTGTGTGTGTGTGTGTGTGTGTGTGTGTGTCTGTGCCAGTTTGCATTCATCAGAGAGCTGTGGTTTTTATAGTACATTTCCCCATGCAGAGCAGAGCAGAGACAGGCAGGCAGCTGAACAGGAGACAGACTTTGGCCAGCCAGGCAGCCAGGCAGCAGCAGCAGCAGCAGCGGGGCCACTTTCACCAACAGCCCGCATTGAGCCCAGATCTCTCCCATTCTCTGGGAGACATCCCCACCACTCCCCCCTAACTAGCCAGCAGCACCCAGAGCCTTCCCTCCAAACCCCCACCAACTGGCTGGTCATCATCATCGGTCTTCAGATATCCAGCCTCTCGGTGCCAGGGAAAATGCCAACCAAATCCCGCTAAGCCCGGCTGGCGTGTGGATCTCCCGTCTCCCAATAGGCACGGCTCATTGGCTCCCCTCTCCACACGGGCCGTCCAGCCGGAGCACGCTTACTTGGCAGGCGGGCAGCGGGTGGACACCGGGCGCTGCATTGTTGTTGGTGCATAACAAAGGCGGCGAAGAAAGGGGTGTGGTTGGCGATCGGTTTGGTGCTATCCATGGCGAATGGGTCTCTCTGGACACTGCTGGCTGCTGGGCTTTTTACTCTCCGTCATCACACAGTATCATCTAGTCTTGCTTCTGCCTGGACTGTGGAAAGACAGACAGACAGAGAGGCTAGCTGGCTGACTGACAAACGGATGGATATATACAGTAGATGGATAGATATTGTTTCTCTACTTGGCTATTTAAGAGCATTCAATACCCTCGCCTCATCTGGCATCCGTCTCGCAACTGGACAGACAGACAGATCAATGGACAAACGGACACCACTTGCTTCTCTACTACGACTTAAGTCTGTTTACTATCTTTATCTCATCGGGCCTCTCCCTCGTTCATGCACGGACTGACAGACGGACCACCCGCCTATCAGCGACAGCAGTCTGCGCTCCATGCTTGTCTTGCCTTGTCTTGCCTCACCCCTTTTATTTGGGGAGTAGAGCGGACAGACAGATAGACACAGGGGGATTTGCCACAGGGTGGACCTGAACTGCGCTGCTTGTATTGGGGACTGGGGAGGCCTGTGTCTACTGCATGCCATTGACAGCAGCAGGCGCAGCAGTGCTAGTAGCAGCAGGAGCATCTGACTCCTTGCCCTCAGCTATTTCTGTCTCCTCTCCAACTCCGAATCTCTCCTAGACCCCACCCCACCCCACCCCACCCCACCCCACGCCACACTATCCACCCGAGCCTACACCAACCACCTCCCGCCATCCACTCAACCACCCTCACCCTCACTCTGTGTCTCCTCTCCCCTTCTTCTCCAATACCCTCATTAGACACCACCACCACTTCCACCAGCAGACCCCTTCCCATAAGACCCCCAACCAGCAGCCCAAACACCCCCCCTCCTCCTCCCACCCTACGCCTCCCCACCCACTTCAGCACCAGCCTGCATCCCCATATCATGATAACACTGAAATAGGAGATCGCCTGGTGCCTACAAATATGGTAAGTGTGAAAGAGGAGAGAGAGAGAGAGAGAGAGAGAGAGAGAGAGAGAGAGAGAGAGAGAGAGAGAGAGAGAGAGAGAGAGAGAGAGAGAGAGAGAGAGAGAGAGAGAGAGAGAGAGAGAGAGAGAGAGAGAGAGAGAATGGGGAGAGCAAGATCTCCCCTGTGTAGCTATGCGGTGCTGCAGGCAGCTGTGAGCCCTGGAAGGTGGGGGGAGGTGTGCAGTGTAGTGAGTTTGGGCTTGGGAGTCGAGTGTCCTGAGTTGGTGTTGTTGATGGGACACTGTAAGGTGTGTGTGCGTGCGAGAGAGTGTGTGTGTTTATGTGTGGAGGGGTATGGATGTTTCTGTGTGTGTTTGTGTGTGTGTGTGTGTAGTAGGGGGTGGGGGTGACTGAGGTGTGTGAGTGTGTGTCTTTGTGTGTGTGTGTGTGTGTGTGTGTGTGTGTGTGTGTGTGTGTGTGTGTGTGTGTGTGTGTGCGCCACGGGGCTGAACGAGTGAGGGGGATCATCCTGGCGCTCTTTTTTTAGAAAGGGGGCTCTGGCCGAGCGGACACACACACACTCTCTCTCTCTCTCTCTCTCTCTCTCTCTCTCTCTCTCTCTCTCTCTCTCTCTCTCTCTCTCTCTCTCTCTCTCTCTCTCTCTCTCTCTCTCTCTCTCTCTCACCCTCTCACATACTCACACTCACACAGAGGACAGCAGAGGGTCCAGTGGTACAGTACAAGCCATCCCTGGACCGGAACTATTGTTTTGCGAGCAGCCCCATTTTTTTTTCTTCTTCTTCTCTTTCCTGTGTCGTCGGGTCGGGTCGTCCCAGGTAGTATTTTTAGGAGGTGACATAATGCCCCTGGCTTGGGCTGTTCTTGCCGAGGTCCTGGCTGCAGCCGCAGCAGCAGCAGCAGCAGCAGCAGCAGTAGTAGCCGCTTAATTGAACACTCGGGTTACAAACTCTCTTTAACGCAAAGGGGAGAGGAGAGGAGAGGAGAGGAGAGGAGGGAAGGAGAGAAGGAGGGAGGCTGCATAGACAGAGACAGGAGAGCAGGAGGAGGACAGGACATGGCTGTGGAAGAGGGAGCAGAGTTCCTAGCGCCAGTAAGTGCTGATTTATTGGAAATTATCACACAAAAATAGCCGCCGGCGCCGCCACCACACTTACAAGCAGAGCTTGCACAGTAGCCCCCGTGATGCATTCCTGTTTGATGCATCTGTGGCAATTGCCTAAGTGTTCGTTTTTGTGTGTGTGTGTGTGTGTGTGTGTGAAGAGTGTGTATCTGTATCTGTATGTTTGTGTGTGTGTGTGTGTGTGTGTGTGTGTGTGTGTGTGTGTGTGTGTGTATTCTTCTCATGGGACGGTCCCGTTTGGTGCGATTGATTTTGGAGGGCACAAATGCTGTCTTTTTATGGACAAGCAGTTTGAAGACTTGGTGTGTGTGTGTGTGTGTTTCTGTGTGTGTGTGTGTGTTAGTGTGAGGGAATGTGTGTGTGCTGCACCACTGTGGTGCATTGTGTGTGTGTGTGTGTGTGTGTGTGTCAGAGGACTACGTTGATTGCGGAGGCTCCTCTGTCAGCTCTCTTGGAAAAGTGCCAGCCAGCAAGGATGAGAGAGAGCCAGCAGTTACTCGACAGTACACACTTGAAATATGCACACTTCTCTCCCATATTCACTTCAACCTTGGACAGCTCGAGTCATAAGCGCACACAAACACACACAGACACGTGCACTCACAAATGCAGTGCAGCTCAGCTGTTGTGCTTGTGCTGCTGTGGTTCGGACTCGGAGAGCTGACTAGCACAGTCAAGGTTACAGTGGCACAGTGCAGAGACTGCAGGAGTAGCTGTAGCTAGCTGGCACAAATGCTAAGATTACTTCAGGGCACTCCAGGTGCAGCATGTTGTCACCAGGGGGATAGTCTATGCTATGTTAAGAGTAAGTGTGAAAGATAAGAAACTGAGAATATGGTGTTTGTTGTTGACAAAGATAAAGATATAGAGTGTGCGTGGATGCGTGAGTGCGTGCGTGCGTGCGTGCATGCGTGTGTGCACATGTGCATGTGTTATTGATGGTTTGAGTCCCTTATGTCATAGACATAATATATCATGCAAAAAAGGCTACAGTGCAGTAGTGAAGTGCTCTGTGATCAGTGAGGAAGAGGAGGAGGAAGAAGAGGAAGTGACATAGAGGTCTAGCTGAAACGCAGAGCTGGGAGTCTCACAGCCTTCTCTGTGAAAATCTGTCCTCTTCCTGTCAGTTGCAGATGATGATGTGTGTGACCTTCAAATGCGTGCTTACCCTCTTTCGGTTGTTCTCTTTCTTCATTGTCTCTTTCACTCTCTCACTCTCCTTTGCCCATTCACTGATTGAATTGCATTTGTTTGTGACTTTGCACTTCCTACACACTTAGAGGGGTATCATGAGGAGCCAATGAGAAGACAATGATGAGGAAGTGCATGTGCAGAAAGAAAGTGTGACTTTGTGTTTATACAGTATTCAGAGTTGTATAAAGTAATGTAGAAGAAAGAGTACCTTTTTACAGATGTAATTACAACATTAATAGTGTATTATTACATTGTATGTATCATATTACTGAGTGTTGTAATTTTATCTGTAAGAGTACTTCTGCTTCTACTTTATACAACTCTGCTTACATTAATAACAATCTGGCTGCACATGACAAAAACATACAGATGTTCCACAGACACAAAACCCAGAGATACAGTGTTTATGAGTGATTCTACGATTCGGCTGCACTTTTAAGTCCATGGATTTTATTTGCCAATTCCTCTAACTATTAACTGCATCCACTGATGTTTTGGACATTAGCACACATTTAACTTTCATATAATACAGAAAGTGTAGACATGGCATTATTTCCCTCAGCAAGAATGAATATTTAATACTGGTTTTGGGCGTTTTCATGCCGTCCTGTTTTCCAAATGTCAGATTCAGTCTTCATATTAGCATGTAAAGAAACTTGTTTTGCCCAAGACGATTGCAAATGTTGATTCACAGTAATCATCACAATATGACAAAACTGTCAGAAAGACCACTGTCCTTTCCATTATACATGAAATTTGCCATTTTGTTTGTGTCCACCAAAACCGTGTCGCGGTCTGAAACCCCCTCCATAAATCAGTAATGGTTTGGTCTTAGGCCATACGAATAACATCACGTGATGTCATAACCTCTTTGGCAGGATATGGGAAGACTTTTTGTTAAGTTTTGAGCTCCATCCTTCCATAATTTAATCCATTCTTTTTCATGTTCTCATAGCGGGAAAATTGCCTGTCAACTGTGTTATCAACATATTCATAAGAATCTGAATTAGAAATCACATGCAGAAAAACACAGATAAAGCATACAAATACATGAATTGATTAAGGTGTTGTGGTGGAACTTCTGAGGTCCTCAGTTAGCACAACACCATAAAAATGGCTGAAATGTCAAGCCGTGTTACCGTCAATGGTGTTACAATTAGCTATGACAGTTGAGGAGGAGTATGTTTTGCCAATTTATCTCCATATTGACAGACAAACAAACAAAATAATTTGTGTTCTAGGGAGATGGGTTTGTCTGCTCTGTTTTTTCTCCTAAAAAAGTGCCGACTTGTTCCCGTGCACTGTTGACCGTAACACAGTTGAGTTACACGGTTGTGTTTTTGTGCTATTGATCCCTTATGTGTTGGAAAAATCCTATGAACAGACACTAGGGATTATCTCTGGAGAAGGAAGTCTTGTGTAAGGAGGGTGACTAAATTCAAATCAGACGTTACAGGGATTTATCATGAAAAATGTGTCAGTCTGTATCACAGTGAATCATAAAATCCTACTTATGAAGCTCAACAATCACATTTTCTATATCAGTTGCACAGATTAATGACAACATTATTGCTAAGGGACATAAGCACTTTCAAACGTATGTTGTTTCAACTCTGTAATATTTTTATATATGTTTGAAATGACATAGTATTTGTCCATAACACTGTTGACAAAATAATCAAGCAAATGTTCGCTTTCATTAGAGTATTTATCAAATGATTTAAGATTAAGCTTGGCAATTTGTTTGTTTGGAAACTTAAATATATACACCATGTAAACATCTAGGTCCTTTAGTTGAAAAAATACTGATAATTGACATTTTGCTTTTGCCAAAAGTGCAGGCGAATCGTAGAATCACTCTTATGCACATGCATATGGTATTTTCCATATTGTGTATGAATTAGGGATGTAAATGAAATCGAAATGTATCGATGTATCGGAAGTATCGGCCGGCGATTTAATCGAATCGCATCGTATCGTGGAGAATTCTTAAGTATCGAAAAAAAAAACGAATCCCTGATTTAAAAAATCGATACCGTATCGTATCGTCATGAAGGCTATGATTTACACCCCTAGTATGAATAGTAGATGACACTGCCTGGTCATAACACGTTCATTAATTTTGAATTGACTTTCCTTTTAAGTCATGTTGTGAGCTCAAGACAACTTTGATCCGCCATCTTATTATATGTTATGCTTATCATGAATTATATGTTATTTAAAGTGTAATATCTGAGTCATGCACTTGGAATCTCACAATCAATGTTTTTACAGTATTAGTTCAGGAGAGGTAATACACGTGTGTACATGGGTGTGTGTTTGTGTGAGTGATGCGTTTTGTCCGGTGCAACAATATGTGTGTGTGGGTGTGTGCTTGTATGTGGGCTTTCACTTTTGTGTCTAAGCATTTGTCTCACTGTTATGTTGCCAAGTTGAGCGGGAAAACACGTTGATACCCTGGAACACCTATAGCATCAGGGATAGCAGAGCTGAGACCATCATGGCAGCCTGGCAACCAGCAATACAGCAGGCTTAGTCAGCAACTTCTCCTGCTCCTCACTTAAAGGGACAGCTCACCTGAAAAGAGTCAGAAATGTCTGCATACAGTATCTTTACACGGATAATTATCTCAAGCTACCACAGACTACAACACTACAGTTGTCATTAGGCAAGGTAATACAGTAGGCCTACAATACTGATGCCATTATCTTTAAAAGAGTGCATTGAACATAAGACAAGGGCATGCATGTTCTTCAGGCAAGCATATGCCTTCTGTCTGCCTTTGATGCTGCTAGCATACAGTACAGTACAGTAGGTGATGCTAATGCCTGAAGGTGTCAGACATTACACCTCTTGTTCTTCCTGAATTATGCAATAAGATAACCCCTATCAGCACTGGCTTATTTAGCACAATTTAAGTGTGAGTATTTCTCTACCTTGAGGTTGAAGTCGGGGTTCAGTGCAGGTCTACCTGAGCTGCCAAATAGATAAAGAGCAATCAGTATTCAATTGGAAGTAAAGGGAAAGATCTTAGAGAAGACCTAGATGATTTATGTGAAATGCTAAGGGCATTTATTTTGTGATACATTCTTGAACATGCTGCATACTTTCTGGAGTTACATGAAGAACATAGTTGAAGTACATGAAGTAGCCTAGGCTGTAAGATGTACTCTATACAGTTGACATGAACCTGAATTTGACATGACTATTTGATATCCACTTAGCATTTGAGTAATTCCAAGTAATTTCAATCACATCAGGGAATGTAACTGATTCACCTCAGTCTTGACTGAGGAGAGTCAAATTGTGTTTTTTTACCAAACATTCTGTACTGCAGGACAACAGTTGTCCAAGTGTGTGGATAGTGTTTAGATATTGGTAACAGTGCAGTCTTGACTTCAGTGAGCTTGAATTCAGATATTCTTATTTCACAGTAATGACAGTAGTGACTCTGAAGCTCTTGTGCTAAATCAGGGGTGGGGAACCTATGTCTGGAGGGCCATCTGTGTCCCTTGAGCCCATTGTATGTGGCCCACGAGACAATTTTAATGTTATGCAGCTTCACATGAAATATGACATATTTTGTAAAGGAATCTTAGAAGTTACATTTGCAATACACTTAAGTTATATTCAGGGGACCTAGGAGGTGGAATCTGTTTGAAAGGTGGCTGCCTTCAATATAGGCCTAAAGTGCAGGGGGAAATCCTGGTTTTTGTTCATATAGTACGGCCCTCTGAGACTTTTACGGCCCTCGGAGTAATTTGAAGTGGCCCCTCGAATGAAAAAGGTTCCCCACCCCTTTAGATAAATGGATGCAGTGGAGGCTGGAGGTGGCGTCAGCACTCTTTGCAAATGATCATATGACAAACACCACCTGCAACACTGACTGGCATCATCATCAGCAAGGGACCTATAGTCACACATAGGCCTGAAGCAACATCTGGCTGGCTGGCTGGCTGTCTCTTTGTCTCTGTCTCTGTCTCTGTCTCTGTCTCTGTCTCTGTCTCTGTCCTTGTCTCTGTCTCTCTCTATGTCTCTTCTCTCTCTATGTCTCTTTCTATGTCTCTTTCTATGTCTCTCTCTCTCTCTCTCTCTCTCTCTCTCTCTCTCTCTCTCTCTCTCTCTCTCTCTCTCTCTCTCTCCACCCACCCACGCACATACATTCACTCCCTGGCTGCCTCTCTGTCTCTCTTACATAGGCACACATGTAAACATATACTGACTGACTCACTCCAATGCGCGGCATCCCGAAGTGACAGGACCGTAGGTGACAAGTTGTAATGCAATATTGTGCACGGCTGTGAAATGAGGATCTGCTCAAGTGACTCATATATTTGACTGCGAAACTTGGGATGCCACCGGAGCTGTAAGCTATGAGGTATCGAGTATACTTATCCTATAACTTCTTGCTGTTCAGGAAGTGACACACACACACATGAAAGTATGCACATGCAGGCACGCACGCACAACACACCAACAAAGTATCAAAATGGAATTGCTAAGTTCATACTAGGAAATTGAGAACTTTGTTGCAAAATGACTTGTACCCATTTTGGAACATTTTGAAAAAATGACATTTTGTATTTGACATTGCATTGCACTGCATCGCATATGGGGTTAAAAAGTATGTTCTCAAACTATTTGAATAGCGAGATTTCAGACATGAATTATTAAAGGACAACCTGAACAATAATTTCCGATAGTACAAACCCCAACTCCGGTGAAGTTGGGACGTTTGGTAAACTGAGAATAAAATCAAAATGCTATCATTTTCAAAACATTCAATACATTCCTTAGATGGAGAATAGTGAAAAGACAATATCAAGTGTTAAAAGCGAGAAAAAATATTGTTTTAGGGGACATATGTACTCATTTCTAATTTGATAACTGCAACACGTCTCAAATAAGTTGGGACGGGGATCAGTGAAATGTTATAAACATCCAAATAAGATAAAACAACAAGGAAGAACATTTCAAAATGAATTGTACCGATGAACAATTTGAATGTCCAGGTATAAGACAGTCACAGAGAGGCTGAGTCACTCAGAATTGAATATGGAGAGGGAACAATTGCCATAGTTATTACATAAAGTTTTGAATTCCCTTGATTTACCGTGATTGAGTGTATATAAGACATATTTTTGTCATTAAAATCATTGTATAGGTTCATGACATCATGAAATATATATTGGCTGTAGTCTCACTTTAGCACTCTTACAGAACTCTTAGAGAATTACAGCTAGTGAAAACTTGACCATATTAAGGACGCTTCATGTGTGCAAATGATAGAGGGGTTTAACATTCCCCTATCCACCCGAGCTCACTTGAAATAGACCCAGAAGACATGGGAAACTGTCCTTTGCTACATAAATCAGCAGCAGTTGCAGAAGTCAATGCTTTTTGAAAATAATAGTCTTGCACATCCTGTGCTACAGTGAAAATTGACCATGCAACTTGTGTTAGTGCTAACTTCAAAAGTCAGCCTCCATGATAGCATGGGGGTGCAGTAGTACATTGGTTAAGCTGTTCTAACTCACCTGTAGAATTGAATACAGTACTGAATGAAATAAATGGGTTTTAAACAGCATGAAAAGCCACTTGTGCAATATATTTTGAAGGGAGATCTTCGATTACTGCCACATAGTAAGGACAAATTGTATTCTCTACTATGTTTTAACAGTTTAACTCCAACATTAGGACCAGCAGGACATAAAATGCCAGGCTTTTGGTCAAGACCTGTCACACTGTAAGCACTACAGAAAGGAAAACATTGCAAAACATGACAAGGAATACACCTACCATTTAAGCTGTTGAAATCATGTCCAAGATAGGAATCAACACTGTTTTCATATAAAATCATCTCATCGGTTAATGCTATTAACTGTTAAGTGTTGTCTTTTGTTTTGTTTTTAGTCTTCCTCGACATTTGCGGCCTTTTATTGTCCCCGTCCCAACTCTTTTGAGACATGTTGGATTTACATATTCATGAATATCCCCCAAAACAATAATTTTGGTCAGTTTTGATGGCTGATATGTTTTCTTTGTACCGTTCTCCAACTAATGTCAGAACCAGACTTCTGAAAATGGCAGTATTTTGTTACTATTCACAATTTACCTTGCGTCCCAACTTCTGTGGAGTTGGGGTTTGTAAAATGCAAAAGTAAAAGAAAAAATGGTGTTTGGATCATTTTGCAACCAAACTCTTCCAATACAGAAGGTTACAACTTAGTCTGCTCAGCATGCTATTGAAGACACAGGAAAGAAGTCAGAATGTGTAGTGGTTCAGGAGCTACAGTACTGCATCAAGCATGTTGTAATACTATTGGAAAATGGAATATAAAGTTATATCGTATATGTCACGAAAGGCATCCGTGTGTGTGCTTGTGTGTGTCATGTTGAGGCGTGCCATCATTATGACTACATTCTTCCCCCCCTCTGTCATTCCGTGCGTCTTCCTTTGTCAGTTCACATGCCAAAAGTGACAGTCTATCCGAGCCTCTCGTTATGTGCAAATCTGCAAAATTGTGACACAGAATAACCTCTCTCTCTCTCTCTCTCTCTCTCTCTCTCTCTCTCTCTCTCTCTCTCTCTCTCTCTCTCTCTCTTCCTTAAGCCTGTCCTCCTTCCATCTTTCCCTTCCTGTCTGTATATTTCTTCTCCATTTATTTTTTTCCCCCTGTATTTCACGAACCATGGGAAAGCTTTGGAGAGACTGAATGGAGGACTGAATGGAGTCACTACATTGACACAACTATACTGTCTTCTGTTTTACAGTAGGCCTATATCTGCTGTATCTTGGCTCAATGACAAAAATAGGACTGCCCTCAATTACAGTCCACTGAAGCGATAAACTTGAATTACTGTAGGCTTTTGAACACTAGATTAGATTTAGGACTAGGCCAGTACAGCGTAAGTATAGAAGTGAAAAGAAAAGTCAAAATAATATTACCACGCTAGCTCCCAACAGCACACATAATGATGTACTAGCTAGCTACCGGCATTTCAGTTGAACGGAAAAGTCACATCATTAATAAATTGCCTTGTTCTCTTGCCCTACAAATGGTAGAGACTGCCTTCTAACGTAGGTTCAGTAAATATGCCGTAACTTGCAAAGTATGCCTGGCAAAGCCCTATTTGGCCCGTCATTACTGCAGATCAGCAAGACTGGGTAGTCCAGGATTGTGGTGCTTTTATAGCGCATCATCGATTAATATTGTCTATGCGCTGTCTGCTTGACCGGGTTCTTTTGTCTGGCGCGAGCGGTGCCGTAAGCCCCCTGGTTTTGGTGTTCTCGCACAGGCAAGCTGATGTGGATCCCTGATAAGGGGATGGCTGCTGCCCATTCATGGCTACCCTGTCACAAGCACAGCAATGTGCTGCATCGCCACTCTGACCACTTATCTCACAGCTTATTCTTGCCATCCTGTCCTGTGCTTTCCCTCTTTGTCTCTGGATTTGTGTATGCGTTTGTGAGTGTGTTTTGTGTGTGTGTGTGTGTGTGTGTGTGTGTGTGTGTGTGTGTGTGTGTGTGTGTGTGTGTGTGTGTGTGTGTCTGTGTCTGTGTCTGTGTCTGTGTCTTTGTGTGTCTTTGTGTGTCTTTGTGTGTGTGTGTGTGTGTGTGTGTGTGTGTGTGTGTGTGTGTGGTGGACAAAAATTTGCTGGTAGTGATGATGACTCAGTGATGATGCTTTCTGTCAAACTTCCTCCACCTTTTCAAGACCACAAAGTAGGTTTTAGTAGGTTTTTAGTAAACACAGAAACAAAACAAAAAAAACAAACAGACAAACAAACAAAACTGTGATCCTTATAATATGAAGTCAGGGAATAGTGGACAAAGGGGGTGGGGGGTTAATCCAGTGGGGCAGTAACCAAAGACAATTGTTTAAGGAGGGGTGCATAACTCAAGAGTCTCAAGAACTCAAGAAGTTCAGACAGTTCACACACACAATGTCCCCAAGCAGCCACAGTTTCTGGCTTTGTCCGATGGGCTCGAGCTGTGGAGAACTGTTGAAGTTAGCCATGTATCTGACATTTAGTATCATCCGAGAATGCACTGACGAGTTTGTCACTAACAAGTAGCATGTACCAAATAAAGTGTTACATTTGCTGTAAGTATCATTCCTTCATCATACAAAGTTACGCAGAAATGCTGCTGCATCTCTCAGCTCTTTTTGCATCACAACACTGTCTGGCATACTGTAGAATGTGTTTGGTCAGGGGTATTATGGTATGGAGTTGGCACTGGTTGCCATGTGGATGGAAGTCCAGTTAATCACATCAACTTCCTGGCTGTATCCATTAGTGCCATGGAGATTCACTGAAGTGGAAAATCACAAGCAAGAAATTGCTGACCTTTTTGATCCACAGAAAGTTCAGTGAGTAGCGGTGTCAGAATTGAAAGTTGATTAAACTGTGAGGGGCAATATGTTGCACCACTCAGACTCAAAAAAACAT
>NC_085873.1:18120085-18132585 GCF_034702125.1 Engraulis encrasicolus
CAGAGGAAGTCCTGTGAACACAAACAAACAAACAGAGAAGTCAACTGCAAGACCCGGTTTTCACCACGTTTATTTTTTTATGTTATCAAATTCACCATCGCTAAATTTTGCTTCTGAAATGCAGTACCATGTTAAATGCACGTTGTAAATCTTCCTCAGGCTGACATCGTTGCTGATTTACAAAGGCAAACTCTAGCTAGCACCTAGCTTCAGTCATTGAAAACATGGTGGGCAGAGCTAGCTAGTGGTTTCCATTGTAAAGGTACTTCTGTATGCCGTTTCATTTCCAGAACAAACATAAACCTAACACTAACTCATAAAACATGTTTGCATAAGGCTAAAGTAATTCGACGATTGAAGGCGGATGAAATCAACATCAAGACTTTAAGCTTAGCTCACCTTGAAAGTTACCCTGGTTGCTGCCTGCGTGCGAAAGCACTGTGTGGTGCGTCTCAAACTCCACCCTTGTGTGTCAGGGTACTCAATTAAACAACGTCAGCGTCTCTGAGCCATACTGCAAGCAGAGCGGGCAGCGTACAACTAGAACGAGTGTGCTTGAAGTACAGAAGTATACTAATTGAGACGCTTCTGTTCTGCAGTAACCAAACTTTCGTTGCCTAGCAACAACAGGACTCGCCGCCACCGCGAGCTAGTTCAACTTCAGTGCAGCAGAGCCAGCAAGGTAAGCTTCCCGACAACGAACTTTTAATTAGTTCTAGCTTTAACTGCTTTCATTTAGTCTCTGAGCATTGAAGGATTTTAACTGTATACACTGCAACACGTCTTATCAGCCGTGTTTGTGCTGAAATGGCATAGCCTACAGAGGTACATGGAAACCACTAGTTCTAGCTAGCTCTGCCCACCATGTTTTCAATGACTGAAGCTAGGTGCTAGCTAGAGTTTGCCTTTGTAAATCAGCAACGATGTCAGCCTGAGGAAGATTTACAACGTGCATTTAACATGGTACTGCATTTCAGAAGCAAATTTAGCGATGGTGAATTGATAACATAATAAAAATAAACGTGTGAAACCGGTCTGCAGTTGACTTCTCTGTTTGTATGTTTGTGTTCACAAGGACTTCCTCTGGATGGTGGCAGATTGACAACCTCACATCAGGAACATGAATCTCATAACTGATTGGAAAATAAATAAAGTTTTGCACACAATGTGTTTGTCTGTGTACTTGAATCACTTCATAGTAGGCTAGTCTATATTGTATTAAAAATGATAATAACTAAGTAATTGAGTGGAAATAAGGAATAAGACATTTTAAGACCATGAAAATATGTAATTTCCATAAATTGAGTGGAATAGGGTGATAATGCAGTTTTACGGCCCTGATTCTATCTTATTTCCATATAACTACTCAATTGTTTACAAGGTAATTAAGCAGAAATAATACAAGGATGCTTGGGTGGTCGTTTTCTATGCAATAACATAGGAAGAGGAAATATTGCACATTACGGCCCTGATGTAGCCTAATTAGTATGAAACTACTTCGGCTGATACCGTTTAGTTACTGGCATACCTACCACCTAACTACTATGATGACACAGTAGCTGTTTCCATTAGCCTACTATTAACTAGAAACTACAGCATAATTGCACTGGAAACTGTATGGTTATTTTTGCTGTTATTAATGAGAAATTATAGTGTAATTGCACTGGAAACCATATGGTTATTTTGCTGTTATTACTAATAACAAGCAGTTATTACCATAAAATTAGACTGAAATTACTGAGAAATTAGTATGAAATTAACACCTTATTAGCGATCCGTAAAGTGAAGTGTAACCGTTGGGTCCCGGCCCATAGGTTGGGAACCACTGCAGTACAGTACAGTACAGTACATGATGGTGCCCAGTAAAAAAAGATTACAGTGTTAATTCATCATTTAGAGAGTACTCTGGGACAAAATACAATCTAGAAGACTTGAAATCACCTCTCTAAGTGTTGAGTGAAGCACTGTTATGGAACCCATTACTCAGTACATTAAAGTACAGTATACCTAGTACATGCTGGTGGTGTGTTGAGATTGTGGTTCAAGGCAGAGGTTCAGGCTTTGGCCCTTTCCCCATGGTTCTTTGTGCATTAGTACTAGAGAAAGATGTGCATCATGTATGGTACAATACAATTTGTAGCACTGCTATGGAAGTCGTCATTCAGTACAGTGTGGCTCTGTTGGTGGTGTGATGGTGCTTGAGGCAGATTGGCTAGGGTCCTTATCCCATGGCATTTCATCCATGTGTAACATTCCTGCCTGTATCTGTATTGTGGGTATTAAGTACTGTAGCTGTAGGCCTGCAGGGGATCTGGCATTCCCAAGTGCACGCACGCACGCGCGCGCGCGCACACGCACACACACACACACACACACACACACACACACACACACACACACACACACACACACACACACACACACACACACACACACACACACGTAAAATCCCTCTATCCCAGGAGCTCACATTTCATTACATAATATTGGACAGCTGGGCCCTTGAATACCATTGTTGAGGGTGCTGGCATGCGTCTGTGTGTGCGTGGGTGCGTGCGTGCATACGTGAGTGTGTGTCACATAACTATGGCATTTGACTCATGAGGGGGGAAATAACACATACCAGTGGCCTACTACTGACAGTAGCACTATTAGCTGGTAACTGCTGGCAATGTTTTGAGAAGAAGATAATGCACTACCTATTGTCGCTGTTAGATACTTCGGAAGTAGAAATTGGCCATTTAAAAAGGCAGTGTTCTTGATGTATTACAGTGGGATCTCAAATACAAAGGACATCTGCATTTTCACCTAAGCGGGAAACCAGTTACTATACAGAGCTGAGGAGTGTAGCTGTCTTTCTGTGTATGGAATACAAGGACCATGAAAACGAGGTGAAGGCTATGTTACCATAGCAACAGGGTTAGCTGCGCCCATCGACGTAAACCTTTAGAGCAGTGGTTCCCAACCTATGGGCCGGGGCCCACTGGTGGGCCCTGAAGGTATTCCAAGTGGGCCTTGAAATCATTTTCCAAAAATAATAATCATATTTTGGTGTGTGTTGCTGTTGATTTATTTGAGTTTTATTCTTAATTCGGTCAGAGGTGGTCCCCGGACATTTTTGACAATTTCGAGTGGGCCCCAAGTTGAAAAAGGTTGGGAACCCCTGCTTTAGAGGTATAACTGTGTTCAAAGACTTCGATGACCTACTGAGGTAACAGCGAGGACAGGACAGAATGAGGTGACTCTCCTTAACCACAGCCTTGATGAGCCCTCTCTAAAAATAACAGCTCTTAATAAGATCTGATTATGGTGCTCATCGGAGGAGAATTTGATGGTTTGTTTGTGACGTTACTGCGCTGGAATCCCCACCCTCTGCAGTGAAAGAGAAAGAGTGATAGTTTGTGCCAGAAGGATCGTTTCCCCTCTCTCTCTCTCTCTCTCTCTCTCTCTCTCTCTCTCTCTCTCTCTCTCTCTCTCTCTCTCTCTCTCTCTCTCTCTCTCTCTCTCTCTCTGTCTAGTTCTCTGATTTTCTCGCCCACAGCATCTCTTTGTCTCAATCTCCCTGATGATCACTGTCTGTCTCTCTCATCCTCTCTCTGTTCCCTCCTCCATTGCCGTTGTCCGGCGGGGCATTTTTGCCTTCCTTGCGTAACCTCACTTCTCGTCCACTTCTCGTCTCTCAGCTGACTACTCCTCCTCCTCCTCCGTTCCCTCCTGTTCTACTTCTTTACTACAAAATGTCACATCAGCTCACTGAGCCAGAGAGAGAGAGAGAGAGAGAGAGAGAGAGAGAGAGAGAGAGAGAGAGAGAGGGCGAGAGAGAGAGAGAGAGAGAGAGAGAGAGAGAGAGAGAGAGAGAGAGAGAGAGAGAGAGAGAGAGAGAGAGAGAGAGAGAGAGAGAGAGAGAGAGAGAGAGGGCGAGAGAGAGAACCATGAGGGCATCATGCCAGTGGAGGCAGTAGCAGGAGAGCTCTGTGTGCCCTCTTTCCCTCTCCAACCATCCTTATTGGTGGAGACTGGCACTATTCGCCATGTTTGTCTGTAGGGGTGTAAATCACAGCCTCCATGATGATACGATTCAATATCGATATCTTATTATTCGATGCAATGCGATTCAATTGTTTTAGATTCTTAAGAATGCCCCACAATACGATACAGTACGATTCGATTCGACTTTTTCCAATTACTTTTCCACTCGTATTATGTTATGGAGCTAGGGCATTGGGCAGCGGCCAGCATTTCGATTATTTTCAATAGTTTTTTGAATGCCCCACGATGCGATGCGATTCGATTCAATCGTCAGATTATATCTCGATATATTGATACATTTTGATTATTATTTACACACCCTTGTCTGAGATGGAGGAGAGTTAAAGCCTTTGCTACAGTGGAGCTTCGGGGGTTGCGGATTACTGGTTAGTAAAGGTGTATTAAAGCCAGGAGCAAAAAGAACAGAAATTGGTTTAGTAACAGTTGACACATCTCGCTTGCCGCAGAAATAACTGTAGGATCACTGGCATCACTATACTATAATATACTATACTATACTATCACGAGTTATTAGATGAACTATTAAACTGCTCCGACGATCGTATTCCAATTGAATTCCACTTCCAATGAGTTGTACACATTGGCTTTTTTTTACATGACTATTATTGTTCTCTGTTTTCTGCTAATATTTCCGTTGTGATCATTATCTGGTTAAGGTATTGGGGTTAAAATTGTGCTGGGAGAATGAGCTTGTGCTACTGTTGGCTTAACCACTATAGTTTGGACTGGAAGTGTTTGCTTTTGTGTTTGTATTTTATGTTTGGACAATTGCTAACTATAAATGCTGTCTTGAAATTCTATTACGGTATATTAAACATACTCAGGGACACACCTCTCACTATGGTTGGTTGGACATATTGCCATTTTGTAATATTTAGCATTGTTACTACACACCATACCAGCATATCACTGATGTGACCAAAAACATTTCTCTTTGTTGTTTGATGTATTCTCCAGACACAAAAAACGTCTACTAAAACATTTTAATTTCCTGCAACAAGTAGATGCAGCTTTTTCAAGTTCAGCCCAACTATCATTTCTATTCTGTGAGCATGATCTCAATAAGAGCTGGGGATCAGTTGCATTCCTCAGTCAGCGGTCCACTGACCCCCACAGAGAATGAAAGCAAGCCATTTCTCTCCCATCACACACGCACACACACACGCACACACACACACACACACACACACACACACACACACACACACACACGCACACACACACGCACAAACACACACACACACACACCATCTCCCTGGGTCGTGTTTATTTTAGCTCACTGCGCCAGACCACATCATATCTTCTCCAATCTCCTCGTGACATCTTGCCCTGGTTTTGGGTTTTCTCAGTGCTGATGCCTGTTCTGCCTGTTCTGTTGGCCAACTGACAGACAAAGAACACGATTCCAAGAGTCATACCAGGCCAAAACATCAAATGGGGGAAGTAGAACGAGTGGGTTTTTGAAAATGTTGTTGTTTTGATGACTGATAGGCAGTTTGGCATGACAGACTTTGGTCACTTTGTGTCCGTGACCTTTTTTTCTCATGAGGTCAACCCTGATAGTGTGGGATAAATTCTTCATAAAGCCTAAGCTGACCGTGTTGTTTCTCTCTCCTTCTCTGCAGACGGACAGCAATGCCAGCTATCTACGAGCAGCCAGGTCGGGTAACCTGGAGAAGGCCCTGGACTACCTGAAGAATGGGGTCGACATTAATATCTGCAACCAGGTAGGCACAGACCGACCCAGTTCCTCTTTGGTGGAAGAAGATTTATTGTGTTGGTCTGATTTGTGGATGAAGTTGCTGTAGGTAAACAAATACGTCACTTAGATAGTCTACACTTTGTTTGAACCAGTTTTCAAACTGTTTATTAATTTCAACACATGCAGCAATTCTTGTAACAGTTCACTGATTATGCTACAGCAGTCCATATTCCTCATACTGTTCCACCCACATCACACTATACCTAAGGTCAGATAAGTGACAAAAGTGAGTGAATATTTACTACTTAAATTCAATAAACCTTACTTGAGTTGGCTTTGTTGTTGCTGCTGTGTTTAGGTGTGTATTTGTGCAGAGTGGACTCAATTCGCGTCACCCTTCCTATTTCTCTCCATCATCCTTTACATGTAGCAGCAGACACTTCTGATTCACTTGATATGATTTGAGTTCACTTGTAACTCAATGATGTATAAATAAATTAGTAATTGGTAATCAATGTACTGCAATGACTATGCTTCTTAGATAATACACTAAAACAAACAAACAAACAAACCAAATCCATACAATAGTGGCATTAGCTGTCGTTGCACCACCCTGACCTGTGCTACTACTGTAATATTCACTCTGAATATCTTGCATTGATATGCGCATTAATATATGATTCTATAGTCCCTTACGATACTTACCGGAACCTCTTCATTGAGAATGTATACTGTTGCTATCTTACCTACTGTCAGTTGTTCAGTTATTCAGTTACTCGGCTACATTGAAACCGGTCACGTCCGAGTCATGTTGTTATTGTAATACTTAATAAATTGTATCAGTTTGCACGCCAGTGTGCACATCCGCTTTCTTATAAGTAAGAAACATAACAACTACTAAAACATCATTGACCCTTGTATTACTGTTCTGTTTGTGTGGTACAGAATGGGTTGAATGCGCTGCACCTGGCCTCTAAAGAGGGCCACACGGAGGTGGTGTCTGAGCTCATCAAGCTTGGGGCCTCAGTAGACGCTTCCACAAAGGTCAGTACTTTGTCTCTTCCTGCACTCCCTCATCCATTAGGCCTTGGGATATGCTTGCTGCAGAATACATCTGCACAATCACGTCGCCATGTATATTCTATGTCAATTTTGTGCGCGACAGCACACGTGAACACAAGACACGATCTTACAAGCTTCCATGTTGAGGTCTTGGAGTCAAACAATGGTGGAACATATTCATGGAAGCCCCATTGGCTCTTTTCCCCTTACATGATATATCCGGTCCAGTATGTGAACACAGTTGTGCATGTAAGTTACCGGTAAGTCACACGGCAAGCTGTCCTGGTAGCCTGGGAACTCCCATACTGCCTTTAGTTCCACACAATCGTTCCGATCTGAATGACAGTATGGAAGCCTTGCCCAGAAACGTACCAGATCATGGTCCCTTTCTCTGTCCAATCAGTGAGCAGGACAGGTGTGTCATTATGGCCAAGTATTCCGCACCCCTATGGAATTTACCAGGCGCGGAGTGGCCGTCGGGAGATCGGGGACTTGTCCCGGTGGGCCGCGGCCGTGAAATAAATTATCGCAGCCTCGCTGAGTTTTTAACCAGCCCTGAAGTTTCAAGATTGTACATCAATGCACTGACTTCCCAATTTCCACTTACCTGTATTCCAACCCAGCTGACTAGCCAGTATTTATACCGTATACCAGACGGCAATACCTCACTGACGGTGTCAAACAGTAAATTGGCCACACCCCTTCTCTACTGATAATTTTCATACACCGTAGATCGCGGAAGTTTACAAGATCTTAGTAACACAGTTTCGTTTTCAGTATTTAAATAACCTGTGATATGTAGATTGGTTACCAAAGGATGGAAATATTAATAAATTATGATTTATTTTCCGATTTCCACACGACTGTTACAGTTTACAGTCTTTCCAGTCCAGATTCACTTGCTCTCTGGTTATTGAATTGGGTTACGAACAGACTCCACCAAGTGGTAAGGAAGAGAACTGCACCTAACAGAAGCAATGGGTTTTGTTTTGATTTGTTAGAACTACCAGTATATCTCCTTATAGTCGAAATAATATTATTATCATACATATATTTATATGTGGTACATTTAGGATGTAGCCTATGTCTGAAGAAATGGAACAAAATAATTACCACACAAGATTCTGATGTGACCAGTGCTGGGTGTGTAGGCTAAGCTGTGGATTAAAGTAGAGTGATTGCAAGAAACAAAGACATTTGCTGCGACGAAGACAGCGTTTTAAGGTAGGCCTACACCGTTTGGTTATACATTTTGTTGACTTATGGTTGTGCTTTGAAGTAGCTAGGTTTGGCTTATTTGCTGCATGGTGGGTTTTATTGCACAATGTAGACAGACTTTTTGTAAGCTATAGGCTACTATACTAAGTTTATATTTTGTAAGCCTACTCTTCTAAAAATCCCCACACTCAAAACTTTGTGCCCATGCTCATCCTGTCTTCCTTAAATGATATTTCAATTTCAAACTGTCAAAATGACAGTGGAGTGCACATTTGCATGGAACAGTTGCGTGATGTAGCCTAACCTAGTAGGCCTATGAATGCTTTGGACTGTGATGATGGCTCCAGTGGTGTAGTCTACTTTTTGAAGTGGGTATACTGTATATTTGAGCATTTTTTGATGTGTACTGTATATATTTGTGCTATTGTAAATAATGGATCAATCAATTTTAAGTGGGTATACTGTAATCCCTGAATTTTTGAAATGGGTGCGTATACCTGCGTTTTACATAGACTACACCACTGGCTGTGCATTTCATCAAGGCGTAGGCTAAATTCTCCAATTCAGGTTGATATTTTGACAACACTAATGTTCACATGTAGTACGACTGCAGATTTCGTGGCTTTTGTCTTTTTGGTTAGGAAACCATGTTGTTCGCTTTGTTTTTTTTGGGGTTTTTTTTTTAAAGAGGGCCGCCAAGGGGAAAATTCTCCCGGTGGGAAAAGGTGGGCCACTCCGCCCCTGGAATTTACAGTAGGCAGGTCACCAGGTCACTTGTGATTAGGTCCGGTGGTAACCAGGCAAATGTCCTGGGCCTTACACTGTGTTTCTTACATCACACAACATTTAGATTAAAAAAAACAACCTACATAAGAGTACAAAGTCATCAACATACAATGTGTGGGAAATCCATACTATTCAGGTTAGCACTACTACTAATAACAAAGTCATTGCAAAGGGGTATGGAAAGAGGAGGTGTACTTTTGTTTTGAAGGGATTTCTCTCTCAAGCATCTTAAAGGATGAGAGGGATGTTTGTAGCAGCTTGACTGGGAAGGACTCTCAGTCCTCTGTCCCAATGCTCTTTCCTTAAGCAGGTCGTTCTTGGTGGTTATTTGCTGTTCTCCTCCTTCTCCCTCTCTACAGCCTCACTTTCCTTTCCTAAACTTTTTTTTGGTCGTCTTCATCCTTGCTGCTCTCCTGTCCTCTTCTCCAACCCCACTTACAGTACTCAAACCCAAATATTTTGGTGTGGTTTGTTGTTCTCCTCTCTCTCTCTCTCTCTCTCTCTCTCTCTCTCTCTCTCTCTCCTCTCTCTCTCTCTCTCTCTCTCTCTCTCTCTCTCCTCTCTCTCTCTCTTTCTCTCTCTCTTTCTCTCTCTCTCTCTCTCTCTCTCTCTCTCTCTCTCTCTCTCTCTCTCTCTCTCTCTCTCTCTCTCTCTCTCTCTCTTCCTGGTCTTCTCCCCTAAACCCTTTATTTATGAACTTTAACTTATGAACACTTTTGAGTTTAAAAACTTTAAGCTGTCTACTGAGTGCTTTAAATCTCCTAAAAGGTTCCCAAAAGGAAGTACACATAAGCGAAGTCCAAAAGTAGTTTCTCACACCTCCTTTCATTTGCAGTCAGGCAGTAGACCTTCCTGGCACTGATGACACACTGTTGTGAATCGTATTACTCTCACTATATGCTGGAAGGGCAGTTCACATGAGCACATCTGCCAAAGAAATAAATGTCAATTTGTAACCGTCATACTCTTGCGACACCCATCTTCCTCATTTTACCCGACTGTCTCCTGCCGCGGCCCCTCCTCCCTTCCCATCTTGTCTTCTCACCCCCTTGCTCCTGGCCTGGAGCCCCCTGTCCGTCCTCCCGTCTCCTCCTCCGCACCCCCTTCTGGCCTGATGCCCACTGCATCGTTGGCACTTGCACTGCTGGTCAGCGTTCCCTTGGCCTGTGTGGTATTAAGGGAAGTGGGTTTATTAACGATGGCCGTGGCCTAATGGGCTGGGGTGGGGTGTGGGGGGACAGATCCATTGCTTCGGCCAGCACCACAGTCATCACTGATTCACAACCCCCACCCCCAATGGGACAGCACTCCACCCCACCTCTGCCTCCTCAGCTCTCTGGGGCCAGAGGAGCGAGGATGGAGAACAAGGGAAACACGTAGTCCGTGCTACTAGTGACAATCCGGTGCAACCAGAGTAGGACCAGACATTAGTAGACAGGGAAGAAATCTGGTGCCACACAGATGTCTTTTCAGTTATTTCTCATTTATTTACAGTGCATTAAAGTGATACTGTCCCATTTTTGGAACTAAGCTCATATCAAACCTCCCCTTGAGTTAAGCAGTTGAGTTTTACTGTTCTCCTGTACTTTCAACCGTTCTCTGAGTATGGCAGTGCAAATTTTACCTCCAAGCTAGCAGTTAACATTGAGTCCTATGAGACCAGCTGGCGGCTAACTGGTCTCATAGGACTCAATGTTAACTGCTAGCTTGGAGGTAAAATTTGCACTGCCGTACCCAGAGAACGGTTGAAAGTATAGGAGAATGGTAAAACCCTATTATTTAACTCAAGGGGAGGTGTAAAATAACCGTATTTCCAAAAATGGGACAGTATCCCTTTAAACCAACTCCGATGAAGATGGAGGTCAGAGTGGGGGTTGAGGGTATTTCACACTTACTGATCGGCGTGTGATTTGGATGTCATATACTTTTATGACTTCCATGTGAATGATGCAAGTGTTCGGGTTAGCAGATTAAGATTCACCCATCTTAGAATGCAGCTGAAAGAGTTAACCACTTATGACCTCCTCATATCAATCAATATACATGGGTCGTGAATACCTGTATGGATATACTAGGTACAATAATAAGACATATTGATCATCAGGAAGGGTAGCCTAGTGGATGTAGGTTTGCAGTTTAGTAGTCTGTTCACAAGTGCTAACCCTACCAATTGATTTACTATATAACATCTATCATTACCCCCTGTTGTTTAATGTAACCTACTTTAGATATAAATACAATTAGATTAGATTAGATTAGATTAGATTAGATTACACTTTATTTATCCCCAAGGGGAAATTGCTTTCATTCATAACAATTCTGACCTTTGGAAAGCCAAGCTAGGCTACTCCTCACTTCCTGAAATTGAAACTGAAGTTTTATTATCCCTGAGTGGACTCTTTGGATCGACACCGGTGACATGGACACCTCCGGGAGAGAGGTGTCCAACTGTATTAATAGGGAACCCTAACAGGAGTGCGCCGTGGGTGTTTTTGACAGGATGCCCCCAGTGCTGGGGAAGGTAGTAGGCTAGTCGTGAGCCAGCTGGCTCATGCTAACAGCCAGGGACTCCAGTCGAGCAGGTGTGTCCTTGCTTAGCAATTAGCCATATAGCAAATAGCAATGCAGTGTTGACATGAATCAAGTGTGTTTCGACATCTTTATATGTACTTTTTCTGTATGTGTGCGCGCATTTGTGTGTGTGTGCGTGCATGTTTACAGAAAGGGAACACAGCCCTTCACATAGCCTCACTGGCCGGCCAGGGAGAAGTGGTGAAAGAGTTGGTGACCAACGGGGCCAACGTGAATGCACAGTCACAGGTACGTATGGACCAACTGAAATGCACTACACCATCTACACCACTCCACAACATGGAAACTCATGTAGACCTACAGCTGATCTCATAGTCACAATAATGCACTCAGCCTAACTTATGCCCTCATCCTTACTCGTGGCAACACACAGTTTTGGACACATTATCCTGTCACTACAACGTGTTTGCAAATAGCCTAAGTACATCGCGTTGGAACACAGAGATGAAGAGACTCCCACCACAAACATTCAGTCTGCTTAGCTCATCGTAACATGACTGGTACAGATATAGCAATGATTTCCTCTGAAATATAGCCAGGAGGTCAACCCCTATTCACAGTAATATACACATCTTAGCCTTAAATGTTGCTAACTCACTGTTACAGAAATGTAGGGTCATCTCAGTGCCGCTAAGTTATGGTCTTCTTGTGTAGTATCACAAAATACCAACAACGATAGGTTCAGTAAACAGTAAACAGAGAACAGCATAACTGATTCCAATGATGATGACCAACTTTTTGCAACTACTCAACAAAGGGCATCTTACTACATGTTGTGTGCTTGTGCATGACAGCCCTCTCCATCAGGACTTTAAAATGGTGGCTTCATAATAACTTCATGTTCTTGTCGCACACATCACGGGCAGTGTTCCATTATAGATAAGAGACACACATTTTCCTATCCTAAGTTCCCCATCTCCCAGCCGTGCAGCTATAGCCCCTACTTTAGAAATCCCCCTTATGGTGATAACGATGGTGAGAGCTGTTCAGTGTGTGTGTGTCTGTGTGTGTCTCTGTGTGTGTGTGCACATGTCTGTGTGCGTGTGTGTGTGTGCACATGTGCGTGCTCCTCTGTGTGCGTGTCTGTGTG
>NC_085873.1:18137585-18157585 GCF_034702125.1 Engraulis encrasicolus
AATTTAATTCAGAGAAGCTTCATTACAGACTAAATATTTAAAATGTATATTTAAAGATTTAAAATCGCTCCGCAATCCCTCTCAGCATCCACTTCTCTCCACTCCCTCTCGTTCTTTAGGAATGAGACCACACCCCACAGTCACACCACTCTCGTGCCACCAGATGCGGTACCGTGTCTCTGAGCAGGTCTCACATCAGCGTAAGGGTTGAGTTGGGTCGGGTTGGGTTGGCTTGGGTTGCCATTGCAAATGTATTCATGGAAAATACACTGTTGGACTCTGAGCAGTTATCAGACAGTCCTCTAATTGGTTGTGTTATGGCACATGCATACTTAAAAGGAAAGACACTGCAGGTCTTACATGTAGTAATGCATGACCACAGCAGTCTGTGTTACCATGTCACTTCCTCTCCTTCTGTCTTCCCTGATGGTTTCACCAATCAGTGCTGCTGGGGTGTTCGAGTGAGCTCTATTGGCATGCCAACTAGTTTATTGCATTGCAAAAGCACAGTATCAGATATATGTGATATCTTTTTTAGGAAAACCGAACAAGAAATTAATAAATAAAATAAAGATGACCCCCTCATCTCTGTCCAAGATATCTTGGCATCGGTAATTTAAAAATCACTCATTTAATCCCTCGCACCCCAATTCTCTTCCATCTGTCTCATTTTTTGCTTCTCCTCTGACATCTCCCCTACTTTCTGTTTAATCTCTGTATGGCTTTTTATCCTTCTACTTCCATTTCTTAGTCTTGCTGACTTTCTAACTCGCTTCCACTTTTTCAGCCTATTTTTGCTAATTCAACCCCCTTTCCTCTTCCTCCTCTTTGTCCTCCTTTCTCTATTTCACTCTCCTCTCATTGTTTCTCTACACTCCCATTTTTTTTTTTTACAGTGTGCTACCTCCTCTCCTTTCCCTTGTCTGTCTCCATCACTGCCTCGCTTGCCTCTTTCTGCCTCTCTGCTCCTGTTTTTCTTTTTTCTTTCTTCGATCTTTTCCTGCATCCTTGCTTTCCAGTTGCTTTCTCTGTGTGTCTCACTCTCCATCTCTCTCTCTCTTTCTCTCTCTTTCTCTCCGTCTCTCCCACCTATCTCTCTCTCTCCCTCCCTCTCTCTCTCTCTCTCTCTCTCTCTCTCTCTCCTCACTAGAGTAAGAAACAAAATGAGCCAGACTACGCCCTTGAATTACGCCTCAGTCAGGCTCAGCTGAATTATGCATACGGACGAAACGACCGACCGATGCTCGATTTTTTTTTCCCCTTCTTCCTTCAGAAAGCAGTGCTTGTATATGAATAAAACATACTGTTCACAACAGAGTACTAATACACAACCCACAAAGTAGAAGGTGCATTACCAGGAATGTCTACTACTACTGCCACTGCCCAACACGAGACTGCATCGTTTTTTGAATAATCAAGCTTAGTCATCTGAATTAAAAAGAGAACCACTTTTTAGCTTGATAACAATACCCCCATAGCAATTTCTCTGAATGTCAATTCTATAAACGTTAATGAACTCTCCCGTAGTGATATGACGCTAAGATGCAATGAATAATGCTTGTTGTTCTGTGTAGCCAACAAATGCCTCTTCTTCTCTTACGAATGCACAACCCACAGCTCAAAAAGAGAAATCCCAACAATTTCTACCACTCCAGCCACTCCCCAACATGAAACTGCATCGATGTTCAGAGTTATCATGCTTAGTCATCTGAATTAAAAATGACCAGCACTTTTTGGTCAATAGCAGTACTTTCCACGTTGATTGCTCTGCATATGTTAATGAAAACCAGTGGTGTGACGCTACATTAAACAATGAATAATGTTTGTTGTTTTGTGTAGCTAGCATAACGCCTCTTCTTCTCTTGCTCCGTGTATCTGTTATGACAGGGAAGATTTGCCGCATTCGGTGATTCACTAGGCAGCACACACGTACACACAGCATGCTCAGGAAGCATCTCGCTATCACAAGCCCCTCTGGGACTAGGTTATCATCTCTCCTCCTCTCCTCTCTTCCTGTGCTCTTCTTCTCTTCTCCTCTATTTCTCTGCACTTATTCTCTACGCTTCGTTCACTCAGGCTCGTAACTGTCCAGCCGAGATGATTACTGGAGTAAGGAGATTTGTGGCCAAACCCTTCGGTGGTTTGTGTTGTTAGGACAGGTTAGGATAGCTGTGTGTGTGTGTGTGTGTGTGTGTGTGCGTGCGTGCGTGCGTGCGTGCGTGCGTGCGTGCGTGCGTGCGTGCGTGTGTGCGTGCGTGTGTGTGTGCGTGTGTGTGTTTGAGAGAGAGAGAGGGGGGGGGGGGCTGTCATGAAAGGTTAGGTTGGCAGCAGGCTGCTCTCAGGAAAGTGGCTGGGCTGTTTTCATTTTGGACAGTGCCCGGTCTCAGCAGGGTCAAGTGTATGGGTGTGTGGGTGTTTGTGTAACTTGGCAATAAGGAGATAAGAGCTCATTCAGATTTACAGTCAACTTGACTGGTGCAGATTGAAAGCTCAAAAACACAATTGGGTTTCATTGGAAGGGCAAGAAACGTTATGCTTTCACAATCGGTTGCCCAAGTTTGTTTCTTCATCAGCCTCTGTCAATGCTATACTGATCTGTTCCCTGCATACCATATAACATGGGAGTAATATGCTTGACTATAAGACTTCCTCATATGCACTAAATACAAAACAACAAACACTATATTGTTCGGATGGTTCCAGAGTATGAAATTAGTACAAGACAGAGCAACGGAATTCAGAGTTGTGACAACCGGAAGTCGGTTGGAAATGATTCACGTAGATTCAAATAATTCGAGGCAGTGGCATTCTTTTCGCTAGAGACTAACACAGGACCAGCACATAACAAGCAAAGATGAATACAATTACCTTTACTGCATCTTCTGTGTTCGACGCTCAATTCCTGGAACCATTTTGGAACTATGTCAATGGTGATCTGTGTGCTAAAAGCTCCATGAGCTGCCATCTTTGTTAAGAAATGGCACACAGAGCTCAATGAGATTAGCCTGACTCTTACTTCCATGGCTCTGGATGATTCCCTACAGACAACGTGCAGATGGTCAAATTATTACGTTCAGTTCCAAATCCATTTAATTCTTCAAGGTAAGAGGGTTAAGTGAGGACTACTAAATCTCATTCATGGTCTCATCAAATCATCCCATCAGATGATTAAAAAGCAAATTAAAAGCAAAGGACAACGCAGACCAGATACTGAACAAGGCACTTACATGGAAATGTGGTTTGGCTCTTATTAAACAAGTGTTGAGGTCGTATTGCTCATTGTAAATAATTAACCATGAAAAGGAACTGAAATAACAGGCTGGGACATACAGTAGTTTGTCCGAAAGCCAAGAGTGTCAAAATGTAGCCTAACTATGCACCGCTAAATTATGTTCCAGAAGATAAGCATATGCATATGTGCTTTATATTATATTTGATGGTGGTGGTGGAAATAATTCATGAAAAAGGTAACATTTGTGAATAGGCAGCATGGATTCTGGAAATAAACTAGTACAACTATTACACAGTGCACCTTTAAGCATGTCTTAAGCATGTCTTTTTTGCTCTCATCCGCTTCCCCTCCAGGATGGCTTCACTCCCCTGGCAGTGGCGCTTCAGCAGGGCCATGACCAGGTGGTGTCCCTGCTGCTGGAGAACGACACCAAGGGCAAGGTGCGGCTGCCTGCCTTGCACATCGCTGCCCGCAAGGACGACACCAAGGCGGCTGCCCTGCTCCTGCAGAGCGACCACAACGCCGACGTGGAGTCCAAGGTGTGGTGTGACCTTTGACCTCACATGATGTGATGGATTTTGGTGTTCAGACTCAGTGTTTTGTTGTTTTGAGTTTTCCTTGTTGCTTGGTGTCACTGTGTGTTGGTGTTCCCAGTGTGGGTGTGACGGTGGTGTTTATGTTGTTGTGTAAGTGTGTGTGAGTGTGGAACTCGATGGTGCTGGATGGATTATATTGTGGAGCATTTCCACAGTCTACTAGGTGCAGAGGAGCACACAGCTATCACTGTCGTTGGATTAGCTTTGACAAGATGTACAATAAAAGAAGAGTCATCTGTGCTGTACGTTATAATGTAGAAATGCACTTGCATGCTATTTTCAGAACATCCCTTGCTGGGGACCATATCATCAACGGCGGTAACCCCAAATCTGAGCTCAAGTCGGTAAACTACGCTATTTTTAGACAGAGATCCGTTCCATCAGCCTTGCTAACCTGAAACTCAGCTGAGTTGCCACGGTAATTTATGCTCCAAGTCAAACCTGGTAGCTCCCAGGTTTAACATCAGGCTAAATAAATCAGTGTTTCAAAGAATTTCAACCTGCAGGAAACTGTGTCACAACCGGACCGTTCCGCATTTTCCCGTCAGCATTTTGCGAGATCAAAGCGAACCAGTCTCCCTATTAAAACAGTGCATGGGGTGGTAATGCCTGTTAAAACTCCAATAATTACCATTGTCTTTCATTTCGGGGTATTTTTTGATAATTAGCACATTTTTAGAAAACGTTTATTGTCTTGATAATAAGATAAGTCTGTATTCTTGTCACGGAGAAGATGGTGTAGATGGCACAGTGGGTAGGTGCGCTGCATAATAGCCTATGTGAGCGCGCCGGGTTCAAATCTGGCGACTGGCGATATGTTATAGGCTAAAAAGGAAATCTTCATAAACATAGGCTACATTTGCCTATTCTCTCATTTGATGTCTCTGATGGCTGGCTTCATTCTCAACCAAGCAATACGCCTATGTAGACATTTACAATTTACAGGTAAGAAAAAGTCCTCAAATTCGCCGACAGTTGGTTTTTGCATTGCAATGATTCAGCAAATGCTCTCTGCGTGTTACCTATGCTTTGTCTCATCTTAAAATAAATTCTTCTGAAAGATCAAATAAAACACTCCAGCTGATGAAAGCATTTATATTTTTACGCTGTGAAATGACAATCAATGTCAGTTAAAGCTCCTTTGAAGATTGCATTAACATCATTGCGCACGGTGGGAATCGAACACAGGCCTCTCGATTAGGAAGCAGCTGCGTTACCGATTACCCACTAATTCTCACATCACCTCTGAGATAAAAACTGTACACACAACGCATGCCCGACTCCCCAACATGATCGCTTTTTCGACAATCCTTAATATGGACTTCCCCTGTACAACGTGCACGAGCGCAACGACAGCTTTGATAAGCGCAGCTGAAGTCAACCTAGCCAAGGCGCAGCTGATCTTCACTGATGGAACGGCTTCTGCCTCAAGTTTAAGCTGCCTTTAGTTGCAACTTGGCTTTTGCACGTAAGCGCCGCTGAATTCAGCGCCAATGATGGAATGGTCCCCTGGTTGTGTAATATTAAGCCATTACTTCACACAGTGGGAAGCGGAAGGGTTGTACCAGAGATACTGCAGTAAACTCTCTCTGGTTATACAGTAATACCCATACAAAAACAGAATGTGTGTAAAGGAGCACCTGTTAGTTGTAAATGTAAATAATAGGATGTTCAAGCGGCAGCAACAGAATTCCTGTAAACTAGCACCTGTTAGTTGTAAAACTGAACGTAGCAGAATGTTTCAGAGGCAACACTGCACCATCCAGTTTAGTGTTGTTGTGTTGTTTTGATGTTGTGTTGTAATCGTTGTGGTGGTGGGCTTGTCATCATGACGACCCTTACCTCCCCCTTCTCGTGTATCCATGCCGACAGCTTTGGTGCTCCCATTGTGATGTCACATGTGTGGACACTAACCACCCATTCTCTCTTCTCTCAAACCCCCATCCTCCCTACCTCCTCCCTTCCCCCCCTCCCCCACCCCAACTCCTCCCTGGCCCCTGTGCCATTCACTCTAGATGATGGTGAATAGAACGACTGAGGTATATTTTGTACAGCACTGTACTCTGAACATACATTTTGCATTCACGAACAGAAATACATACCTGAACAGCACATACAGTATACATCTATACAGGACCTCACAAAAAATGTGTTAACACTTCAAATTACTTGTACGTATAATAATCATTTATTAATGTAAAAGAATTTGCAGGCATTCTATTTTGTTACCGTGTGTTCTCAAGATGGCATTCATTCTTATTCTGGTCCCGGCAATAAAGTTGCTGTTGCAAGTCTCCATAGACTTCAGACGTCAGTTTGAGAGCAGGCAGTGCCAAATCAATAAAATGATGTTTGTAAATTCTGTTACACTTTGATAACTAAATGAATTTGAACAATTCCCTACATAACAATGATTTCAAGTGTGAATGCATTTTTGGGAAGACCTGTACATACACACAGACATGAGTACATACTCACATGAACAACAAGCACACCTGTCTGCATCTGCTGAGTTCACTGTTGCTGCTCGTGCTATGGCTAATGCTAATGCTAATGCTGCTAATGCTATAGTTTGCTAGCCGCTACTTTGCTCTGTGTGTGTGCGTGTGTGTGTTCACTGTTCACCACTGCTTTCTTTGTTGTTCTTGGCTGACGTTCAGGTCTTCTTGCTTCTCTTTTATTTAGAGCAATAGATCGGTGCCTCCAAGGTTGTTGGGGTTGGCAGTGTTATTTACACTTGTGTGTGTGCATGTGTGCACGCGTGCGTGTGTGTGTGTGTGTGTGTGTGTGTGTATACTGTATGTGTGTGTGTGTGTGTGTGTGTGTGTGTGTGTGTGTGTGTGTGTGTGTGTGTGTGTGTGTGTGTGTGTGTGTGTGTGTGTGTGTGTGTGTGTGTGTGTGTGTGTGTGCATGTGTGTGCGTGCATGTGTGTGTGTGTGTGTTCGTAATGGGGCGAGGTTGCCTTGGGCCAGAAAGCATTAACACTACCCTCTATACCCCCCTAGGAGACCTCTGCAGCTGAAGGCAGTAGGGTGTACCCAATGCTCCATGTTTAACAGCTGGGTCAAAGTTAGGTCAAAGAGTCAAAGGTCAGATTGGGGCAGCAGCTGAGGATCAAAGTTCAAATCCAGAGCCATTTCTGGATGAAGTATAGACTATGTTTAGAAGTGGGAGAGAGAGAGAGGGCTACAATAGTATCAGGAAAAGACAGGAGCACGCAAGTAAAGAGAGAGATACGCACGCAAATAAAGAGGGGGGAGAGAGGGATGTCATGAGACAGTCATGCAAGTTGAAAATGAAACATGAAACACGGAAACATGACATCCATGCACTGTTGAGATCCTTTTATGTTTGGAGAGAAATGAGGTCAATTTTGTGTTCTACTGTAGATGCCGCAGTGAGTAAAGTGTGGGATTTTGCCAACTGAATTAATTCACAATATATTTCAACCCCCCCCCTCTCTCTCTCTCACTTTCTCGCTTTCTCTCTATCTCTCTCTCTTGCGTTCTCTCTCTCTCTCTCTCTCTCTCTCTCTCTCTCTCTCTCTCTCTCTCTCTCTCTCTCTCTCTCTCTCTCTCTCTCTCTCTCTCTCTCTGTGTCTCTGTGTCTCTCTCTCTCTCTCTCTCTGTGTCTCTGTCTTTGATGTTGCAAGGTTGACATTTAGACAGGCAAGGAAGTGCAGGGAGCAGGAAAGTTGGCTGGAGTGAGTTTACAACCTCGGATGCTTCAGCTGCAGACCGTTCTCTAAAAGCACACACACACACACACACACACACACACACACACACACACACACACACACACACACACACACACACACACACACACACACACACACGCACACGCACACGCACACACACACACACACACACACACACCTCTAACCTCCTCAGTGCAGTGTGGTGCATGGCTCTCCCTTCAGCAGGTCCCAGCTGATGGAGGGGCAGGGGGGACTGTGTGCCTGGTTCTCACACTCTCCTCTTTCTCGTACAGTACTTCCTCTTTTCCACTTGACATCCAACATGACCATGACTTTCATCTCTCTCTTTTCATCTCTCTCTCTCTCTCTCTCTCTCTCTCTCTCTCTCTCTCTCTCTCTCTCTGTTTCACTATAACATACACACGCACGCACACACGCACGCACGCACCTTTCATCCCTGATTTTCCTACAGTCAGCATTGCTGCTGGGGTTGCTGAATTTCTATCTCGGCCTCACTTTCTTTCTCTCTAGTTGCCATCTCTGTCTTTTTCCATTTCTCTTGCCTCGGCACTGAGTTGACAGCCTAACAGCTCTGCATGACATCAGCAGGAATGCAGACCATACTAACTTAACACCTTCCTCCCCGAAAGACCTCCACCGCTATTGTACCCCCAATTTATTGCTAATACTGTAGAGCCCCAAGCTAACCACAGAGCCTCCGACTATCATAGAGCCGAGCCAGCACTCTCACTTACCCCAGCAGCCAGCACTTACCCCCAGCCACTTCCCCCACAGTGCTGCCCTTTTGCCCCGGCTCCACATCCCCCTCCTAACAAGAAGAACCTTGCCTCGTCTTCTCGACCCCCACCTAACCTTTACAGAGCGGAGCAGACCCACCGGACTGGCAGCTTTCTCATAAGTCCTGCTCAATGGAAATGATGGCTGATTTGGTTGAATATGACAGTAAAATATGACGGTGTTTTGATTGAACATATACTAGTGTTGGGAATATTGTTTTTTAAATTGGCTTTTTTCTTGATTATCTTGGCTTTAGTATCTCTTTTGAAAACTGCAGTCATTTTCATGTTTTTTCCCCCGTGGTTGGGTCGTTTTTTAAAACTGTAATGCATATTTTTTGGTGGCAGTTATAATGTTAAGCCATTTTAAGCCAAAACATTTTATCTTCAAATTGTTTTGTAATCTAGATTTTTAAAAAATTGAACTACCATCTCAATTGTGCCTCGTTACCTTGACGGTGTGCAGTTGATACTAGTACCAGTGTACGTAGACGGGCATTTGATGGAGTATGGGGGGGCACCTTGGCAGGGGGTATGGGGGTCCTCCCCCAGAAAATGTTGTATTTCTTAGATGCAATTTCCTGCATTTTAACCAAATTGTGGGCTCAATCCTATACACAACAGTACTTTTGTTTCTAAATACAGGACAATCCCATTATTTCCAGGGATCACTGTTCACTTATTATTTCACATTTAGGTCTACTGACAATGTCTAAATGGTGTAGCCTATTCATTTATTTCTTTATTAGGGCTATGATGGTTAAGCATTGGTGGCATTTTATCTTGTACTTTATATTTACGGTATTCAGAAAAAAATACTAATTTGTTGCATATTAATGACCATATCAGCATGTTTAGGTGAATAGGCCCTGGGGGGGCACAGCTGCTTGGCTGGGGGGGCAATGCCCCCCAATGCCCCACCGTGGCGCCGGCCCTGAGTGTACTAGTCCACGCCAGTGCATTTCATTGCATGAGTCAGGTCAGGTGTGCACGGTCTTAGACTACTGTCTTATGTTTGCCATGGCGATGGCGTTTCCATGACAGCCACGTGTCAGTGTGTTCACTCCGCTTTGGGTCATCGATCTGCTTGGCCAGCCGAGAACTTTCTGCATCCCTAAATGTTCCACCTCCATTCCTCAGACCAGAACCAAGAACAGATTTGAAGATTCCACCCTTGCCCTTGTCACCAATTCAGCTCAAAAGCTAGACATTTGTTTGGGGATCTTTCAATGTTTAGTTAACCACTAAATCCTCAGTAGAATTCTACACAATGTTTAGCTGTCCTGATTGTTCGTTTCAATATTTAGATGGGAAATTCTCTAGATGATAAATCACTTGGGACAAAATTGTTCCAAATAGTTCGAAGACATACTAGAAAGTGTAGTGGATCGATTGAGACATGGCTCTGGTCTAAAGAATGCAAGGTATTGAACTCACCAACCCAGTTTGCCTGCATCCTGTGTTGTGATTGGCTCAGCAGTGGTTCCGGAACCTATCTCTAACCAATCGTGTGACCTCCTCCCTTTATTCCTTTGTAGAGCGGCTTCACTCCTCTTCATATCGCTGCTCATTATGGTAACATCAACGTGGCAACGCTACTGCTCAATCGAGGAGCCGCCGTGGACTTTAAAGCCAGGGTGAGAGGTTACACACAAACACACACACACACACACACACACACACACACACACACACACACACACACACACACACACACACACACACACACACACACACACACACACACACACACACACACACACACACACACACACACACACCAATGCACATGCTCACATACGCATGCAGTAAGGACACACACACACACACACACACACACACACACACACACACACACACACACACACACACACACACACACACACACACACACACACACACACACACACACACACACACACACACACACACACACACACACACACACACACACACACACACACACACACACACACACTGTTCAAGTTTAGAGATGAACACATTCAACCAGGAGCAAAAGGAATCACAGACACGTACACATGATTCTGTACTACCAGGGCACGTAGGCCTACTTTTGTTTTTGTTACTGTGTCATGTGGATGATGATATGATGGATGGTGTATGGATACTCACACCCAAGGCACACACCCAGTGAATTCACACACACATGCCCTTGAAGCTCGCTGAGCAGCACCCAACATGTCCCAGACACACTCCGTTTCAGTGAACTCTGCAGTTTACCGTAGTTACATACAGTAGGTGGTGCAAATGTCACCGGGTTGAACATGTTCCCCACTTGCCTGCTTGGATCCTGTGTAGTGTAGGCACACACACCCCCTTAAAATAGTTCAAGAACAAAACCCCTTCAACTAGTCTAAAAATAAAACGAAGTCTGTGGCACTGGAATATGCATACATACTGTACGTGTTAATTAGCATGTAACATTTCAGGCATGCAGCCCTTTGACTTTTGAAAATGCTTTGCGTATCCTAGCCAAGCCCAGTATGCTAAGCCTGTCATTATTAGGGACTGTAGCACTACAGAACTGATAGTGGTTACAATACATAGACGTTTTCAACAATCCGAGTGTACAGTAAGTGGAAGCGATTCTTACGGAATCTGGTCTTATACTTCTGCACCGATCCATCTCTGATACAGCTCCAAACTCTGTCCTACCCTACAGAGCATGTGAACGGAGCTCAAACTATTTCTTTGGAGTTTGATAATTTAATTAAACAGAACACGTTGACAGAAGGCTGCCGTCGGATTTTCCATTATGTGTGTGTGCGTGTCAGTGAGATAGAAAAGAATGCAGCGAAAGAGAGACAAAATGTACAAGCAGACGAAAGAGTGACTTCAGCAGATGCAGAAAGCCCCCAGCTCAGCAATACACATAGTCGAGAGGGGGGAGGAGGGGGGGAGTGTAGTTCAGTTCTATAGAAGTTTACTAGGGTAGCAGAGCATGTGAACGGAGCTGAGCGTGGCTCAAGTCCCGCTCCCCGCTCAGGAGGATGT
Source organism: Engraulis encrasicolus (assembly GCF_034702125.1). Classification (NCBI taxonomy): domain Eukaryota; kingdom Metazoa; phylum Chordata; class Actinopteri; order Clupeiformes; family Engraulidae; genus Engraulis; species Engraulis encrasicolus. Next base: position 18,148,926 of record NC_085873.1, read on the forward strand.
CCGCTCATTCGCTCTGCCGCTCAAAGTTGCGCCAGGACGCTCCGCTCATAAAACGCTCGCGCTCACCATCATTTTCTTGCCGCTCTGTAGAAATCGCTCCTCGCTCGCTCAAATGTTCAGCAGAAGGCTGAACACAAACACATAAGCTAAATTGTAATGTGCGCTATTTTAATGACACTTTATGCAAATTTGTGTAAGTGTGAACATGTGTACAAATGTATTCATATGTGCATACACAAACCATATACTCTTCTCCTACACAGCAAATAATGAAGTGTTCATTTATCAATTGGAGAGAACTCTGGGACCAAATACAATCTTGAAGATGGTAAATTGAATGAACAATGTTATCGATGTTAAATCAAAATAACTCTGCATTTTTAATGTGTAGTAGTCTGCCTGACCATCCCCATATTGAAATATCAAAATAACGTCTCCTGGCCAGAGATTCCAGCCCACAACCTCTCCTCTTTCCTGTCTTGAATGTGAATGCAGAGCCTGCCCTCCAGAGTATCCTATGGAGAGCTTTCCTACAAAGTGCATATCTCAGATAACAACCACACAAAGCACTCCTTGCCAGTCTTTTGTGCAGAGTACAGGGCGGATAAGCAGGTTGGTGTACTAAAAGGGATTTGACTAGAATACTGTGACATTCTTTCCTTTGCGAAACCATTTGGCGTCGAACTAGAACATGAGCACAGATATGCATATATCCACAAGCACACACATAGAAATATGAAGACACCCTTGCACACATGTACACACAAACAGACACGTCCATACACACAGACATACTGTACACACACACACACACACACACACACACACACACACACACACACACACACACACACACACACACACACACACACACACACACACACACACACACACACACACACACACACACACACACACACACACACACACACACACACACACTCACACACTGACACACACTGACACACAAGTCTGTGCAGCTGTCACTAGAGGGTAGTGTAACTCAACTCCTCAACTCTCACACATGCAACACACACATGCGCACACACCATGTGTTCAAACTACATGCCCGCTCAGTGGTGCACTGCAGTGTGCAGACTTAAGAGTAAGCCATTGCACACACGCACAACAGAACTGAAGTAATGAATCAACTCTTTGAATCAACAAACAGTGCCGTATATGATACTGTACAGTCTTTCAGAGTCTGGATGAGTTGCTGCTGTATAGGTGTATAACTTTTCTTTAGTGATATTTTTTGGAGAATGGCACGTGTCTTTCATCTTTTTTCACTATGTGCTTTCGTTCCATGTCTCCACCCCGCACCTCCCCTCGCCCCCTTTCCATCCATTTCATCTTCCTCTCCTTATTGCTTATCTGGTCCTCTCTGTCCCATCTTTTCACTCCTCTGGATCCCCTCCTCACTCTGTTTGCCTCTTTTCTTTTTTCTTTTCCTCCCCTCTTTCCCTTCTCTTCTCCCTCTTTCCTTCTCATCCTTTCCCTTTCTTGTTCTCTCCCCTCTCTCCTGCCATCGCGTTTTTCTCCTCTTCTCTCTTCCCCGTCTTCCCATTTTTCATCCTATTTCTCCTCCTCCTTTCCCTTTCATCCTCATTCTTCTTCTTTCCTTGTCCTTGCGTCCATCCCTCATCTCTTTCCCCCCTATTCTTCCCATTTCTCCTCCTCCGCTCCCTCTTCCTTCTCTTCTCCTCCTCCTGGTCTTATTTCCTCCTCCTCCACCTCCTCTTTTCTCCTCCCCCTCGTCCTCTTTTCTCCTCCTTCTCGTCCTCTTTTCTTTTTCTCCTCCTCCTGCTCCTCCTCCTCATCCTCTTTTCTTTTTCTCCTCCTCCTGCTCCTCCTCCTCATCCTCTTTTCTTCTCCTCCTCCTGCTCTCCTTCTCCAGAATGACATCACCCCGCTGCATGTGGCGTCCAAGAGGGGAAATGCGAACATGGTCCGCCTGCTGCTGGAGCGAGGCGCCAGGATCGACGCCAGGACCAAGGTCAGCTTAGTACATGCACGCGTGCACACACACGCGCACGCACGCACATACACAGTACACACACACACACACAGTACACGCACACATACACACGGTATGCATGCACACACAGGCACAGACACATTAACAAACACAATACACACTCCCGTTAAATAAACGAGATTTTTCTGCATTTATAGTAACTTGAGAAAGCCCATCCTCATGGGCAAAATGTGTCGGTTCAGAATTCCACTCACCCCCACTTCAGTCACAGCACACGGAATACATTACAGCATATCCATGAATTCACTCAGCCATTCATTCAGTTTGTTTATTCGTGCAATCAGCATGCAGATCCTTTGTAATGTTTTCACCACGTATACGCAGCTGCGTTGTTGCACTGTAGCTCTGAGACTCTCAGTTAAGGTTTTCAGGCCGACCAGAACCGGGCCGGTGCCGGTGCCCACACCAGTTACGTTCGACACTGAAGTGCTTATCTACGTACCGCCCGTGTTCATACTCATACTTATTCCGCACGTGACTGTGTTACCCGGAGGAACCTGCTGATGACCGCGCCAGAGAGAGTAGAGACAGAGAGAGATTCCATTGGATCATTGTTTCTGGGTACTACAATTGCAAGGGGGAGGGGGGGGGATCCCCCTTTAGGCAGACCTAAGGACTGTTCTATTCAATGCTAGGAGTATTATGACACGTCCCTTTAGGCAGACCGGAACCTGGTCATGTTAGGTGCCCATAGCAACCTATTACATTGGCATATCTCTATACTTAAAAAATCTCTGGCTGCGCTGTCTTCTTAGTGGAGAAAAAGCAAACATTTTGCGGTTCACATTGCAAACCAACTTTCCGGTTCGCAAATGCTAATATCTCTGGCGTGAACACGATGGCCGGTTTGCGATTAGGTGTGGGAATGAACACCGGCACGATTCTCAGTCGGCCTGAATGTGCCCAGTGTGTTTCTCCCTTCGAAGACCCAGAGTGCTGACAGGACACTGGAATTAAGCTATGTGTATACCAAGCGTGACCCACGCTCCTGAGCAGGAGAAGTCATTGTTTCTCAATGGAGGGTCGGAGACCAAAGCGAATTCGCCAGGAGCGAAGCGACCTGGGCAACCAGAGCCAATTTCAGCTATTAAAGTCAAGTTAATTTTATGGTAATGAGCTATGACGCGGTCCGGCCAAAAAGAATTGGAATGGTCATATCTACGTATGTCCCAGCTGTCAAGCCAGATTAGCGATTAGCGATTAGCTAAATCAAACATGTCAATGTCACGTCCAGAGCGAATAAAGCGAATTTATGGCGAAACTTCCTCAGTGACCTCAGCTGCCTGGGTCGCGTAGGTTGTTTCTGGTCTACTCGCAGCATTATGCAGGGCAGTGCTATGCCCCGTAGTGTTGGGAAGGATGGTGTGGGACGGGGTCGAGAAGCAGTATAATGTAATGTAAGCCCATTGGTGTGGGATGGGATGGGGTGTCAAGGAGTGCAATAGAATGGGCTGTAGGTTGGAGCTGTATGGCCTACGCAGGGCACAATCCATCATTTAAACTCTCTATTCTCATTACACAGACTTTTGACACATACATCAAGGGCCAAGATGTGTGTATGGTGTGTGCATTCACTCCTACGCCTGTGTGTGTGTGTGTTTGTGTGTGTGTGTGTGTGCGCGTGCGCGTGTGCGTGTGCGTGTGTGCGTGTGTGTGTGTGTGTGTGTGTGTGTGTGTGTGTGCGTGCGTGCATGCGCACGTGCACGTGCGTGCCTCTGCACATGTGTAGAATGTTTATGTGTGCGTGTGTGTGTGTGTGTCTACGAATATGGGTGTGTTTTTGTGCGTATGTGTGTACGATATGCACATGTGTATGTGTGTGCTTGCTTGTGCACATACATTTATGCATGTCTGTGTGTGTGTAACTACACACAGACCAATCCCCATCATCTCTGAAGGTGACAGCGGCCGTTAGCCACAGCGCATCACATTACCCACGATGCCAAGCGTGGTCCCGGTGTGATAAATAAACAAGGCCAATCTCGCCTGGCGTAGTCGGCCCCGCAGGCAGCATGTGTTTGATATTACATAGAGTCGCAGTAGGGCTGGACTGGGATGAAAACATCAGGCCGGGCATTTTCAGCCAAGACCGGTCAGCCAGTAGCCTGGGAACTCCCATACTGCCTTTAGTTCTACACAATCGTTTCGATCTGAAAGACACGCCTGGTTAACACCAGACCTAATCACAAGTGAGATTAGGTCTGGGGAGTTGCCTATGTAAATTCCGTATGGGACCGGAATACTTAGCTATTATGACACACTGCCCTGCTCTCTGATTGGGCAGAGAAACTGTTAAGGTCGGAATGCTTGGCCATTATGACACAGATCCCATGATCTTGTACGTTATGAGTCATCCTCCCCAGACTGTCTTTCAGATCGAAACGATTGTGTAGAACTAAAGGCAGTATGGGAGTTCCCAGGCTAGCGAGGATGACTCATAACGTCCAAGATCATGGTACCTGTGTCATAATGGCCAAGCATTCCGACCTTTACAGTTTCTCTGCCCAATCAGAGAGCAGGGCAGTGTGTCATAATAGCCAAGTATTCTGCCCCCTATGGAATTTACAATAGGCAACTCCCCAGACCTAATCTCACTTGTGATTAGGTCTGGTGTTAACCAGGCAAGTCCACCAGGCATTGCCAGAAACTATGAAGCCTGTGACAACATTTTTAGTCATCTATTATGAGCTATTATGACCACAAGAGCCAAAATGAATACCTTAATCTGACTAGGAGGTTTGCCGTAGTGGCATGAGGACTGATACCATTACATAAAGGGGAAGGCCTGGACAAAATCTTCAGTAGTCCACCGGGCAAATGCCCTGTATGCCTTATGGCCATTCCAGCCCTGAGTCCCAGCATCCAGCAATTACACACAGCTGCTGAGGAGTCGAGAGAGCACTGCCACTCGGTATATTCGCTTTTTCCAAAACAACATTTCAAAGATAGAGAACAATGTAGCTTTGTGAAACTGGGAAATGTCACACACACACACACACACGCACGCACGCACGCACGCACGCACGCACGCACACGCGCGCGCGCGCGCACACACACACACACACACACACACACACGTGCATACACACATGTGCTACGCACACACGCGCGCGCACACACACACACACACACACACACACACACACACACACACACACACACACACACACACACACACACACACACACGTGCATACACACATGCGCGAACACGTGCACTCGCACACACACAAACACATTGCCACATGCATGCTGTAGATGGACTGACGTACCTATACACGCAGATTTGCACGTATGAACACGCCAGGTCACACAGACGTGTAAATATTCGACCCCATACACCCCTTACCTCCTCCGTGTCTTGCAGAACAGTGACACAGATTCGTAGACTTGCATACGCACACACACACACACACACACACACACACACACACACACACACACACACACACACACACACACACACACACACACACACACACACACACACACACACACACACACACACACACACACACACACACACACACACCCCACACACTGGCACACATCTGGTACAAATGCCTTCCATCCCAGGAGTGTTCTTCATAAGAAGTCATGTTAGAGAAAGCCCTGAGGTTGTTCAACACACTAACCCATGTCTCTTAAAAAGGAGGTCTGCATCTGTGTGTGGCCGAGTGAGTGAGGAGTGTGGATGTCTGTGCGTTTGTGCATGTAAAGTGTGCACACATCTTTGGATTTGTGCGTGTGTTTGTGTGTGTGTGTGTTTTGTGTGTGCGTGTGCGTGTGCTTGTGTGCCTGCGTGCGTGTGTGCGCATGTGTGTATGAGTGTGTGTCAATGTAAACTGTACGTACATGTACAGCATGTTCGTTTGCTTTAATGTATCTGAAACTGTTTGTAGGCATCAACATATTTTTTTCATACTGTGTGTGTCCGTGTGTTATGTGTACGTCAGGACGGCTTGACTCCTCTGCACTGTGCGGCGCGGAGCGGTCATGAGCAGGTGGTGATGATGCTGCTGGAGAGAGGCGCTCCCATCCTCTCCAAAACCAAGGTAGTCAAGTCAAGTCAAGTCAAGTCAAGTCAAGTCAAGTCAAGTCCGCTTTCATTGTCACTTTCTTCATATGCACTAGTCATACTGTACAAGGAAATGAAATTACGTTTTCTCTCTATACCATGCCAAAACATAGACATACACAGGACATTTTACAGACTGACATAAAGTTCAAGACAGGACTGGTAACAATAAGTGATTATTAATAAATACAAATGAACATTTAAAATTCAACATTTAACACGTAGACAGAAAGATAAGATAAAAATAGAATGTAGACATTACAATAGATAGACAATAATAACAGTGGCAGTAGCAATAGTAAAAGTAATAATGATAATAATAGTTATATGCAAAAGTAGCAAGATTTGGCATAGCAGCATTGTAAGCAGCATGTTGTATTGTCTTATTGTTCAAGTGAGGTAGTGCAGGAAGGTGAAAAGTCACATAGTGCAGTTCAAAGGGAAAGGGTAATGTGGTTCTTTCTTCAGTTGGGGGGCAACAACAGTTCTGGGGTGAATTTCTCAAAACCAAAGTTGCTAACTACATTAGCTACTTTACTGTTTTCAATGCATTTTCCCATTGGCAACTACCGAAGTTGCTAACAGGCTAACAACTTCTCTTTTGAGAAACTCACCCCTTGTTAGTGGAGGACTGAGGTAGTGCAGGTTAAGGTGCAGCCAATATATTGGATTGTATTGCTGTCGTCTGTCTCATCCCACCACACATTGCATGCTGTAGCCTACGTTACAAACTATGTCCTCTTGATTCTGTAAGTCGCTTTGGATTACATTATCTGCTAATTGTAATGCAATGTCATACGTTAAGTCATGTGCAACACACTACAAAAACAAAACACAGAAGTTGGGATTTTCGATGAGCCTGCTGCTATAAGAACTGCAGTGGACCCTATATATTCCTGTATTTTTTTTCATTGCATTTCAGATTTTTCAAGAATAAAGGGCACCACTGTTGTGGGACATTTGGGTTTGATGGTGCAATGGATTTTCAGCACATGTGCCGTGTATAGTCATGTGGTTATAATTCCATAATTCTGCTACAAATACCTATTATCATGTGACAAGTTATCTCTCTCTCTCTCTCTCTCTCTCGCTCTGTCTCTCTCTTCCTCTCTCTCTCTCTCGCTCTGTCTCTCTCTTCCTCTCTCTCTTCCTCCCTTTTCCTCCCTTTAGAATGGCTTATCTCCACTGCATATGGCAACGCAGGGCGACCACCTGAACTGCGTTCAGCTCCTCCTCCACCATGATGTGCCGGTGGATGACGTCACGAATGACTACCTGACGGCACTGCATGTGGCGGCCCACTGCGGACACTACAAGGTGGCCAAAGTCATCGTGGACAAAAAGGCCAACCCCAACGCTAAAGCACTGGTGAGACAACACCGCAGTACAGTCCTAGCCTCTTTGCGCAAATGGGCCCACCGGCAATCACTCATTGCTGAGCTGCTCAATTGCATCATAACAACATTGCTATGATATTAACGAGAGCGTTAAAGCTGCACTGTGTAAGATGTGGCATTGTTTTCTGGCAACATTTACTAGTATGATCAAAGTACAGTCAGTTGTTCAGCTAAAACTGTCTAGGGAAATGTTCCCAGTCATAATGAATACTCTACTCTATCTATCTATTTGATTTTATTATTTACTTTCCTCTTGTGTGTCTGCTGACTATAATGGAATACCACTATACTTTGAAAAGGCAATAAAGACTTCTTCTCCCTCTACTTACAAGGAGAGACCATCCCAGGATGCAAAAGTGAACCAACTTGATCACCAGCATTATGTTTTCCCTGCCAAAGATGTATTTTAATCAATGGCTTTGGAAACAATTTAGAAAACACTCAAAGAATGGCTTAAATGTTATCTAGATTGGTATGCAAATTGTCCCCAAAGCCATTTATTTAAAAAATAGTAATAACTCAAATGTTTTCTCAAGCAGTAATCAGATTTGTTTTGTTGTTGAATGTGCAAGATGAGAATAGCAAGAGGGAATTATCCTTGTGTTGCCTCTTTGAGAATCTCTTTCGGGTATTGTTGGAGGAGTGTGGAGGAGGGTGCTTTGGCCAGAGAGCACTGAGTCAGTAGCCAGGCCGTGCCCTCGTAGTGACGCAACCCCTTCAGTGTTGCTTCTAGTCAGGCCAAGAGCAATACAATTATCGTTTCTGAGCTCCCGAAAAATCGGGAACTCCTCTCACTTTGTCAGGAAGCAAACAACCATTAGCAAACTAAGGGAGGCCGGTCAACCATGGAGTTTGGGAGATGTTAATTGTTATGCTCTTGGTCAGACCAAGTCCCGAAGAGATTTGAAAGTCAATGACAATCAGGCTACTGAGTCAGGATTACAGATAGCATGTTCTAATCAGCTCATCATGTTACTGTAAGCCTGAGGCTTCATGGAGGACCAGGGGCCAAGTTTGACCACAAGCAGAATTTCTCACCCTGCAAATCACACCAGCTCCAGCTCCCCAAAATCCACACCGCAAATCAACGTCTTTGCTCTCTTGCTCTCTCTCTCTCTCTCTCTCTCTCTCTCTCTCTCTCTCTCTCT
>NC_085873.1:18162585-18182585 GCF_034702125.1 Engraulis encrasicolus
ACACAGACACACACACACACAGACAACCAGACTGAAGCCACTGAAGCCTAGCGTGCATGCGAATGAGGGTTAGACAGACAGCAGTGTGTGTTGTACGTGGGGGTCCACCGACAGCACCGGCAATTACATGTGGAATCCACTGAGGCTGCGGGACAGGACAGCCTAGCCTGTAATCACGGCCCCCGCTAAAGGAAGGTTCCAGTCAGGCACGTGGGCGTGTGGCGTGTGTGCGAGAGAGAGAGAGAGAGAGAGAGAGAGAGAGAGAGAGAGAGAGAGAGAGAGAGAGAGAGAGAGGAGAGAGAGAGAGAGAGAGAGAGAGGAGAGAGAGAGAGAGAGAGAGAGAGAGAGAGAATATGTGTGTGTGTGTGTGTGTGTGTGTGTGTGTGTGTGTGTGTGTATCTAGAGGTGTGTTCTAGGAGGCAGGCAATTGGTTGTCGCAGGAGTGTGTTGCCATGGAGGCATATCCACTGGCCCCTCAGTCTGGGGGAGGCTGGCCTTCTCAGGCTGGAGCCAGCCCAAACACTAGAGAGAGGAGGAGGAGGAAGAGAGAGAGAGAGAGAGCGAGAGAGAGAGAGAGAGCGCGAGAGCGAGAGAGAGAGAGAGAGAGAGAGAGAGAGAGAGAGAGAGCGCGAGAGCGAGAGAGAGAGAGAGAGCGAGAGAGAGCAAGAATGTACATCACACAGGATTTAGTTGACAGAGAGTGGCATAACACCCGAGAGGAGGCAGGGAGGGAGGAATAAAGACAAAGAAGAAAAAATACAGAGGTAAAACAAGTGAGGCAATGGATGAGAGAAGAGAGACACAGGGAGAGCAAATTAGAGAGGGGAAAATATAGGGAGGGAAGTTAGAGAGAGGAGGGAAGGGGTCTAAGGAGGCGAGGCCATAGGGCCCCTTGAACAGTTTAACCGTCATTGTCATGGGGCACTCAGGCTCGTACTACGTATCTGGAAGCTCCTAACAGCACATGTGCTGGTGGTGGTGTGTGTGTGTGTGTTTGTGCTTCAGAGGGGAGAGACGGCGCTGCATATGGCTGCCAGAGCGGGACAGGCGGACGTGGTCAAGTTCCTGGTGAAGAATGGGGCCTGTGTGGAGGCCAAGGCCAAGGTAGGACTCTACACTACACTCACCACACTACACAACACATCGTGCAAAACACAAGACGGTGCTAGACTTACTACACTATACAACACAACACAACACAGCAAAACACAAGACGGTGCTAGACTTACTACACTATACAACACAACACAACACAGCAAAACACAAGACACAAGGCTATGCTACACTCACTACATAACACAAGACAACACAACACAACACTGCAAAATACAAGACTGTGCTACACTTACTACACAATACAACACAACACAACATAGCGAAACACAAGACTGTGCTACACTTACTACACAACACAAGACAACACTACACAACACATCGTAGCAAAACACAAGACGGTGCTAGACTTACTACACTATACAACACAACACAACACAGCAAAACACAAGACACAAGGCTATGCTACACTCACTACATAACACAAGACAACACAACACAACACAACACTGCAAAATACAAGACTGTGCTACACTTACTACACTATACAACACAACACAACATAGCGAAACACAAGACTGTGCTACACTTACTTACTACACTGTACAACAAACAACCCAACACAACATAGCAAAACACAAGACTATGCTACACTCACTACATAACCCAAGACAACACAACACAACATAACATAGCATAGCAAAACACAAGACTATGCTACACTCACTACACTATACAACACATCATAGCGAAGCATAAGACTAAGGTAGGATAGTTGCAACACAACACAACACAACACAACACAACACAACACAACACAACACAACACAACACAACACAACACAACACAACACACACATTATTAATCCACCTGTAAGTCACTACACTGCACAACACCTCGCTGCAAAAAACATGAAGGCTCAATACACAACATAACACAGCATCACACAAATCGCAAGCGGGTTTGGATGCTGGCTACGCTCACTGGACAACACAGAGTGCTACACAGCACACAACACGGTGTGCGAGATCAACGTCGGGTCCGATTAACTTGGGATGGCATGATAAACAGCTGTTCACGTTAGGTTCAATTTTACACTTTGGAAATTAGTGCGCTACACTACGGTTCGACGAGACAAGCATCCCGTCGCACTAAATTAACCATGAATACACTTTTTTGTGTTATATTATGGAGTTATATAGTGCATACAGGCGGAGTGATCTACACTAGTAGCGCACTAATACAGTGTATTCAGACAGTAAATACATCAAGTCAACGTAAACACCTCCGAGACTCATCCTTGTGCGTGATTGTATTCTCAAACACTTCAGCTATGGTTGTGCAAGTTGTTTCAAATCAAGTCAATTCGTGAGTGCGGTGAGCACTCCAAGAAGTTCTAGGTGACCAGCCCAAGTTAATCGGACCCATCGTTGATCTGGGACAGCGGCATGCGACACAGCATGCTACACACTACAGCTGTTATGCTAACCCCACAAAAGAAGACAGCACAACTTAACATGGGACAACACACGAGGAAATACAACACAAGACAACACAGCATAATATAGCATAAGCAGACTAAGGAAGGCTACTCATTTACTAGTCAGTATCACAACACAACACAACACAACACAACACAACACAACACAACACAACACAACACAACACAACACAACACAACACAACAAGGCCAAGGCTATGGTAGGCTATTCTATAGTAGCCTACTTGTTGTATAACACAACACCTCACAAAGCAGGACAAAACTAGCTAAGGTAACATACTACAGGATGATACTACACAAAACAACACAACGAAACACAAGCAAAAAGAACAGGTCTAAGGAAGGCTACTTGCTAGTTACAGGCTCTGCAGCACAACACAAAGTAAGCTTTGACACCAAAGTTGTAAAACACTGTACAATACAGGACAATTCAAAATAAGACAACACATCAGAACATTACTAGAAGTTTTGAACTTAAGATGAAGATTTCAAGATAATAGATGACACCGGACACTACGTGATTCGACGCAATTCAACACAGCATAGCCACATTATTCTTGCATGATGCCATTGTGTTCCATTATGTGTAGGTCACTATAGTGATTAATATTGCATGCTAAATATAAATACAAACACATCACACAGCGTAGGAACACTCTTACTACACTATTTACAATTTGCCCTCTGCTGATTTGCATTCGACTCAGGGAAGGTGACTGTTGCCTTTCCAAGGACACCAGTAATCCATAGCAATAGAAATGCACTGACTTACTGGGCTAGTGAAACTGCAAATGCTGCTTCACTACGTTTCCTAAATTTCATGCTACGTATGTGTGAGGAGTTTATGAGACTGTGGGTCTCTGCTGAAGTGTTGATGTGTTTTTTCTTAGGATTACTGTTGATTGCAAGTGTGGGGGGACAAGTGAAACAGTGTTAGTTTGAACTTGTATCACCTGGGAGTTTATTTCAGTATAGCAGGAACCCCCTCCCAAGGAATGCAAGGTTTACACGTGGAACAGGACCAAAATAGCACAGTAAATTTCATAATGTGACTTAAAGATGTACATTTTAAGAGGTACCCACTGGTACTGTCTGCCAAAACTGTGGAGCAATACCAAATTAAGATGAAAGTAGACCAATATTATTCAGTAAAAAATCAGGATTCATCCATTTCAACATTTATTTATGATAATGTGTATTGGAATACTGGAAGGAATCTGCACCAACTTACAGTATTGAAACATAAAAGGCTTGTGTCTTGTCGTTGTGCTCATCACAAGAACATCGTCCCCCCAGCTCTATTGCCATGATTGTCGAAGCAATCTTAATCAAAACACTTCCCCAAAGAACAGGGCCATCTCTCTCTATTTTTCACAAGCTGTTGCAGACTCTTTTCTTCTCACGGCACCTCCTATTCTAGCATTTCTGCCTCATAAGTCACCTAACATGGACCTGCACACATTCTGAATATGTTGCCCTTACAATTAGTCTTTTAACAGAGACCCAGTGCTGTAATATCCAAACATTGCTTTTGAGTCTAATGGTTTTACTTGGTGTTTATGCCCATTTGTCTTGGGTTTCATATTTACAATATTAGAGGGTCCTATCGGTATGTTCTGCAGTGTTCTTGATGACAAAATTGGTAAATAGGCCCATTTACCTGGCTACAGTCACTCGCAGATTTGAGTGCACAATATAGCCATTTGAGTGTCCATGCACAACTTACTAATTTGAGTGGCCGTGCACAACTTAGTAATGCAGCAGAACCAGCCGTCACGTGTCTGTCTGAATTAGCTTCATGTTGTTGTTACAGTGCAGTCTGTGCTTCAGTGAATTGATTTTGGATGTGTTGTGATGGGTGCTGCAATGCTGCTGAAATTTCGAATTAAACGCCTATAGAAATTAGCAAAGCCAATAAAGCGTTGTACCTGCTTCACAGATGTAGGTTCAGGCCAGTCAATTACAGCTTGCACTTTTCCAGGGTCCATGGAGACTCCCTCCGGAGAGATCTTGAATCCTAGGAAGGATGTGTCTGTCACATGGAACTGGCTTGACATAAAGGTGGTTCTCCAGCAGAAGTTTGAGCACCTGGCGGACCTGCAGAACATGAGACTCAATGTCTTTGGAAAAAATCAGAATGTCATCCAAAAATACAAAGACACACCTGTTGATCAGCTCTCTCAGCACATCGTTCACTAGGGCCTGAAAGACAGAGGGGCAGTTAGAGAGACCAAAAGGCATAACTTTGTACTCATAATGGCCAGTGGTAGTGCTAAAAGCTGTTTTCCACTCATCCCCACTACGAACTAGATAATAAGCATTGCTCAGGTCGAGCTTGGAGAAGATTGTTGCCCCTCTGAGCAGGTCAGAGGCAGTGGACATTAAGGGAAGTGGGTACTTATTTTTGACAGTAATTTTGTTCAGGCCTCGATAATCAATACAGGGGCGGAGGCTTCCATCTTTTTTGGACACAAAGAAGAATCCTGCTGAAGCGGGAGAAGTTGATGGTCGTATCCAACCGTTGCTGAGTCCCTCTTGGATATATTCCTCCATTGCTCTGGTTTCTGGCACTGATAGCGGGTACAGCCGGCCTCTTGGCGGCATGGATCCTGGGAAGAGATCAATTGTCATGTCGTAGGGCCTATGTGGAGGAAGAGCACAAGCCTTAGTTTTAGAAAATACTTGTGCCAGGTCGTGGTAATGCTGAGGGACAAGCGTGAGGTCTACCTCTGGAAACGCTGGAGGGAGCTGTGGAGACTGTTGAACAGAGGTGCCATATACACCATGGGTCTTGGGGCGTTTGCTACTGCAGGTCTTGGCACAGTCAGGGCTCCATGATAAAAGAGTGCCCTTCTTCCAGTCAAACTGGGGAGAGTGGTTTCTAAGCCAGGGGTAACCCAATACTACGGTTTCATTAGGTGAGGAGATGAGAAAAAATTTACACCACTCAACATGGTCATTGCCCACTCGTAATTTCAAAGGTTTGGTGACAAAATCAATCTTGCCTGACCCTAGGGGCCGACCATCTAGTGCTTGGACAGAGTAGGAAGAGGGGCTCACCTCATAGGGGACATGGAGTTGTTTGGCCAGGTTAATGTCCATGAGATTTTCCTCAGCGCCAGAATCGATCAATGCTTGGAGTGATGTTTTGTCATTGGGAGTGCCCCCCCATTCAAGTGTCACTGGAAGCTGTAGGCGTGAAGATGGACGAGAGGACCTTTTTGCTCTGCTCACTAGAGGTCCTCGATGACCTAGCGAGCCTTGTCGTTTCCCGATAGCACAGTGCATTTGTCACGGAAGTGACCGGCCTCTCCACAGTACCAGCAGAGATTTTCTTGCCTTCTTCTGTCCTTCTCTTTTAGTGAAATTCGTGATCGGCCCAGCTGCATGGGTTCCTCTGCCATTGGACTGCCAGGTCGCTGGAGCTTTCCGGAGGGGCTCAGGAAACTGGGCATTGGTGAGGCGCTCTCGTCTACGTTCACGAGTTCGTTGGTCTAATTCAGAGGTGAGGGAAATGAGATCCTCCAAACCGGACCCCCAGTTCCTGTTGACGAGGGCATCCTTCAGGTAGTCTTGAAGTCCATGATAAAAGGTGGTCATCAGACAGTCTGCCTCCCAGCCAGCCTCAGTGGCCAAGGTGCGGAATTCAATGGCATACTCAGCAGCAGACCGCATTCCTTGTTTTATTTGAAGAAGGCGCTTTCCGGATTCTCTTTGGCCAGTGGGGTGCCCAAATATTGATTGGACTTGGGCCATGAAGTCTGAAGAATTGTGGCAGAGGTTTAAGTCTTTCTCCCAGAGCGCTGTAGCCCACACCAGTGCCTTGCCTGACATCAGGGTGGTGATGTATGCCACCCTCCACTCTTCAGTGGGGAAACTGCTGGGGTGTAGTTGGAAGGACAGGGCACACTGGATTAAAAAACCACGGCAGGTATCTGGGTCTCCATCAAACCTCTGGGGAGAAGGGAGGCATACCTCTGGACGCGGGCCTGTGGTTGTCAGGGTTGGGACTGGAGGTGTGTTCATCTTGGCCACAGCTTGAGTGAGGGACTGGAGAGACGTGTTCACTTGCTTCATGGTTTGTGCCATCTTGTGGATGCGTCCCTATTGTTCGCTGTAGGCTTCTCCCATTCTGCATACAACTGCTCTAAGATCTTCAGTCTGCGCAGTGCTCACACTTGGCTCGGTCATGCTGTTTCAGTGCTGCCGGAGCACTAACGCAGGAGACAAAATATCAGGGTCAAATGAGTAGGTTTTATTTTTCACAGCTCTTCAAACAATAGTTCAGGTAAGCATTCACATGGAAACATAAATCTTCTTTCTTCATCACAGGTCTTCAAAGTTAACACAGGTAAGTTCAAACAAAAATCTTCTTCCTCATAGGACGGTTGGTAAAGAACAAAAGTTTTGTTTTTCTTTTTTTTCCCCAGGTTTCTTAACATAAAGTCTTTCAGCATCAAAACGTAGAACAAAGGGGTTTTCTTACGACCAAGGTGAGTACATCAAAAGTTTACAACGGAAAAGTCTTCAAAGGCAAAGGCAGAGGCAGAGGCAAAGTTTTTCCAGGGGGTGCTCAGAGTTCAGAGTCTGTGTGGCAAGGAATCGTCCTGACCGAGCAAGGTCACAGTGAAAGTCAATGGCTTAAGTAAAGCCTGCACAATGAGTTGCAGCATGGGCTACAGGTGATTCCACTGATCACCTGTCGCGGGGTCTCCCGGTGAGCTTGGCAGGGGCAGGGGCAGGCCTAGGTGTCTGGGGTTTCCAGACCCGGCTACAGAACCAAGTTGTTGGACGGACATTTTGATGGAGTATGGGGGGGCACCTTGGTGGGGGGTATGGGGGTCCTCCCCCAGAAAATGTTGTATTTCTTAGATGCAATTTCCTGCATTTTAACCAAATTGTGGGCTCAGTTTCAGCTCTACGGAACAGTACTTTTTTTTCTAAATATGGGACAATCCCATTATTTCAAAGGATCACTGTTCACGTATTATTTCACATTTAGGGTCTACTGACAATGTCTAAATAGTGTAGCCTATTCATTTATTTGTTTATTAGGGCTATGGTGGTTAAGCAAAGGTGGAATTTTATCTTATACTTTATATTTACTGTATTCAGAAAAAAATACTCATTTGTTGCATATTAATGACCATATCAGCATGTTTAGGTGAATAAGCCCTGGGGGGGCACAGCAGCTTGGCTGGGGGGGGCAATGCCCTCCAATGCCCCCCCGTGGCGCCGGCCCTGGGGGTTTCCCAAGCCGATTGCCAGGAGATGAGGCAGACTGGTGCCATCTCCTGGCAGGTTGGGGCATGGCAGGTCGGGGCATGGCAGGTCGGGGCATGACAGTTGTCAGGGCCAAGCCAAGTTTGGAGCTTGAACTTGAACTAACACTCCTCTGCCATTACAGCTGTGCAATTTATCATCCCACGGACCATTTCTGTCATCGTCAAAATACCATTGTCTGTTCTGTGTTGTCGCTTTTGTCAAAGGGAGGATTTTCAAGCGCCACTAAAGTGCACAGAAGTGTCACTGGCACAATACAAAATAACTGATTGGCAATTAGAGCAAGAATGTGACAGCTGGATCCAACATACTGTCCCCCCTCACGCATCAGATGATGAGATTGGAAATGCAGGCAGCACTTTCAAACTTCACACTTCCTCTGTTTAATCTGCACATATAACAGTATCAGGGAGCTGTGAAGTACACCAGCTGCTGCTTTTGGCATTGCTGGAATGAGTTGGTTTATTGACGTATTGCATTTAATTGCAAATCGAGCGTGACAATGTTGTTGTCAGGCCCATAGTCATCGATGTCACATGAGTTTGATGTTATTACTGTTGGTGCGAAACCACACCATACACTACCATTCACACAAAACGTTAATTTATGGATTCAAAAAAGCATTTCAGAGAACTTTTCAAACAGTATACATATCTTGAGGGCTTTTAGGACCCATTCATCATCAATGGTGGTTAACCTGCACCCCCACCTTTAAGGATACGCCAAATGGTTGACCTTCATCATTTATCACGTTGAGAAAGAGTTGAGGAACTCATCATTGGCAAGGGGCACACGCTTAAAGGTTGTCTTTCAAATCCCTCTGCATGGCACAGGATAGCACTGCAAGCAATCAGTGCATTGAACAAGATTACATGTAGGAAACACATTGCAGTGATTCGTCCACCAGTCTTACAATAGGAGCTTCAATCACAAAACCCCTTCCTGGATTATCACAAGAGCCCCCTGGTAGTGAATTACATTTGCTGCCTTAAGGTATATTGATATTCCTGGGCTAGTCGATACTTGCACTTGTATTTTTTTTACATTGTTTACATTGACTCTGGGGAAGACGTGACTATGTTGAAACGTTCGTCTCGGCACTTGCCCCAATACATCTGAAAAACTACCTTCTGTATCAGAAGTGACCTTCTTTCTTATTTACATTGTTTATGTTTTCGTTGCCAGGACGACCAGACGCCGCTGCACATCGCCAGTCGACTGGGGAAGCCGGACATAGTGCAGCAGCTGCTCCACCACGGCGCATCCCCAGACGCCACCACCAACTCCGGCTACACGCCCCTCCACCTGGCCGCCCGCGAGGGGCACAAGGACGTGGCCTCAGTTCTCCTCGACCAGGGGGCCTCGCTAGAGATCACCACTAAGGTGTGTCCGTGTCCGTGTCCGTGTCCGTGTCCGTGTCCGTGTCCGTGTCCGTGTCCGTGTCCGTGTCCGTGTCCGTCTCATGAGTGCATGTGTACGTGTGAGACAAAGAGAGAGACACCAAGAGAATGAGACAGAGAGAGAGACAAAGATTGCGAGAGCTGTTTGTGTAAACCCTGTCTGGCTCTTAAGACCTTATCCCTGTCAGATTTTACACAGTAAAGCCCGGAAAGGATGAACAACTTCAGATATCTCATGTTTAGCAATGAGACCTGTAGCATTAGCAGTGCTCTTTCACAGTGTAATATCAGACAGAACTCTATTGTCACACAACGAGGATGGTGATAATTGTTGGCTTAGTGGCTCACTGCAAGAAGAATGAAGTTCTAAATTGTAAGCTTAGTTTTTGCCTATTCAGACTTATTCTTGAAGCTGCGTTGATATTCTCTATAAGACTACCATGCTCTGCTATTGTAAACACGTCAAAACAATAATTCAAAAGTTTAAACAATTTTTTTTGACACAGTTAACTCAGCACATTCCACCTCTTGATCTGTTGTTTAGTAGAATTGAATTCCTTCCTGAAAGACGAGCGTCTTTAAAGCCAGTTCCCTGACTTGAAGTGGTGATCCTTTTGCTAATCCGCAAAAGACTTTCAGACTCACAGCTTCCCCAAGTTTTGAATTATCACTTTGTGTGCTATTCCATATGCATTATGCTAAAGTGCGTCACGAGATACTTTATATGGAAATATTTATACTGTTGTACAAAGCTATCTGGCACTGAAAGAAAGCATTCTATGAAAAGGCTCTTAGTCAGGAGCAGAGAGCAGAGACACTGTCCCGTCTAATAAAGTGCATTGTGTGGGGGCATTGCCTGCCCACAGAGTGCCCCTGGCCCCACGTCCCCTGCCTCTTGGCCCCCTTTGGCTGGGCAGTGTGAATCGGAGAGGGCCCCTGGCCCCTGGCTGGGAACACTGGCCGAGATGCCCATGGTAGTGGGCGTGGGTGTGGGAGAACTCCATGGCTCCAGTGCCAGCTTTATTGGCGTCGTTCCGCCCCTTCGGCTGAAGGAAGCGTGTCCTTCTTATACACTCATTGCTCCAGTGTCCATCTGGCTCTGACTTCTTCTCTCTTTTTCTGAACTGTTCTGTTCTGTTACTGTCTTCTTAATCCTCTTTCATTTCATTCCTGAAGCAATTTCTCTGTCCTCTGTGTGCTCACCATCCCTCTCTTCCTTTAGAATTACTCTCTGCTCAATTTCCAAGATTTCTCCTACTATTTCTTTCTTTCCACCCACCCCTTCCCCGATACTCTCCTTTCCACAGTCACTACTACTATCTGTTCTCCCACAAATGTTAATCAATTAGCCTTTGTGTTTCCATCAGCCCTTCCTGCTGTTTTGCTGTTTCTCTGTTTGTCTTTCAGAGCCTTGCACTCTGTCTGTCCCCTTGACTTTTTCTGCCTTATGCAGTTCTCACTTTTCTCTCCTTCCATCTTTTGTATGTATTTACTAATTGTCTAATTTTCCGTAACATCTCTCAATTGCACACAGACTATAACTTCCTTTCTACTCCTCCTCTATCTCCATCTCTCTCTCTCTCTCCATCTCTCTCTCTCTCTCTCTCTCTCTCTCTCTCTCTCTCTCTCTCTCTCTCTCTCTCTCTCGGTATTCCATTTTCCCCTTGATTCACTAAAAGGACTGTGTGTCCTCAGTGAAGGTCCTTGGCACCAGGCTGCCAAACTAGCTACCCGCCAGTGGGCGTCACAACACATAATACCCACGTCACAGAGTTCTCTGGCACAGGATGACTCAGGCACACCGTTGCGTGCGTGTGCGTGCGCGTGTGCGTGCGTGCGTGCGTGCGTGAGAGAGAGAGAGAGAGAGAGAGAGAGAGAGAGAGAGAGACAGAGAGAACCCCCGTCCTGTGACCATCAAAAGCCCCTTTGATCTGCCTCTGTGCTAGTACTTCCGCATCACTCAGTCCTTTCTATGATGCAGTTGCTAAAGTCAGTTATAGTGCTGGCTGTTCACTAGCACTGCAGTCAAACTACGCATCCATCTTCACGTTGCTGGTTGCCATGAGGTGTTGCTAGGCACTTATTGAGTTAGGACCCAGGTCACATCCGCAGTTGGAGCGCTGGTGATCGGTCTTCGTTAGCTTCCTGTGTTGCTGTAATGGGTGTGATGACTCAGCAGCCGGGGTAAGATATGCACAGGTCAGCGGCAGACAGAGGGTGTCAGCAAAGCATTAGCAAAATATTAGCATAAAGTGTTAACAACGTGTAAGAAATGTAAGAAACTGTAGTGTTAGCTCCATCAAGGGGACATAGCCTGTATGGCAGAGCCTGACGGATAAATGCATCAAAGATACAAAATCGATATTTGACTTGACAACTGCAGAAGTAGACTAATTCAGAAGCATATGATGATGAAGTTAAATGTTACCAGTAAGGTCAAGCGCCAAACCGATGGATGGATGGATGGATGGATGGATGGATGGATGGATGGATGGATGGATGGATGGATGGATGGAGGGGGTAAAGGGGAAGAAATGTGAGTGCACATGACATGTCTGTTTTTCTTTGTGGTCTGCTCTGCTGTGATGGGCAAAATGGATTCATTTAGTCCCAAATATTCCAAATGACCTTGTTTCACCTGTCCAATTCAGCCAGGTCATTGAACGAGCCAATCACCTGGCTGAATTGGACAGCTAAACCAAGTCATTTGGAATATGTGACCCTGAAATATAACTAATGAATCCATTCTGCCCATCACTGTTGGTCTGTTCCCAAGAAATCACACTCTTTGTAACCTACCTACAAAAGAGAGAGATGTCACCATCCTGTGTAGACCCACCAGGCTTTGAACTCTGGGGTTTTCTGGAGTATAGTACATGCAATTTGACCACAACACCAAAGGCCCAGACTTTTTCGTATGACTTGCCAAAGCTGACCCACATTCCTAGTGGTGGTGCTGCAAATGGAAACTGGAAATATCTAGGCCATTGATTGCAAAGGATGCTTATGCTTATATTGTTGTCTCTGTTATACCACATAAGCAGCCAAAGCTTTAGTGTGATTGTAATTACAACTCCTAGGCAATCATCTAAATTTGCAGCAAAAAACAAATGTGGGCAGAAAGGCAAATCATCAGCATAGTCTGTGAAAGTCTGACAATATGCCAACTACAGTAGATTTTTGTGTGCACAAGTGAATCTTAACCAAAAATAAAATTAGAGTGTGCACCTGAGTGAGCGAACTAGGCCTGTGTGTGTGCATGTGAGGTGTTTCTTCTCACTGATCAAGACACGCGTTGCGGTTGGAGTTCACGGGAGAAGATGTACGCAGCTCAAAACATTTACTTTATATCAAAAATATAAGGGCTTTATTTTCATATCTGAAAACAAACTGAAATATACGCAAAATAATAACATATATGCTGGATCCAAACAAGACACTCAGACCTTAAAATGCTACGGCACATAAATTCACAACACACTGCTCTCTCTGTATACCAGCAGTTGTCTAAATGAACACAGCCACACAACTATCTGTTTCTAGCCCCTCTCCTCAAGAGCTACCCATTCCCGTTTACATACACACTTCAATCATTCAGTTTTCCAATGAGTGATAGCTTGCTTATTACTAACAGTAGGCTACTACCACCTGATTACATTGCCATTTCTAACTCAATACAATTAACCTATAAATGTACTCCTTATAAATAACAGAAATCACAAACAAAGGAAAATCACAGTTGTCCAAGCATTCCCCCCACCATCATACACAACATACATTTACATCAGTCAGGATCAAAACATTAGTCCATTATTTCAAGCATCAGTCTGAAATCACAGTCATTGGGAAATTCTGCTCACGTGGTGCGTGCTGTCCACGCAAGAGTCAAACCCACAGATGGCAACGAGAAACGAAGTTGCTGAAACAATGTTCAAACTTTCTTTCCTGGAGTGCCCGGTTGCGCCACTGTGCGTGCGTGCGTGTGTGTGCGCGCGTGTGTGCATGCGCGTTTGCGTGTGAGTGTGCGTGTGAGTGTGTGTGTGTGTGTGTGTGTGTGTGTGTGTGTGTGTGTGTGTGTGTGTGTGTGTGTGCGTGTGTGTGTGTGTGTGCGTGTGTGTGTGTGCGTGTGTGTGTGTGTGTGTGTGTGTGCTTTGCAATGTCTCCTGTGCGCTCCTTACCTCGCGATCATCGCGGAGCACAAACAGTTTCTCACACCAATTGCGCAGCTGCCCATGAATGCCCATAGTTTCTGAATGTTTTTAAAACCTTGTGAGAAGGGGCGAGTTAGCCTTGTGAATTTGTGCGTGTATGTGTGTGTGTGCGCATGCGTGTGTTGTGTGTGCGTGCGCATGTATCTTTCACTGTCTGTCTGGGTGTCTGTCTGAAGTTGAACACTAAGGGCTGTGTCTGTCTTTATAGCTGTTTTTCTGTGCGCCCTCCCTCTCTCTCTCTCTCTCTCTCTCTCTCTCTCTCTCTCTCTCTCTCTCTCTCTCTCTCTCTCTCTCTCTCACGTGTAAACACTCGCTTGTGTCTCTCCCATGCACATTGTTCAATCCATTTGTCCCTCCAGCAGGCAAAGAGAGATGGAAAATGAGTTCAGCACAATCATATGGAGAGAGGACAGTATCAATATTAAGAAATGAATGTCACACCACTCACCAATATATTTCATGATCCACAAACAAATGTAATAACATTCGCAAATATAATTCATACATTTCATGATCCACAAACAAATGAAACAACATTCACAAATATAATTCATGATGCACAAATGAATGTAACCCCATTCACAAATGCCAGCGCAGTTCTATTAATTTGCAAACCGGTCTACATATATTCGCAAACCCTATACATATTTGTGACTTCCATTGTATTTGTGTGTGGATTTTTGAGACTGTCCTGACGGTATTTGACACACAAATGTGCTCAGCCAATCACATCAGCCGGCGTTCGAGCGTAAGGTTGAAGACATTGCGCTTCTATTACGCAGAGAAGGCTACTAGTGCGAAGCCACCATAGATCTTTATACACCGATCAGAGGAAATAACCGGAAGTAGAGCCATTACTGAAGTGCTCCCTGACGTAAACTCGTAATTGAAGCGTATGAAGTTCCTGACTTTCACATCATCTTTGTACAAATATGTCTGGATCTGGACTAACGTGTGCCGTAATCGGATGTCACAATAACAGCAGAACGCTAAAAATGTGGAAAAAGAGCGTATGTGCGCTTCATAGTCCACAGTTTAAAGAGGATTGTCCTTGTTGTGTGCCCTACGGTGTACACCGCTTCCCCGGCCGTGCTGAGGATGAAGACATTCGCAAGATATGGATTAAAAACGTACACCGAAAGGACTTTGCCCCCAAACAAGTATTCAATGGTATGTATTTTTATTTCTAGGTGGTTAGTGTAGTTAAGTAGGCCTATTGTAAGCCAGTGTCTATGTAACATAAACTGGTGGCAACAATTATTTAGCTTGGCTAGCTAACGCTAGTTACGATTATTTAGCATTCTTTCATTAATACCTAAGTTTCCCCAGGAGTGGGAAGAGCACCATGAGCCCCATGGTTATCTGTTCTGTGTGTCATGGTACATTTGTGTGCTTATTTTCGATTATTTGTGTATGTGTGTGCCCTTTGAAATGAAAATGTGACCCTGGCAACTTAGCTAATTCTTTTGTTATGCTAGCGGAGTTTTGGCAAGGCTAGCCAGGTTACACTGACTTTAATAAGAAGTCAGACTAGGTTTTGGTAGCACCATGAGCCCCATGGTTATCTGTGCTGTGTGCCATGGTACATTTGTGTGATTATTTACGATTATTTGTGTATGTGTGCCCTTTGAAATGGAAATGTGACCCTGGCAATTTAGCTAATTCTTTTGTTATGCTAGCGGAGTTTTGGCAAAGCTAGCCAGGTCGTGTGACTGACTTCAATAAGTCAGGCTAGGTTTTGGTAGCTTTTGTTTTGTCCATAACCTAGCCCAATTTTATTTTCATCTCATAAATCGACCACCATGTTTGTATTTGTAATAATGTTTGGCATTTTATTGGAAATAAAGTGGCGGGGATAAGCAAGGTTAATCTCAAAAGTGGTAGGCCTATGGACATGTCCCCCAACACCCAGACTGAAAATTACACCCATGTCTGTAACCCTTCCTCAACAAAAGATCATTTTCGCTATCCAACCTCAGTGTACATGTCTTGCTTTGTCCTGTATTTTGTCTAATGTCTGTGAGAATGACTGCAGCCATGGCAAAGATAATTTTCTGTTTCATGTGTAACAGTCAAGCATATTTGTTTTTATCTCATCTTATTCCCACCCTCCTTAGGTGTGTGGAGTATACTTCCCTGACGGCAGACCAACGCAGGAACACCCATATCCCATATTTAATATGGGATATGAATATAGTGTAAGTTTACATGTATATAACAAATAACTTAGTGCTTTTTTTCGTAATTACCTTAACCATATGTTGTTAAAGTACTTTTGGAGCGATTTGCCTCCAGACGTTAGAGACTCTCCCATCTGCCACTACTTTTTAATCTAGGCTTAAAAAGAAAACACATACACACATTTTCTTAACTTAGTTCTTGACTCTTAGTTGTTATGCTTTCTCTCCTTAAGGCACTGCTTTTATGTACCTAAATTGCCTTTCAACACTTGTGTCTTATTATTCCATGCAAGAGTCTACATCTGCTAATTGTAATATAAGGCAATGTGAAGTGAGATTTAAAGTGTTCTGTAGGACAGTGGCGTTGTAATTAACTGTTTTAAAAGCTGTTGGTGTTTTTTGTTCCTTCTTATATTTATTCTCAGAAAGCACTATCATGTGGAAGACCACCCCCGAAGAGGAGATGTCTCCAGCCCCCAACAGAGATACTTGGATTAATGTTGAGAGGATTATTGTTCAATACGGTGCAGAAACACTTGGTTCAGTTATATGTATATATCTATCATCTTTCAAGAAATCCTTCATCCCCTCAGCTGTGACCATACTGAACAAGATATGAACTGTCCAGCTGCAGCATGAATGTATTGTGTGGTCGTCTTTTTTTTTTTTTTGGTCAAGCCTTGTCTAATGTCTGTGAGAATCACTGAAGCCACGCCAAAGACAATTTTCTGTTTCATGGGTGTAACAGACAATAAAGTTTTATCTAATCTCATCATATCAATGAGAATCAGTGCACCTGACAAAGGTATGACATACTGTAGGCTTAAGTGCTAAAGGAAAATGAATTAACCTTAGCGATTTTGAATTGTTTATTTACACAGTTATTAAAATGCATACAGATAGTGAATTTAATATAGTTCAATACTGTGTGCTTACTCGATGGTGTTTTTTATATGTGCTGAACTGAAAAACAACCTAGCTACTTGTGCTCAATACACTAAATGACTCTTGCTGGTGTGTTTTTTACTAGGCAATTTGTTATTAATTACTAATGTTCTTAATGTCATTTCAATGCAGCTCTTTGTGAGAAATCTGGGCAGCCATGGCCTAGTGGTTAGAGAGTTGGTCTTTCAATCTAAGGGTTGCCGGTTCGAATCCCCCACGACCTCTCCCTACACCTCCATCCATGGCTGAAGTGCCCTTGAGCAAGGCACCTAACCCCACATTGCTCCAGGGACTGTAACCAATATCCTGAAAAATAATAGTTGTAAGTCGCTTTGAACAAATGAAAGCGTCAGCTAAGTGAAATGTAATGTAATGTAAAATCTTGCTGTAGTGTGTTGTGGAATAGACACAGGAGCTGACCTGTGGTGTCCAGTCTTAACAGAGAGCTGGTGCCACTGTCACACATTCAATTTAATTAATCATTATCCCCCTTATATTGATTGGGAAATGTTATACTGGCTTTTTTTCATTACCTCCTGACTATACCAGACATCATTTTATCATTACCTCTGCCACATAATATGCGATTGTCTGAGTTTTGCAGTCTGTCTGTCTGTTCATCGCTGGGTGCACAGCTTGCCACTAAGGGGCGCCAAATCCTTACTTATTGCTGGAGACGCTACCACAAGGAGAGGACGGGAGGTGATGTCTTCTAAAAGGGCTGTGGTTAAGTAGCCTAAGCAATCAGCTGGTGCAACCCACTGTCTTAACACTGCCTCAAAATATCAGTTCTTGCAAGGCACGATTTACATGGTGAAATTAATGACATGTTGAGGCCAACAAGGCTTTATTTTATCAGTTAGAGGGACACTGCAGGAAATGGTCAAAAAGGGTACTGCAACTATACTGCTCATTGTAACTGGGTTGCCTATTGCCAAATTTGATGAAAGTGTATTTCATGAAAGTTTACTAAATAATAAACTCAGATTTTCTGTTATGGCCCAAGTACAGTCATTTTTGCAGCTAAAAATGGCTATTTCTGGAAATTCAAAATGGCAGACCATGATGGAGGAGATCCCCCTTTGTATGTATGAAAAGTGCAATTTTTCCAGTCATAATGAATACTTAGAATTTGATGGTGGTGGTAAGTATTCATGAAAAAGGTAACATTAGTGAATGAGTAGCATGAATTCTGGAAATAAACAACTATAAATCTTGCAGTGTCCCTTTAATGACAGGTTTTAAAAAAAAAAACCAGACACACACACCTTGCTTTCTGATTAGGCCTAGCCTAGAGAGAGAGTTTCCCCCAGCACCTTAGGCCACCTTGACCTGAAAAGATAAAGATTCCCTGTTGTTAACGTAGGCCTATTTTCTAAAGATAGATATAGATATATATGCATGCCTGGTTTTAAATTAACAACCGGTCAAATGCTGGTGAAAATTCAGGTTCTTAATTCATTCGCCAGTTATATTTTCTTTGTTTTGTTTTTACTTTGTTACAGTTTTTGCCTAGGCTACTGCTTAAACACAATAGGCCGATGCTTAAACCAAAGTAGCATATTGTTCAGTTGTTGGTACTATAACTGAAACACATGCTGCTTTACCTTAATCAAAAGTCAAGCATTGCACTTTCAGCTGGTATCTTTGCAAAGCACTTGCTCCTTTAAGCAACACACACACTCCGGCTGTCTGCACACCATTTTATACACAAGACACTTTGTTCAAAAGTAAATTCTCAGAGTGTCATTGTGAAAACACGTCTGTTAAAAAAACAAAACACACTGGATGTATGACGAGATTTAGACACAGACAATAAAACACATGCACCATTTTCAACCATTTGATGATCTGGTTATTAGGCCCATGTTCCCCGGCACTGTTGAATTTCAGCAACTTCTGAATGTGTGCTCTGGGGTTGAGTTTGATGTAGGCCTACAGTACAATGCAAAAAAATACAGTACAATGCAAAAAAAGTGTTGTGTTCAGGAAGTCTTTCCAACGTTTTACCTGTCAGGGCAATCACTGTGTGTCAAGCAGTACAAAATATCTTGGGCATATTATCGCTGACAAGTTGGAAGATGATGCTGACATGTAGGCCTACAGACAGGGACAAGTGTAGTGTATGCCAAACATGTTTGTAAGATTTCAAGAAGGTTACACAGGCCTGCACAAATAGTCAAAATGTCATCAACATGTTTTAAACAACCTGGAATTACATTACTCAAAATTTTGAAGCATTTTAACCTTCTTATTGCACGTTCAACATGAATTCAGACATTGGCGAGACGGCGGGTTCTTGTGACTTCATGTTCTGATAGTTGTGCACATCCACGTGTAAGTGCTGGAATAGCCAATGTCACTCCTGGAGGAAGAACATCTCCAATTGTGAATTCCCGGTCTGTCAAAATCTGATCACCAAAAATCAAATGTGACAGAAATCCACAGTTTTTTGTGATAAAAATGTCACTAGCTCTGGCACCAAACAGTTTTGACACAATACATCACAAAACCATTGGGGGCTATGCAATAGAGGACTTTGTAGGTGTTGTGATGCTTATAGTTGCTGTATGTTTTTG
Organism: Engraulis encrasicolus; assembly: GCF_034702125.1. Classification (NCBI taxonomy): domain Eukaryota; kingdom Metazoa; phylum Chordata; class Actinopteri; order Clupeiformes; family Engraulidae; genus Engraulis; species Engraulis encrasicolus. The sequence continues at coordinate 18,181,739 of NC_085873.1, forward strand.
CTCTTTTCCCCAAGTTCTTCGGTCTTTGGACAAATATTTCAGTGCAATCTATGATGCATGTTCAAGAAAACTTGAGGGTCTTACTCTATTCAGAGTGTCTCGAGGGAGCCAAAAAAAAAGATTTTCCCTTGGGAAAGTGTTGCTCTCCACATTGCGAACATATCACAGGCTGTAGATCTGCTGATCCCAAATCTGTGAACATTAAGCCAAGCCGAAGCCTCATTAGGACCAGCAGTAGCTGTTCATGGACTGTTAATTTGAACGTCTTCGACTGTGGAAGAAAGCCAATGATGGTGTTCAAAAGTTGCCAAAAGCTGATGATGTCTAGTCCAATGTAAAATTTTGACACTTTATCATCCATGTCATGAGCTGACAGTGATGGTGTAGGATCTGTTTGTGTGCTTGCATCTTTTGTTGACTTCATCGAACAATAATCATGATCGCTACGCTCTGGCCACTGAGTGCCAACATCACATTGGTGTGGAGACAGACTATCCTCCAAGCTATGCCCTACTTCGGTATCAGAATTTGTCACAGGAGGCTCATCACATGGTCTCTCTGTTGGGGGCTGGAGACATCTCCTCTTTGTGGGTGGTCTTCCACATGATGGTGCTTTCTGAGAATAAATATGAGAAGGAACAAAAAACACCAACAGCTTTTAAAACAGTTAATTACAACGCCACTGTCCTACAGAACACTTTAAATGTCACTTCACATTGCATTATATTACAATTAGCAGATGTAGACTCTTGCATGGAATAATAAGACACACGTGTTGAAAGGCAATTTAGGTACATAAAAGCAGTGCCTTAAGGAGAGAAAGCATAACAACTAAGAGTCAAGAACG
>NC_085873.1:18210085-18222585 GCF_034702125.1 Engraulis encrasicolus
GTGTGTGTGTGTGTGTGTTCATTCATCTTTTCAGCAGAAGGCCCTCTTTGTTCGCTGACAGCTTGCAAGTCTTGGATTACAGAGCACACCTAAAGAATGAGCACTATTACCATAGAAATTAGCCCCCGTGCCCACCCACCCCCCTTACCCTTACACATAGTCTCTCTCTCTCTCTCTCTCTCTCTCTCTCTCTCTCTCTCTCTCTCTCTCTCTCTCTCTCTCTCTCTCTCTCTCTCTCTCTCACACACACACACACACACTCACTGCACTGCCCCCAGCCCCCGTCACCCCTTCCTCCATTGTGATGCCCTACTGTGTTTCCATGGCCGCAGAACACTGAGCTCCAATCAGAGAGCTTCACCGTCCCACCACTATCTCACTGATACTGTTAGTGACCTCGCACAGACTAGTGCTAACCGTGCCCTGTCACTTGGGGAAGTACTACTAAATGAGAGAGTGTGTGTGTGTGTGCGTGAGACAGAGACCAGTGTGTGTATGGACATTCCTCTTCTGACACATTGGCAGAAGGTAATGACAACCTTGACTTTAAGGTAAAGAAAAAAGTGTGTGTGTGTGTGTGTGTGTGTGTGTGTGTGTGTGTGTGTGTGTGTGTGTGTGTGTGTGTGTGTGTGTGTGTGTGTGTGTGTGTGTGTGTGTGTGTGTGTGTGTGTGTGTGTGTGTGTGTGTGTGTGTGTGAAAGGAAGGAAAAGGAGACAAAATCATTTGGTTGATATCATTTTGCACGGATGTGTGTGTGAAAGTGGGTCAGAGAAAAGAAAGAGAGGTATTTGGCTGATATCCTCCTTTGTGAGTGTGTGCATGCATCTGTGTGTGTTTGAGAGTGAAAGTGTGTGTGCATGTTTGTCCCTGTGTGTTCTTAAAATCCCTGAGCAAAGGATCTAGGCTTCCCACACTTTGGATTACAGACAGACAGACAGACGGACACTGCTCAGGAGCAGGTGGTGAGTTCCTTGCAACCGGAAGACAGACAGACAGACTGACAGATGGCACAGGCGGATATGGGTGTATAGACAGGCAGTGAGGGCTGGTGTTCAGGGATCACTGACGTGCCATTGCCAACCACACACACACAGTGCATTTTGCATTGTTTGCATTGTAGCTCAACACTCACACAGCAGGGCCAAAATGGATTTTTACTCTCTAAGTGTTGAATTAGCACATCGAAATTTGCTGTTTGCGGTAACCAGTGGTATGTCAGCGATGATCACTGTCACTGACAATGGCACTGGCGACCACTTTGGCTGGCACATTACCACAACTCGGCCACCCAACGCTGTCATAGCCAGTGAGGTGGAGTGGAGTGTGAAGTGTAAGGTGCATTGGAGAGACTCTGTGGAAATGGCACTCAAGCCGAACTGGAGTAGTAATTTAAATTTGCATTATAAACAGACTGGCTGGCATGTCATTGGCAACAGTGTTAATTTTGTCAGCTTTTTTTTAATTTAGTCGTAGTCTTAGTCACAATGACGAAAATCAATTTTAGTCGTAGTCATATTTTAGTCATTGCCTTCCCAATTTAGTCTTAGTCTTAGTCTAAATGACGAAAATCAAAAAAGGGCTTTGACGAAATATTTTAGTCATAGTCATGATTGACGAAATTAACACTGATTGGCAACTTACTGTATGTGGCCACCCGGTGTCATAGAACAGCGAGGGATATTGGAGTGTGCACAGACAGTGTATGGTGCAGTGGAGAGGACCTGCCAGTGAAAGTGTTCCTGACTGGGATTGAGTGAGGGGGCCATTGGGAGCCGTATACAGCAGCCACACACATGGCCACCCAGGCTGGCTGTCATAGACAGTGGAAGGGCTGTGCAGTACATTTCGCAGTGCTAATATTACAGAGTTGAATTTAAATGTAATTTCATGTGTTTGTGGAGAGGGAGGTGCAAAGATGGGTCTCTCTCTCTCTCTTTCTCTCTTTTTCTCTCTTTCTCTCTCTCTCTCTCTCTCTCTCTCTCTCTCTGTAGTACTTTTCCCATCAGATTCGGAAGCAAATTAAAAGTAAAAGCGTATCATGTTCTAGCGATAGGAGATGTGTCAGCTTGGTTTTCCATCAACATCAATAGAATGCACAGTTTGTGATTAGAACATAGGAAAGAAAGAATATCCTGCGCAATATGCACCACCAGGTGTTAGAGCAAGTGTTGGAACTCTCGAGCTAGGTCCAATTGTGGCCTCTGCGCCTGCGTGGCTTTCCTACATGGCATCAAACCTTTTCCATCACTTCTGTAGCGATACAACTTTGCCGAAAACTATATATATTCAGAGCGGATTAAATTAGTGCAATAAAACTGGCGATAAAAGAACGATATTATGTTGTTTTTGCATCACGTGTCACACTAACTTCTAGGCGCGTATCACATTAAAGTGAATCATCTCGTTGATTGAAAAAGGGCTTGTGAATGTGCTGTTCCTGTCATAGCCAGTGAAGGAGAGTAGAGTGTGGAAGCTCTATGGTGCAGTGGAGAGGCTTTGACTGTGGAAGTTGCGATGTCTGATTGGGGTTAAGTTGGCGGTGATTGGGAGCTGAACAGCCACACACATGGCCACCCAGAGCTGTCATTGCATGTACTGTAAGTGACTGTACAGTAAATTTTGCAGTGCGGATATAACAGTCAAATTTAACACAACGCAAATAAACGGTGTGTGTGGAGAGTGGGGTGCAGTCTTTTGGTGGAAGTTGTCGTTCTTGGATGGGGATGGGCCATCGTTGAGAGCGCCACACTTGGCGACACAAATTTTGTGTCACAAATTTACTGTGTGTGTGTGTGTGTGTGTGTGTGTGTGTGTGTGTGTGTGTGTCTGTGTGTGTGTGTGTGTGTGTGTGTGTGTGTGTGTGTGTGTGTGTGTGTGTGTGTGTGTGTGTGTGTGTGTGTGTGTGTGTGTGTGTGTGTGTGTGTGTCAAGTGGGGTGCTAAGGAGAAGCGACAGTTGTAGGGGTGTAAATCAAAGCCTTCATGACTATAGAGCTCTTCAGCGTTGACGTCAACTTGTATGCGGCGTTTGGACCTCCGGTTCCATGGCGATTTTTTACATTGCAAAATGCCATAGAGATTCAGGTTTGGCAAAAATATAAGTTGCACGCCAACAACGAACATTAGCGTGTCCCCGCATCCCTTTCTCATTAGTGGAACGGATCGTATCATCATGTTGGTGTATTCACATGTTAAATCATGACGATTATAATTTCTGATTTCTGATCATTAAAACTTCCGAACTACATGCTTTCCTTTGGTTGCCATGGGTACAACCCTCCGCACGTACATGACGTTAGATACAGGCGCCGCTTCTGTAGTCGCCAAATGTTTCCGGGTTTAGCATATGGACGCAACATCGTATTTATGTCGAAGTTTGACACAAAATGATCAACCATGTCATACCTACAGCCTATTTTTAACACCCTCGACAGTTTGCGGGGGTTCGCTAAGCGCGTGCTTGCACTCGGAGCTTATTTGAAACGGGCCCCTATTCATTCTCAATGGAGGCCGGAAGCCGATACGAACCAGGAAGTCCTTAAATGCTAACATGAAAGACTACAATCTACTACATGCTTCCGCGTTACTGAAGAACTCTATACGATTCGATATTGATTTCTTTTTGATTATTTTCGATACTTAAAAATGCTCTGCGATATGATTCAATTCGATCGTTGGCCACAGGGTCGATGCATCAATACATATCGATTATTATTTACACCTCCATACCACTGTTGAAAGGCTGCTGTCCCTGACTGGTCTTTGGTGTTTATTTGGAGTCACTCTTGGCCTCCCAAAGCAGTCATTATCCAGTGAGGGAGTGCACCGTAAAATTTGCAATGTGAATTCAACAACAAGACAGTAGAACCAACTCCAATAATGTTAAATTCCAACATTGTATGTGTTGAATTAGGATGAAAGAAATTACTGTGTGTGTGTGTGGAGGGTACTGTAGGGTGCCATGGAGAGGCTCTCTCTCTCTCTCTCTCTCTCTCTGGAAGTCACAGTTCCTGACTGGGATTTGGTGGGCCTCCATTGAGAACCATATAGCCACACTCTGCCTAATCCCAGAGGCTGAGGCCGGATGTAACAGGCAGGAAGGATGGAGATCTAGTCACTCATGTGTGGGAAAATGTGCGTGCGTGCGTGCGTGCGTGCGTGCGTGCGTGCGTGCGTGCGTGCGTGCGTGCGTGCGTGCGTGCATGCGTGTATGCACATCTGTGTGTGTAGGTCTGTGTCTGTGTATATCCGTGTAGTGTGTGTGCATATGTCTGCATGTTGAGTGTGTAGATCTGGTGTCTGAATGAGAATGAGAGAGAGTGAGTGAGTGAAAAGTGGACGAGCGAGTGAGTGGGCGCTTATTCAGAGCGAGCCCTTCCTCCCGCTTCTGAGTTTGCTGACAGTAGAGTTCAGGCACTTCTTTTTTCCCCTCTCTCTCTGCTCTCCACGCTGAATAGAGAGGGCTGTTTCACTCAGTGGCGCACTTCCACATGGTAAGCTAAACAGCAGTGAGAGAGACAACAAGAGAGAGTGAGTGAGCGTGACAAAAACTGAGTGAAAGTGTGGAAAAAAACTGTGAGAGAGAGAGAGAGAGAGAGAGAGAGAGAGAGAGAGAGAGAGAGAGAGAGAGAGAGAGAGAGATAACAAAAGAGAGACTTGCAGAGAGAGGGGAGAAGTTTGAGAGAGAACAGCAGGTCTGTGGAAGTTTTGCGACGTGTGAGTTTTGTTGTCGATGGCTTGTGTCTGTCCTGAACGCTGCTCTGAAAGGTTTTGGAGAGGGGGGGAGGGGTCTGCCGATACAGGGGAACAGCAGGGGGACTAGGGGCTATGCTTTGTCACTGTTGGAATGCAACCCCCCTCCTCTCTCTTTCTCTCCCTCTCTCTCTCCCCCTCTCTCTCTCTCTCTCTCTCACCCTCTGTCTGCCTATCTCTCTCCCCTCTCTGCCTCTCTGTCCCCTACCCTTTCTGCCCCCCCGTCTCTCTCTCTCTCTCCCTCTCTCTCTCTTTCTCATGTGCAGCGTGTGCACTTGCTCTCATTTTTGCTCTTTAACTCTTGTTTGCCTGGCGTTCTCTCTCTCTAACCATCCATCAACCTCCAACAAACTTTGCCTTTACCCTGGGACCAACCACTGTGTTATACTTTTTTATGGTCACTTATCTACTCTATCGACAAAAACGCCCGTGTGTTTTTTAACGTGAGTGAAATTGGCTGTGAGCTTGCAACAACAAACCTTGTGTGGCTTCTTTGTTTTGATCATTTATCCTCTTGTCTTGTTGTTTGAAAAAGTTTCTTTTCAGAAAATGCGCCTCTTCCCCTTTAAAGCTTTTACTGAGCCTGAGGACGCTCCTCCGTCTGCCCTCCCCAACCCCTAACCTCACTCCTCTTCTCCCCCATACTACCCTCAATCTCCCCCTCCCTCCGCTATTCCTCCCATTCCATCATGGGTTATTGCGTTTGACAGATCACAGGGGAGGAACTGTTTTTTTTTTCATCTTCCCGAGGATCGGACAACAGGCGCAAACTAACTCTCAGACTAACTAACTCAGTCTTGTATGGGGACTGTCTCTGTCTCTTTCTGACTGCCTCGGTCTCTCTATGACGGCTTCTGTCTCTCTCTCTCACTGCCTCCTTTCTATAGCAGCTGCTGTTGATCCTATGTAAGAGAAAGAGAAAGAGGGTGGGACCATAGAGGTGTAAAAGAAGGAGTGTGCGGGAGGGTGTGTTTTAAAAAAAAAACACACACACACAACAAACTTGCTTGTTTGCCTCCTCCCTCTCGGCGTGTGGCTAACGGCAACTCCTCTTCTCTGTGTGTGCTCCTTTCTACGCCGGTGTGCATCGTGTCGTGTTGTGTCTGGGACAGGTGACGATGCAATGACGGGTGAAACGGACAAGTACCTGGGTCCACAGGACCTGCGAGAGCTGGGAGATGACTCGCTACCCCAGGAGGGTTATGTGGGCTTCAGCATCGGTGCGCGGACGGCGAGGTAATGTCAACACACACACACACACACACACATACACACACTTGCATAGACAACGACTGGAGATTTGCCAGACAATGACTTGATATTGAGACATTTTGCCATCCAGGAGTCATGCAACTATGGCGAGCATTGACTAGAGCAAACATAAATTACCAGCCCTCCACACTTTATTTCTCTCTGCACAGATGCCTGTCAAAGGTCAGAGAGGCTGTCTGGCCAGGTCAAATGAGTTCTGCCCACCTTTGGCCTCACTAGTCATGTCAAGAACAGCATGGATCATTTCTGCCATGCATGCCAAGCGCAGAGCCAAAACGACCTCTAGACTTTGCAGCTCATGCAGAAACTTTGCCATGTGCAAAAGCCATTTTGCCAGTGGGTGATGATAATGCAACTGAAATTATGTTTTCAAAACTGGTTTTCCATCCCCAAGGTAAAGAAAGCAAGAAAGTCCAATTTTATTGTAGAAGTTTCGCTCAGACATTGCCTTAGCAAAGTTGCAGAAAATGTATAGGGGTGTGCAATTTCCTCTTTATCGTAAACATTCAGTACTATTACAGTACATTGCTGTTTCACATTAATCCTTGTAGATGACGACACTGCCATAAACCAGTAGATACAGTTTGGTGAGGTAATGTTTTTGTCCATGCAGGTGCAAGAGTCAAACTCTACTTGTGTGTTCTGCAATCTGCACACCGTGTGTACATACTTTAGTACCTCCATTGACGCACAAACAGTTTATACAAGTGTGTACAGTATAAATACAGTGCTAAAAAAGAATGCAGTTCCTGATCCGTCAGTAATTGAATGGTATTTACAGCTGCTCCAAAATGTGGTCTAAACAGCTGACACTGGCCACGTGTACGTGATGTTTTCAATTCCAAATCAATAATTCAGAATTAAATAGTTCCATGGAGTTCACATTGCACTTTCATTTAATTCCAAACTTGTGAACTGTTTACATGATGTTTGCAAAGCAGAGTTAAGCTCTGTTCAGAATTAAATTGAGTCATTTCTGAATGAAATGAAATGAAATGAATTGCAATCTAGACCATTGTGAACATTTTGACAGCACCCGTGAAGCATTTTATTGCAATTCTTCAGCCCCAGAGCTACAGGCGAAAAAAAGAGGTTTGCCATGCTCTCAGAAAAGGAGGTCACTGATAGATAATCTTTACACACAATCAATCGCGTTGCCAGTTTGGTTGGTTAGTGCTCTTTGCCTAACCTCTAAAGTCCTGTTTCCATTCCTGTACTTCTTCATGCTTGATAACCTGTAGTTAGTTTACTGTATGCTTTCAAAATGGCTTCTGATAAAGTGACCTTGTGTGTTGTCTATGCTATTGACAAGTAGAGGTCATGTTATTGGTAATGTTTAACCCAGAAGACGCGTACACTACACACACTGTACACTACACACACACACACACACACACACACACACACACACACACACACACACACACACACACACACACACACACACACACACACACACACACACACACACACACACACACACACACACACACACACACACACACACACACACACACACACACACACACAATGGGAGCTACCCTGTCCCTTTTTCTCAGCCCTAGAGGGAATGTTTGATAATAGTGTGGACTTGTTTGACAGGCTTCACTCAGTATCACAATCACATTGGTCCCCTGAGTCTCACTATCTAGTCCCTCATAAAGGTATCAGGTGTGTTGAGTACACAGTAATCTTTGCGGTGTTAACTCAACATTTTAGAGTGTAAAATCAGATACAAGAGTACTCTGAGAGTTGAGCTAGTACTGCAGAATTAACATTGTACACAAGCCACGCACGCCGACCCTTCACAGCACCACAACACCACACCAGACCACACTACAGGAAATTAGAGCACCATTCGATGCCATTGCCTCAAGCATTGTTTAATGATCCAGGGACACACAGGGATCAGCCATCAAACACATGCACATGTAGAAGGCTTTGACCCTTGAACTTAAAAAAACATGACATCCAGCCTGGTGTATAGACTGAAACACATTTTTTTCCTGAGTTATGCATATAATGATTGATAATGACGTTACAGGTCAGCATTGGGGTGAATAACTGGGGCAATGAAAACTTGCCTGGGACAGACTTGGTCTTGTCTGCTTTGCAATGCTGAACAAAGTCCAATTTTTTTTTATCCCCCTTTATTTTCCTCCTGGGCCCCCTTCTTTTGGAAGCAGCCAATAGTGTGTTTGCATTTCCATGTGCTCTGTGATGGTAGAACCTATCAGCTGTGGCTTTGTTGGGAGGTTAAACCGCCTGCAGTTGCATCCATCGACATACAGTATGCATCCATGGAACACGTAGTGTGGGCTCCATTGAACATGTTAGCTTATTTGATATTTTCACTGTTACATGTTTCAATGTATTTACAATGTTGTAAACGTAGTATGTTGTTGTAATAAATAGTTAAAGTGAATGTTGTTTAGTTTACATGTGTTTATAGTTACTTAAGTACAAGTTACTTAGTAATTTTATTGTATAATATATAGCTTTGCCCTTTTATGTATTATTCCAAAGTTCTTCTCCAACTACGACAAAAGCATAATTCTCTAAATTGTATACAGTCGCATTCATAAATTACCATTTAGAACAAATTTTAGCCTTTGTTTAGATCACAACAACATTGCTATGACATCACAGAGAGTTTTAAGTAACAGGTTAAAGGTGGGGTTGCAGGTTAACCACTTTAAGAAAATGTACTATTATGGCATCACGTTGGGGGTTCCGCACATAGTCTTCTATACACATCTATGGTTCCGCAGGCTCATAGGAGTCTATGTAGAACCTTAGAATCCTGGGGGAGTTCCCCCAACGTGATGTCATACCTGCAACCCCACCTTTAAGACTTGGACAATTTTGGTGTCAGTGAGGTTATAACATAAAGTTTGCACGAAGGGGTTAAGATGCTTTTAAGTAGCCATACAGTGCATATCCATGTGTATGGTGATAATGGTGATGGTAATGTTGACGAAGCCAATGACGAGAGTCCTCAGACTGATATGCGTCTCATCCCAGAGTACTGGCTTGATGCAAAAGCAGAGTCACCCAGTGCCACGCTAGCCTCTCTGCTCTCCCTATCGTTCACTGCTTTCAATCTCTCTCTCTCTCTCTCTCTGTGTCTTTCTTTCTGTCCTTTCCCCCTTCCTGTCCTCTTTTTCTCTGTCCCTCCCTTCTCGCTTCCCCTCACACCCACCCTCATTTCTGAACGTTTTCACCTGCCTCCACTAGTCCTAAAGTCAGGTAAGAGGGCATGGTGTTGATCTACATGTACTCTAGATGTGTGCCCATCCCAAACGTTACGCTCCTCTCCTCCCCCCCTCCTCCCTTCCCCCACCATTACAACTTTCATGGCAACAGGACTCGTGTGGTCCACCCCTGTATGCCAACTCATCTGACTGAAAAGACAAAATGATTGTGGAGGGGTTTTTTTGTTTAATTGTTGTGGGGGTCCCTGTGGTGTTGTTAAGTTTTATTCAAAGTTTTATTTTTGTAATCCTAAAGTGATGTACATTTTGTGGTGTATATTTGCCTGTATTGTATTTGTCCAATTATTGTTCACTTTGAGTTTTCGTTAAATTGTATTGCAATATCTCTTCTGTTTAATAAGTGAAGCGTTGGTTAAGGCATGTTCATGTTCCATGTTCTTTATGTGGTTGCTGTTGTTATTATTGTTGTTGATGGTGTTTTTTATTGTTGCTTGGTGTGATAAGTGCACAGCACGTTGGCTTTATATTCTGGAATGAGGTGCTTAAACATGTAGCCTCCAGGGATGACTTGAATACTACCAAGAAAAAAAATAATTACAGGGTTCATTGTAAATAAAAAAGAAATCAGAGAGCAGAATAGAAATAGAAATCAATAGAACTCCATAGACATCAAAGGAAGAATGGCAACACGAATAACAGTCCCTTAAAAAGTTTGATTAACACATTATTAGCATACCTTTGAACTAATTATAAACAAAGCATTCAAGTGTTTGTAAATGAGTAAGAGCTAACCTACATTTTCACAGCGAAGTAGGAATCTGCTAGCCTGGGCGAAAAGCCGACTGTTGACTCCGATATCAGTCTGGCAAAAGCCATGAGGAATCCGTCTCCGTGGAGGGTGGTAGATGGTCTGATCTTACTCTATCATTTAAATTAATTGGAGTTCCAAACTCAAATTAAAACCCATATTGTGCTTTATTAGCATGCCAGTTACGATACAGCGTCGCAAAAGCAAAACAAATAACAAAACGAAAGTGTGAATATAGTTACCTTAACCAATCAGTAACAGAGCTCGCGGGTGAGTTCCGCGTCATCACTCTCAACTGTTTGCTGATTGGCTAAACACTGAGAGAACCGAGCTCGAGGCTTTTGCCAGACGATGTGCGGAGCCAAAATCTTTGGGTGGAGTACATAGGATGGCGTCGCGAGGCTAGGAATCTGCTCCTGCTGTATGAGTTTTATGTTTGTTTGCTGGACGCTTCTATATCCAGTGGCTCCATCGTTTTGCTCTTTGAAGAACAAACTTCCAGGACAGCTGCAGCTGTGATGTGTCTGTTGTGTTAACATGGTATTTCTTACTCGTTTACAGATCTTTTTAAAAAGTTTTGTTGATAATTAGTTTATTATTTACAAAGTTTTTCTTAAGCTTTTTAGCAACTGTTATTCTAAACTGTTACCGGAAGAATTAATTGCATCAGGATGAAAAGGAGATTATAGGAACTGGGCCGAAATAGCCAAAATACTATTGAAATGGCAATGAGTGTAGATAGTACTTACCGCACCAGTACTTACCGCAACTAAACCTATTAGCAAAACTAGGTTTACAGTATAGTACAATTCATATAATTTTCATGAAAGAAATATACCCAGTGGCTGTTTCTTCAGACTTACACCAACCCGTTTCCTTAGTCAGAGAAAGAACAAACCATTTAAGAAGGAAGAGTTTTAGCCAACTGCTTGGCTGACCGCTAGGCGCCCTCACTGTACTTCCGATTTCTGCCCACCTTTCTGCCAGCTGAATGTTTCGGGATCTCAAGTTAATTACGGACACGGTCCTTCTCCTTAGGGAAGCTCTTTACCACAAATAGAAAGCTATTTGTGTCATGGCCCCCGCCAACCCTTGCATAGAATATTGGGATACATAGACAGACACCAGTTGGTTTCTCCCACAGCTGTTTCAGCTTTTCAAAATGCAATATCATTTTTTTGGAAGGAGAGACTGAAAAAAGTGACATTTGCATTGGTTTCATCTTCTCCATTAATCACCAATTTTTTCTCAGTGGAATTATAATAAATCAATTTTAGAAAAAAAAAACATTTCCATATCAATCCATACATACAGCAGGTAGTTATTTACACATCTGATGTCCTTCACTTTCCCAAGACCATTACAACATGATATCATACGTCACTGTCCATCATTTCCAAAGAACTCTCATGCATATTCCCTACCAATTAATCTATGGTCACCCAGTGCATCTTTTGAGGGTCATTTTGTGGTTGTGACTTGTGTGCTGTGCCCTGGAGGTTGCATGCAGTAATCGCTGTGTTTTTGTTTTTCTTTTGTTTGTCTGTCTGTTTGTTTGTGTTTGTGTTTGTGTGTGTGTATGTGTTTTTTTCTCCTTTCTTGCTTTCTCTGTGTGCATATCATTATATGGCCATACCCCCTGTCATAACCCTAATGCCCCCTGCACTGCCCTGCCCACCAACCTCCCTGACCCACTGATAACCCACCCAAACACCCGCCTGTCTGTCATCCACACACCCTCCCTTTACACCCTACCCTATGCGGACCCCTCCCCTCTGCTACCCACCCTACCGAACCCACCCTCTGTCAAACCTCCGCCTTCCACACGCTGCGCGTGTGTGTGCACCCGTGTCTCCCTGTGTGTGTGAATGTGTGTGTGTGTGCTAACGTGTAAAATACACCAGCCTGCGCTCCTTCAGTTCGGACAGGTCCAACACTCTCAACAGGAGCTCCTTCACTCGCGACAGCATGATGATCGAGGAGATCTTGGCCCCCACCAAGGACACGGTAAGTGCCTCCCTCAAACAACCCCATCCCCCTCCTCCAACACCCATGCTCCTTGAACTCAACCCACCCTGCCCCCAACTAACCCTACTGTAACATGGCTCAGTGTCTTATTGAACCATGAGCACCTCAAGGCCATGCATCTCAATCTGGGCTGTGGATACTATATGACTACCTCATCCAATGCTTTGTGGTTTTGGTCAAGTGACCGTGAAATGTCTGTGAAGGGTCATGTTATACGAAGAGTTCAGTTGTAAGCAACTTGACTTGTCTTGACTTGACTTGTCTTTCTTCTTCAAGCGAATTACTTGTGGAATGAGCAGATTGTGAGCAAGGTTGTTGTTGCTGCTGCAGCAGCAGAATCCATAGAAGAAGACACTGCAGTGGCATCATATGAAAGTCATGAGTTTATGATGTTAATAGTACAGTGGCTTCGACCGACTAGCTTGAA
>NC_085873.1:18227585-18372585 GCF_034702125.1 Engraulis encrasicolus
CATAGACATATCATGGCTGCTGTCATTGAGCGGCATTCGGTTATGGTAAAGACAAACCTAACAATCTCAAGTTTTCATGACCATGACATAATGTTTATGACTCGTCCATGACTGTGTCATCATGACACTGTTTTGACACTATTATGACACTGTCATATCATGCCCCAGGTAAGTATAACCCATTTTTACATTTTTATCTCTTTTCTCACTATGCTCACTTTCTCTTGGATTGTCCTCTCAGTGTGCGTGTGTGGGTGTGCTTTCTTAGTCACAGCATGAGGGGAATCATCACTGATAACGAGACAAACAGGACAATGTCAATATCCAGTATACGTTTTTAACGCTGACTCTTTTTACCCATTTTCCCTCCCTTCATTGTTGTATCCTTACTCCATTTCTGTCTTTTCATCCCTCTTATTTCCTTCTTTCCGTCCGTATTTTCCACCTCTCCTTCCATCCCTCCTCCTCCTCCTCCTCCTCCTCCTCCTGCTCCTCCTCCATCCATGTCTCCAGGTTCCTGGTGAGCTTCATGGTGGACGCCCGGGGCGGCTCCATGCGGGGAAGCCGGCACAACGGTATGCGCATCATCATCCCGCCGCGCAAGTGCACGGCGCCCACCCGCATCACCTGCCGCCTGGTGAAGCGCCACAAGCTGGCCTCCCCGCCGCCCATGGTGGAGGGCGAGGGCCTGGCCAGCCGTCTGGTGGAGGTCGGTCCGGCAGGAGCTCACTTCCTTGGGTGAGTGTTTCTCCTCCACCTCCCCCTTGCGTTCTTCTCTCTTCTGGAAGTGTGGGGTAATGTCTATCTGGATTTTTCCTGCTTTTTGCCCCCCTTCCGTTCCCCTCTCCTTTCCCCTGTTTTCTACTTGGCAAGGATAGTCTGGCCCATAGGTGGTCCACACGTTCCACTTACTCTTGGTCAACATAGTGTAAGGAATTACAGTGGCAACGTTTATGAACGTTGCGATAGTGGACCATGTCTGGTAGCCACCACATAGCCTGCTTCATTGTACACACTATGTCCTGGCTACCGTACTGTATGCTACATAGCATATACTGTATTACCTTAGTGAAGTGTCTCATTAATGCAGTTGTAATGCTGTGTACAATCAGAATGTGAAATGTATGGGCCACCTCTGTTGCCAGAGCAGCGTTGCCATGTGGGTTGTCCCCCTACTTTGTCATGCTTTATCTCTTAACTCCATGCCCATAGATGCCCCTCTCCCCCAGCTGCCATTGCGTGTGCCTTTGTTCACTCTAGACAGACAGACAGACAGACAGGTGAGGGTAACAAAAGAGTCAACAAAAGTACAGTGATCCCCCTGTCTGGCCCAACAATGACCATTGCTATTACAGTAGCGTAGCGTGACACAGACATGCGCTGACACAGGTTTTTGTTGCATTTTGTTTGTGTATACTGTGTACATGCTTTGTGCAGACAGTACCTTTACGTAATGGACAGTGTACTTGTTTCAAGACTTGGAAGTTCAGGGAATCAAGTTGAAAGGTGATCGCTTGACGTTTAGTGTTTGTACGGTATGAATGAAGAAAGCAGTAGGTATTCTTGGCTACATGATGCCAGGCAGTCTGAGATTAGCAGTGATGGGCCAAATGGATGTGTTAGATACAATCCGGAACCAAGTATTCAAAATGACCTGGATTTACCTGTCCAATTGAGCCAGGTGAATGTCTGGTTTAATGATCTCCTGGTTGAATTGGACAGGTAAAACGAGACCATTTGGAATATGTAGCACTGGATTATGACTGATGAATCCATTTTGCCGCCCATCACTGGAGATTACTACCACAGCACAGGAACAGTTAAGATGCTCTTGAGTAGGGATTCTATTCACCTGCCTCTTGGAAGGTTAAGGGGCAGGAAAAGAGATTAAGATGATTCTCAGATGACAGCTGGCATCGACAAGGCCCTAGCTCATAATCTGGCATCCTAGCATCCCAGATGACATTCTTTTCCAAAACATTGTAGCAATGAAGTCTTATGTAATGGGCTGGCATGTCCTTATGGGCTCTGAGCATCTCAGAACAAATACAGGTGGCGTGTAATGCACAGCGACAGAATAACAATCTATTTGTCATACTGTTTGCAGACATGTTAGGATCTGTCATCTGATATTGAAAAGAGAAATCAGTTGAATGTTTTTCTTTTTTTTTAAGTTGGGTGTAAACTAAGCAGGTGAATGAGTCTGAGAGGGTTGAGGGCTAATGGCTGGTGGCTATCTCAGTGTCTCTTTTGGGTTAATATGCCTGTTGCCTTTGGTGTTGGCTCAGTCCCGAGGTGCCTCCTCCCCAATCATGGTTCATTCTGCCTAAACCTACTTCTGAAAGATTCGGCGGAGGGGGGTCCAAAGAGAGTGGATCTGCACCTTAGTCAGCAGGCTACCAATGGGGAATTCATCATGGAACCACCACTTCCTCTCAGCCGGCCCTGTAGGAATGACAGTTGTTGTTCTCTGTCTCCCTGTGTTGTCTCTGCCTCCCTCCTTCCCTTTCCCCTTCCCTCCCTCCTCTGCTGCTACTCGACTCAGTAAGCTCCACATGCCTCGCAAACTCCCATCCCTCAGTGATGGCGAGAGGCTGGTTAACCGAATCCTTCAGCTCGGCCCACGAGGAACAAAATTTATTGGGTAGGAGTGTATGTTTAGAAAACCAAACGATGCCAACCCCGCCTTCGCAGACCCCTTTTGTTTTGAAGGTTTTGCTGTTATTATTCATTTTTGTTACTGTTGCTGATGTATATATTTATGATGATTACTATCCCGCACCTTAGTTTCGTTTTTTCTTTTTTTTCCCCTTGCTTTCCCTTTTAATTTTCACTTTTCTTTGGAGCCACATCCCTGATGGGTTTGGTTTTCAGGCTTTCAGTGGACCAATGAGGTGCTCTGAAATCGTACCCAGATGGGGCTGGCCAGGCTTCCCTTTGGCTGTGATAGCAGATTGCGCTTTTTGCAGGGCATGATGGAATTCATCCCACTATCATGTTTTGGCTGGCATCCTCTTTATCGTTTGGAGAGATTGATTATCATTTATGTATTGCTTAATTTACTTATTTAATTTCTGTTTGGGAATGTTGAGGGTTGGGTGCTTGGTGCTTTGCAAAGAAAAGCAGAAGTCACTGTGTTGCCAGATTTCCTCACCATAGTTGGAAGTTTGCAAAACCTTATTCAGACGCCCGTGTGGAGAAGAGTTAAATGAGTAATTTGAAGCTTAAAATAATAATAATAATAGTGCATTGGCTTGCAGTTCATAAAACCGCATCGAGGACTCTTCTTCAGAAGCCCTCTGTGAAAGTAGAACTGGACGTTTCATTGACAAATGATATTGGTTCAGTGTGAGAGAGGGGGATAAGGAGGCCCATCGTGTTTGTGCGCACACAGCAGCCATAGCAACACGTGGAAAAACATTTACTCAACTTGGGACATTCCACTGGAAGAACATACAAGATTTTCACAACCTATACCCATGAAGAAAAAAAAACAACCAGATTCTTTTTTCAAATGTTCACACACATGTAACATATACAGTGATTAATATACTGTATCTGTAGTTAAATTTTCTCCATCCTCTTTGCTAATTAAAATCAAGTTTGTGCTATCAGTCGATCAAACACACGGCACCATTGTTTTTTCTCAGATTATTCACGCCTGTTACCTCACAGTTCAATATTCGCAGGGAAACCATCAATTATGCAACACTGTGCCACTTTCTCTCTCCGTGTCCCTCCACAAATGAGCAGTTCCCATCCTGACACAACCTGTTAGTCACTGATGAATAAACCCAATTAACAGTAAGCCGTTCCTGACTCAGATGGTGGAGAACACGTCACCACATAACTCGACACAATTTGTCTCATGAAATTCGCCGGTTGTCGACTCTTTCCACACCTCTCTGAGTATCAGAGGCAAACACAGCCGTCTGGTTGCTTGACCCTGAGAAAGTTTATACAGCGCTTCCACAGTATTCCCCTCGTCTTCCTCCTCCTCCCTCTCTTTCCTTCTCTTCTCTATCTCCATCTCCTCTCGATTCTTGTCTCATTATGCTACTGAAACGGCAAAATCAACCTCTTTGGATAAACGAAGAGAAGAACAAAATGTTCTCATGGGTTCTTTAACAGGAACACAGAGAGGGCTGGCTGTGGTGTTGGCTTGCACCGCTGAGAGCGAAAGAGGGAGACATTTATGGCTGTGCTATCTGTCTCGCTGCTGTAATCTACTTTTATTAGCGGCATTGAAAGTTAATGCGGTTTCAAAGGATTTTGGCGATTACGACCCCTTATGTTGGGGTTCAGTGATATGATGGTGCACTGCTAAATCCCCAAAAGGGAGCTCTACCTCCTGCTTTATCTTCTAAGCAGCACTGTGTGCATGAATAATATTGGACTAAATTATCTTTTGAATATGGTGCAAATCAGTGGCATTTGATTGTGTGTGTCTTAGAATACAACCTGCAATAGTGCTTACTTTTAATAGTCTACATCAGAGACTACTGAATTTTCATCTTCGGTGAGCAACTTCGCTTAACAATGCGGCATTTTTGTTTCAGAAACTGAAGTGGTGCATGCTAGATCTGTAGATATACTGTATTTCATAGGGAAGCAACCAAGCAGAATGTGACTGATTATGTGAATCTTGCCAAGGATGAGGAATGAGTCACCTTCTTCTCTCTGGCCCTGGAGATGTGCTTTGGGGTTGGGTGGGGAGGTGGGGGGTTCCCCGATGAGACTTCACTGATCATGGCACGACTGCTGTTGTGTGGACTTATCCATGGATACTCCACAGTTACCATCAGTCATTTATTTCAAGCAAGCTGCTCTCTCCATCCCCATTCCCAAATCATGGACATCAATTGTTTTTTTCCCCAAACATCTCTGCGTGTATGAAAGGCATGAGAGAGATGGAGATGGAGAGAAAGAAAGAGAGCGAGCGAGCGAGAGAGAGACTGAACGTCTGTGTCTTGTGTTTCTGTGTGTGTTAGCAATGACAGTCTCATCTTCAAGCGTTCTCTGCAATGTTCTCCCTCCTGCTCCACAGGCCTGTCATTGTGGAGATCCCCCATTTTGGATCCATGAGGGGGAAAGAGCGTGAGCTGATCGTGCTGAGGAGCGATAATGGGGAGACGTGGAAGGAGCACCAGTACGACTGCAAGATAGACAATCTCAACCAGCTGCTCAACGGCATGGATGAAGGTTTGACAGTGTTTCATTAATCTCCAGAAGAGCTAAGCTACATTTTATGCAAATAGGGTTTGTTTTCAATAGTCTCAAAAGCAAGCCGGATGAAGAATTCAGAATGTTTCCTTCTTATTTTGCTGTATGCAACTGCACTTATTGTTGCAGCTCAAAGAAGCTTCGCCTTTCATCCGAAATGCCTCCTAATTTTGATGATGGAGAAGCTATCTTTATCATTAAGGCCACTTACTGAAGATTACTCTTTGATAATCCTACTCATCGGGCACAGCTAACAAACACACTATGGCTTCACTGGAAACCTTGAATATTTGAAACCTTATAGTCTCAGTTGTTTGAACTGCAGTATAGGGTTTTCCAGTACTCAAATGAAGCTATAGTAGTTTGCCCCTTGAAGCATCTACTAAACATTGGGCTCCTTCAGTACCTCTCACTCATGTCTGTGAGTTCAGAGTTTAGCTTCAGAGTCCCCAGGGAGCTGGGTAGTGTGACACCGTCACGGTCATCTGTGCGCTGTTTAGACCTCCAGTCACCCAGCTCTTGAAAATCCGGAAGAATGTGTGAAGAGTCCGTTCTCTAGCATTCCTCAATCTCAATATGTGGCTTTCAAAGTAAACATGTTCCCTTCCTGCATTTCAAAGTAAACCATGGCACATCACTTTTCCCCATGAAAGGCAACACAGCACTTGTGATATTAAACAGATATTTTCCTTCACCAGTTGCCCAAATGCACACACACACACACACACACACACACACACACACACACACACACACACACACACACACACACACACACACACACACACACACACACACACACACACACACACACACACACACACAGACACAAACACACTCGCGTGCACACATGCACACACACACAAACACACACACACACACACACACACACACACACACACACACACACACACACACACACACACACACACACACACACACACACACAGTCCCATCTTTTTATGGGAAATTCCATGCTCCCATCTCTCGTCTCCGGTCATATTCATAATAACTGGAACTGAAGTACCACTTGCCCGTTAATGCAGGGGCCACGTGGTCTTGCTTCTAGTGCACTCAGCACCACTGTCTAAAGGTGATGATATGCAGGGCAACTTTTTGAGCAGCGTGTCTGGGCAGCAATAGTTCAAGATGTTGTTTGGACTGTTTATCACCATAACACTTTAACAAAAGAACTTTGATCAGTAGCAGACAACTTTTTGTAATCATTGCATCATAAAATTAGGAACCAATTATGTTGTTGCCTGGCAATATTGCTCGAAAAGTGTCCTGTGTGTCATCAAGTTCAAGTTTATTATAGCCATTTCAACAGAATATTTATACAGCTGCTGGAATATGTTTTGGCGTGCCCACACATTCAACAATGCGACCAGACAGAACAGATCTCTCATTTAGAGAGATACAAAAGATGACTTCTTTGAAGTCTGTATTAGGGCTGCACGATATCAGAAAAAAATGCGATACTCGATAGCGATATTCAAATGATATTAGAAATAAAGCTGTGTGTTTTTCTTGTCACGAATTTGACGGTCTGTGTGGGGGGCGTGGATTTGGTCATGGCGGGTCTTGCACATTTGTTGATATTCAGCTAGTGATTGGACTGCAGAGAAATGCTTTACTTGTTAGCGATAATTGAGTCATTTTCGCGATACGAATATCGCCACTCTTGATATCGCGATTTCGATACATTTTCGATATATTGTGCAGCCCTAGTCTGTATTGATACAAAGCATTAAGGAACTCTACATGTATTATCTAACTTCTTAGTTTTTGTCTGCCATGAAAAGAAACAGTGATGCGCCCCTTCATACCTGTAGCCATTGGCTTTTACCAAACAGCGCTGATCTGAGCCAAGTCCAGAGTCATCTCCACAGACTTTTTGATACATTGTCCCGTTCAGATATTTCACACACAAACGTAGATGTTATTGTTCTGCTGTTTGATGAAAGGGGTATCACTTTATTTACTCATCAATACTCACTGTGGTTTTGGCTCCCTGGCTTTTTTCGGCACACAGTTCTCATATAGAGAAAGACGAAGTAAGATACTGCTACTCAGTTTGTGTGTGTGTGTGTGTGTGTGTGTGTGTGTGTGTGTGTGTGTGTGTGTGTGTGTGTGTGTGTGTGTGTGTGTGTGTGTGTGTGTGTGTGTGTGTGTGTGTGTGTGTGTGTGTGTGTGCCTGAATGCTTCACTACGGCACACACCAGAATCATAGTTGCAATGTGACTTTTTTCCGAGAAGAATATCTGGGCCAGATTGCCAGCTCGCCAGATCTCCCCCTTACATATTTGGCAACGCAGAGAAACAGGATGCACACACATCAGCTTCTCTCGAGTCTTCTGCTGCTCATGTCACGAATCAGGACATCTGGTCAAATACAAACACTACTCCAATAATTTCTCCTTCCACAAGACCTGGGGAGATAAATACCTAAATTGGTGTATTTCCATGTCCTCCCATGCATCACATTTGGCATAACACTACTAGAATGTAGAAAATAATAACTTAATAAAAATGTATTTAGTTGACTACTGGTTTATTAGTACCACAAATACCAGTAAACTAACCTATGGAAGTCTATGCTGTGAGGTAAAAAGATAGTTGCTGATGTTGTGCATAGGTCACTCACTGATAATGAATTATTGGCCCGTGTGGCATCTGATAAAACCAAAACAATTCTGTTTATGCCTTTTTCTTCTATGTTTGGTATCTCAATGTTGATATTTTAATTTCTGTGCTAACCCTTGACTTGACTTGATTATGCAAAAAAGAATAATTTTACGCGCTCTTGACTTGAATTATTAGCGCCACAAACATTACCAAATACTTCCACCCTATGGAGGTATGGTTAATAATGGGGGTATGGTTAATTAGGTATAGGTAATTCAAGTATTTATAGATAAGATGTAAAATATAGGTAATTAAAGTAGTTGCTGATGTTGTGCATGTGTCATCACTGTTGATTTATTGGCCTGTCTAGTGTAACGCATCTGATCCCCTGGTTCTAAAAAAGACTAAAAGACTAAACATCACGCCCTCATGTACCTCTTAACATCACGCCCTCATGTACCTCTTAACATCACGCCCTCATGTACCTCTTAACAGTACGTCCTCATCATGTACCTCTCTTCCTCAGAGCTGGAGAGCAATGAGGAGCTGGAGAGGAAGAGGATCTGCCGCATCATCACCAAGGATTTCCCACAGTACTTTGCGGTGGTGTCACGCATCCGGCAAGAGAGCAACCAGATGGGCCCGGAAGGCGGGGTGCTGTCCAACAAGTCCATGCCGCTGGTCCAGGCCACCTTCCCAGAAGGCGCGCTCACCAAGAAGATCAGAGTGGGACTGCAGGTGTGTCTGTACTGCACTTATCGTGATAGGTTTGCCATCACCTGCAGTTTACATGCAGAGTAATGGATCGTGCGATTGTGTGAGTATGTGCGCGCGTGCGTGCGTGCGTGCGTGCGTGCGTGCATGCTCTAATGAGTTGGAGAATTATTAATGCAAATTACACAGATCACACCTGCACCTTCACCCTGCAGATTTTTTTTCCGTACAAGGGATACAAATATTGTACTTAAAGCAATGGTTCGGAGTAGATTCACCCTAATGCCATTTGAACCGTGACATCCATTCAGTAGTCCACCCTTAGTGTTTTCTGGCTTGGGAAAACATTAGCATATTTACAGAGTTATTTGTGGATATTTCAAATAGTTTGGCATTCACAGTATCTCCAAACTTTACCCCACAAAAATTACATGTCATGGCACCAAACTTGTACCGTAGTATATGGTCTCTACTCACAAAACGAAGCATTTAGAAGTTTGGAAATAGTCCAGGAGTTTATTATTTTAAGTAACTACAGAGCAGCTTTAGAAAGGCAGAATATATTCGGCTTGTGTTGATAATAATAAACTACTGGACTATTTCGAAACTTCTAAATGCTTTGTTTTGTGAGTAGAGACCATATTTGTACTACTGTAGAAGGTTGGTGTCATGACATGTAATTTTTGTGGGTTAAAGTTTGGAGATACTGTGAATGCCTGGCAAACTATTCGAAATAACCACAAATAACTCAGTAAATCTGCTAATGTTCGCCCAAGCCAGAAAACACTAAGGGTGGACTACTGGATGAATGTCATGGTTCAAATGGTATTTGGGTGAACCTACTCTGAATTATCACTTTAATTGCACTCCCCCCATTATTTACTATCAGGACCCACACATCTCTGCTTTGTATATGCATGTCACAGAAATGGTACGGTATATTTACATTTAATTTGCAATAGATTCATAACAAAGGTGTGTCTTCTTTGTATATTTGGGTGCTTTTGGATGATGAGATATGATTGAAACAAATTGTCCGGGTATAGATCAGTATGAAGATGAAGATTAGAGGACGGAAAGTGTTAAATGCAAAAATTAAATTAGTTCTGTTCTGGCTGGTACAGTACATTCAGCTCTGTGTAATATTGTCAGACACATGAACATTGATAGGGTGTGTTTGATTTTAATCAATTGCAGCATATGAAAAAAATTCTGTTATTGGGGTGAAATAAGGGGTTAAGTTATGATGATGTCACCGACCAGGGTTGCCGCCTAGGCAATATACCACATCACTAAAAGTTTATGCATACAATCATTTTATAGGTCTACATACAATATTTTTTTTCTCACACATGCAAATAAAATGGTTGCGCCAAGTACAAGTGTGAGGTAAAATAGTGTATGCATAAACTTTTAGTGATGATGTGAGACCTATTTCTGATATATTGCCTAAGCGGCCCCTCATACTTAAGTACTAAGCTCAAGTATTACTTAAGAGTTTTTGGGAAACGCAGCCTTGGGCAGAAAAGATTTGCTACGGAGAGTTTGGGAAGAGCAAGATGAGAAAAGTGGCGTGAATGTACAGTATATCATGTTATGAAGTTGATATCCTTTTGTTCGGGATAACTCCAAAAGGCAGTAAAGTTGCCCATAAAAGTGGTATGTTGCTGTATTATCAAGGGTGCAAGATGTTGAGTGGGATGGAGATGTGAGCAATCTAATCAGGCTTCTGAGATATTGCTCAGTTTGCAGTAATGCTTAGTGTCAACTGATGATCTGGCAAAAATTAGACAGGCATGTAATGTGATGTGTCCCTGCTTGTTATATGGGACAATATGGCTTATTACTGCTAATGTTCAAGGTCAAATCAAGGCTCAAGGGGAATGCTGTATCAGCACTGTCTATTTGGTTGGTGGATTAATGGTGTTTTAGCACATCCCACTAGTACCTTGGGCAACTGATGACACATTTTTGATGTAATAAGTCTCATTGTAATAGGAGGTATAACAAACTATAGTGAGGTGCGCTCCCAGGTTTATCCAGGCTACTTTTGCCTTTAGATCAGTATGGCACAGCTGAGTGGCAACATAAAGAGCACTGAGCACTCTTTACTTTGCCTTGACTCTGGTGCACATCTGCATGCATAAAGCACATTGACAGTGCAAGCTGAGACTTTGATAGTGGTGGACACTCAAGAGTTGTTGGTTTAGATGTAAATCAATCTTCTTCGAAAATGATACGTGATCTCTTACAGTGGACATTTCAGATTAATGATTTAGACTTTCAGTGGTTATTTGTAGCAGTTTTGATATTACCCCACTTGTCCCTTCATTTAAGTTCATAGATAGTTTCATTTTGAATGTTTTATATTCTGAAAATCTCTGCATAGTACTTGCATCTCTGAACATTACTACGATTATCTTTAAGTTATTATTTTATATATCCCAGTGGGGCACTGACTAACAGACCTTAGACTATGGTTGTGAAAGGTTGATATTTTGAGAAATTGATTGCCATGTCATGCCAATAACACAAAGCCTGGCCCTTCCCTTTGCTGGTTGTCTCTGCTTTAGGCCCAGCCGGTGCCAGATGAGATGGTGAAGAAGATCCTTGGCAACAGGGCCACCTTCAGCCCCATCGTCACCGTGGAGCCGCGCCGCAGGAAGTTCCACAAGCCCATCACCATGATCATCCCCGTGCCTCCGCTCTCCGGCGAGGGAGTCACCAACGGTTACAAGGGCGACTCCACCCCTTGCCTACGCCTGCTGTGTAGCATCACTGGCAAGTGTTTGATTCTCTAATTCAGTCATTCGATTCACTGAGTCGGACATAGGGGAATTTTCGAGCGAATGTCAACATTACGCCATCATGACGTGGGGGAAAACGCGGAGGAGGCACCGTTGAAAAGATAAAAAAAATTGATGGATACTTGTTACATTCTACTTGTCTCTTGCTGTAGAATGTTGTGAGGTGAAGCGTTGATAAACTCCAATGTTTTGGCGTTAAATTCCTAATTTATTTACACTTTTCACGTGACTTTGCGTTGCTGCCAGAACTGCCATTTTAGCGTGGGGTCAAACTTTAACCTGGTACAGGTTCTACATGGTAGATCTGCGATTGTGACAACACTCAGACTTAGGACCTCCGCACACAGTCTCCGACAAAGTGCAAGGCATTGCTCCGCAAAAGTTCGATTTCATTGTTTTCAGTACAACCCCGCACACTGGCACCGATGTCTGTGGACATCGGCTGGCGATTAGAGACGAGTTCTATTTTGTCGGAGCCGCCCATTTACTATCCATTCGGAATTGTTTCGGAAACGAAAGTCGGAACCGATGTGTGGAGGCCCTAAGTGAATAGTCATTATTCATTATTCATTGCATTCATTTGTGCATAGCCTTCATTGATTTGTTGAAAATGTGTAGTAATTTCTATGCAGGTTATTCATCAGTAATAAAAATAGTCTGTGATTCTTTTTTATCATTAAGTACTTATTGATGTGTTCATCTATTCAAGGATTCAGCCACTCATTCATTCCAATTAAACTAATTTGTTTCAATCACACAGAAATTCATTCATTTATACATCCATTCATTTATGCAGACTATTCGTTCATGTATTGAGGATGTGTAGGAATGTTTTAAATTACTCAGCATTAACAAATGTCTGTAATCTACCTTGATTCACCTATGTGTCAGTCATTGCTCAGTTAAATCAATACCCTTAAGCCCTCATAATGCCAACATCTCTGTAATTGGAGTATTTTATTCAGTAGCGCATTGAATGCTGGCTTTGCCCTGCCGTGATTTAAGGAATCCCAATGCCGCTTCGCTCAGCTCTTCTCCTCTCCTCTCTGTTCTGTTCGCTTGCACTGGTGCAATTAGGAGAAATTTGCTCAGCTTTTGGGTCGAGTCAGTATAATTTGATTTGGTTTCAAGGGGGATTGGGTTGGTAGTGTTGTGTTGTATGCAATCTCTTAGTTTGGTGTACTCAGAGCAGATGGTACAAAGCTCTCAGTGTGAGGAACCTGCCCCAAGCACAATGTCCAAACACTATGAAGAGACTCAACATACAATACATATTACACATCTAAACATAGATCGCAAGTGGTAATGTTGAACTTATGTGTTTTAGGTGGCACGTCTCCAGCCCAGTGGGAAGACATCACTGGGACGACCCCACTCAACTTCATGAACGACTGTGTGTCCTTCACCACCAACGTCTCAGCCAGGTGAGACCCTCAGACTGTTGTGTCTCCCTTTGCTTTAAGGGTGCACTGTGTGATATTTGTAGTAGTTTATTTTCAGAATTCATGCTGCCCATTCACAAATGTTACCTTTTTCACAAAAACCTTACCACCACCATCAAATTCTAAGTTTTCATTATGACTGGGAAAATTACACATACATGGAAAGGGGGATCTTCTCTGTGTGCGCCATTTTGAATGTCAATAAATAGACGTTTTTAGCTGCACAACTTCCTGTATTCTGATCATACTAGAAAATATTAGTTTGTATGTTATTTATATGCTCATTGGGATCAACTTGTTCTTGGAAATGGCTTGTTGAAATTTCAGGGCTTTCACCTCTCTGTAGCCAGCATTGACACCTACACAAGCCCTGCATCTAACTCTGAAGATGACATGTCTCAGCAGAATGCAGAGAATATGTGGTATCATTTCACAGCCACTGATGTAACTAACACACAAAGGCCTTTCAGCAAAATTGCTTATCCGCCTTTCTTTGAGGGACCATATCCCTTTGGAAATTACTTCATCAGTCTTTCAATTGACATGTAAACCAAGACCCACCATTCAGAGGCTCCTTGGTCTCTTTTCAACGGGATCAGCAGGAACACCTTTTTCATCAGCACTCAGGATAAATGAAAAGGCTGGTTTATCAACACTGGCATGAAACATGAATGAAACTTGTTGTTCTCCTTTTCACTCCCATCAAAAAAAGGTTTTGGTTGGCAGACTGCCACCAGATCCCAGAGACAGTGGGCCTGGCCACTCAGCTGTACCGCGACCTCATCTGCGTGCCCTACATGGCCAAGTTTGTGGTCTTTGCGAAGATGAACGACCCTGTGGAGTCCAGCCTGCGCTGCTTCTGCATGACCGATGACAAAGTGGACAAGACGCTGGAGCAGCAGGAGAACTTTGAGGAAGTCGCACGCAGCAAAGACATAGAGGTGAGGGGCAGTGAATTTTAAGGGTTTTATTTACAGTTTTGCTCTATTACCATTTTTTGGTTTGTTTTATAAATGCAGACCCAAGGTTGAAATGGCCTGGAGGCGAGGCCATTTTCATTGCTGATTTTAATGTCAATAACGTTTAAATGACACACTAAATAAATGGAAAAGTTGCCTTTGTGGCCTTGGCCCTGTGTTCCAGTAAGTGTCACATGACGGATATGGGAAAAGGCTATAAATTGATAATTTTGGTTAGTTCATTGGCCAATGGAGAAAATCGGGTACAGAAGTCTGTTACTTATCTGAGATTTGGAGTAGTCTAAGTTAGCCATAAAAGAGTTCTTATTCTGCTTATCTGTTATTGGTTTCTGCAGGTTTTGGAGGGAAGACCCATCTACGTGGATTGCTATGGCAACCTGGCTCCTTTGACCAAAGCTGGCCAACTGCTGGTTCTGAACTTCTACGCTTTCAAAGAGAACCGTTTGCCATTCTGCGTCAAGGCAAGGAATCGTTAATCTGTCATCAACCCTTCAACCGGTTGGGTAGTCCGCTTTACTGTAGTGAAATCACATCCTTGTGACGCAAAGTCTTCTTTCTTCCTCTTTGACTTTTTTGACCATTCTATAGGAGCGGATTTTACAAGACTGAGAGGCTCTAAATGTCCATATGATTTTTTTTATAGGACCAATATTATTAAGAATGTCTCTCACTTAAAGTTGGGATACATTTTACATTTTTATTGTTTTATTCTCTTAATGGCTATTTTTATTTGAAACGATATACAAGTGAGGAGCAAGAGGCCAAAAGCAAAACCTTAGAACTACTGTAAGGCCTTGGATTAAGGGCCAAACAGCAATGGCACTGATTGTAAGTTTCCAGATGCAAACTTTTTTCTTCTACTTGGTCACTGCAGGTTAGAGACAACAGCCAGGAGCCTTGCGGACGGCTGTCCTTCCTGCGAGAAAGCAAGCCTAAGGGTATCCCACAGACAGCCGTTTGCAATTTAAATATCACACTGCCAGCACTCAAGAAGGTATGTGGACGCCACCATGTGTCTCCCCCTCCCTTTCATGCCATGTCATCCTCATCTACAGGGAAGGGTCAGGACTACTCTCAGTAGCGCTTTACAAAAACACTACAAAACAAATCAATAGTGTCAAAGAAAAAATACAAACATGGCTGAACCGCCTAAGTGTGTCTTTTATCTGTTTTGAGGTTATCTTCAACTAGATTTTTTTGTTGTTGTTGTGACTGTGTGATGGCTGTTCCCCTTCGAATCAGCCATTTTGATTTTTTTTTGTATTTCTCGCGAGCCTCATGCTTTCGGCTGCTGGTGCACGGGGATTCGTGCTGCTTTTTTCCCCAATGGCTTTATTCTGTGTTGGCTTCTGTGTGCTGTTTATGTTGCTATGAGTGTTGGCTATTCATTCTATTTTCCCTGCCGGATTTTTCCTCTCAACAAAATATTATTTTTAATGTCTGGTTTCAGTTTCAGTTTCGAGTTACTTTTGTTTCTCTTTACTTTGCGGTGGCTTTTGGTTGTTTTGTTCTCTTCAGTGCCGCTCTGATTCGCTTCCCCCTTTTTCACACCCTGATGTTTCTTTCCCCCTCCTCCCGCTCTTCCCATTATGTTATCCTTTTTACCTCCCTCCCTGTTTCTGCAATGCATCTTGGGAACGCAACAGGATATGGATTCAGATCCTGATGAAGAGGTAACGCAACACATACGCTCGCCTCACCTCCACCACGACCCCTGTGGTCTGCTTCATGTCCTAGTGGCTTCTCTAGAGTGGGGCGGGGGGGTGCTTTGTTCTTCTGTTGAACTCCATGGCTCAGCATATAGTTGCCCTCCATTAGAGTTTGTGGCTTCGGGTACATAACTAAGGCTGACCAGCTTTAGCTATCTTATTTCACAATCTACAGGCTGCTTTGGCATGGGTCTATCTAGCAGCTGTGGCAATCATCACTTTTTTAGTTATCCATTGTGTGTCTCTTCTTGTCCTAGTGTCATAATAGAAAATAAGGTCCTAAATGTTAACTGTACGACGATGTACAGTTGTCCTGTTTATCCAATAAAATTACATAGAACTGTCAAGTACAATTGCATAGCAGTTCGGTGTGCAATAACTAGTTTGCAATAACAATGTAGTGTGAATCTGTGTAGCTTAGTTCTTTTTTCATCTAACCAATCAATCTCTGTTCACTGTGACCTGACAAACTCATTAAAGGAAATCAATGTACTATTGATCTTCCATAGTTAACTGCTTTGTTTTATTTGGGTGGCAGAGCTTGCAGCAAATGTGAGCCCACGGTAGGTTGGTCTTGATGTATGACAAGTTGTGTAAAGTGACGAAGCTACTACTCTACATCCCATTACTTGTTTAAATTGGCTTTCTAATAACACTGGTCCAACTGTTTTGTTATCGAGGAACTTTTTTTTTTTGTCGATTCACAGCCGCATACGTAGACACACAAACAATCAAAAACAACTTCATTTCAGTGGACCGGGTTTGCCTCAGTAAATTAGTGGCAAATGTTTTTTTGTTCTTCAGTTTCAATTCAATTTCCATTGAGCCCTTTTACATCACCATGTATTTGAGTATAATGAATACACATACACCCATTCAAAATCTAGTTAAAACAACCTGCAGTATAAAGATGACATAATCTAAGACACATATGCATTGCCGAGGAACGGTAAGTTCCTTAGATTGGATGTCCGATATACTACATTCACAAGAAGGAGGTTTCTGATATGTAACTCCGTTTCATGGCCATTAAAGACAGAGAACTGATAGAATCTGTTGTTGTTGTTGTTCCAGACTGAAAAACCAGAAAGACGTCACACCTTTGCCTCTCTAGCCTTGCGTAAGCGCTACAGCTATCTGAGCGAGCCTGCCACGAGTGAGTGTGATTATTTCACTAACTTCTTTTGGGAAGAAACAAATTGCCTTAGCATGATTAAAATGGTAATATTATAACGTCTACTGTATAACGCCTAACACAATGTAGATTATGATTTGATTGTGAGAGTAATTATTGATTATTGTAGATATTCCAGTGCACACATACATGTTATATCTGCACATTCTCACCATACATAACCTCTAAGTCCACGTGCCTGTTTTTTGACATGGTATTACCCTGCATGTGTTGTTGTGTTTTAAGTTGCTGTGCTGTGCCTGCCCACTTTTGAAAATATTATTTCTGGTGTTTGAGTTGTTTCCTATCACTGGCAAGAATTGATTTTTTTGTTTTGTTATTCTGAACATCCCATGGGATTTGACTCTGACAGACTTGTTCCCAGCAACCGGAATCAGCTGTCAAAGTGAAATTTCACTGTTATGTTTGTTTTCCTTCTTTGGTTTTTGGTTTTGACAGAAACAGTCTTGCTCTTTTTGGCTTTGTGATTGTGCGGCGTCCTATTGATTGGGGCTTCTTACCTCTTGACGAGGAAGTCTTTTGCATGGAAGGTCACCAGGTGATCTTCAGGTCTTTCACCGCTTGCACTGAATTGCCTGTCTCCGAGGTTACTCAGTTTATGCATGCCACGCGAAGATATTATGGATCTTAAAACCTACTCCTGGAGCTTGTCTTTTTGTCCATAATAACGTTGCTTTAGAATCAAGACACAAGAAGGCTTGAGTTGAGTTCTTTATTTTTGTTCTGCCAGAACACCCCAAAACCAGTGGGGGATGAAAAAACTGGACTTTTTCAGACCAAACAGATAAAAGGCACTTTCAAAAAAAGACGAAAAAAATGAGACAGTGAGTGAGAGATGAATATATAGCACATCAAAAGTCAAAAGAGACAAAAACAACTTTGTGTTATCCTGGGTTCTGTGCATTTGTCTTGACATTCTTTTGTTGAGTTTTTTTTACTGAGTTTTTTTGCCATCGTCATAGACATTGTGTTGCTGCGTGTGCTTTGTTGGGCTTTTTTGGTTTCATTTGTTCTTTGGTTGAACATTCTTGTGGACCATGGATCACCACGGATCACCTTATAATTTCAATTCATCTCCTTCCTGCCCATTTAACCTTTGTGACATCACTTTCATCAGACTGTTGTTCTTCCCCGTTTTATAATACACAAATCACTGACCAATTTTTTCCCCTCTGGTCTCTCTGTTTTTCCTTAACCCATTTTTTGTTGATTTTATGTTGGATTTCATTTTGCCTATTTAAAGAAACAGTTGAACGAACTACAACAAGAACACTGCCTGGTGGTTACGCTCACAAACCTGTCTTTTCAACAAGATCTTACCAGGCGTGGTCGGCTGCTCCTATTACCGTCCCTGGCCAGGGGACAAAATGTGGACTGGGTTCCCTCTCCAGCTCATCTGCCGCCACAACCACCACACCAACTGCTTCTCCATTAAAGTCAGTCTGGTCGATGTCACCATCAGCATCGCCAATAAAATCCACCCTTGTAGGAGCTACAAATGTTTCCCCGGCCCACTCCATTTGCGAAGTAGCTTCCTCCCCAATTCGATCATACAGAACCCTTGCATCCCCCATTAAAACTGTCGTGCAGCCAGGGCAGTACCCCACGCAAGCGACCACTGGCCTCATGTCCTCACCCATTAAGACGGGCACAGATCTGGCTTCAGTTAAAGCTCTCGCTGCCTCAATTTCCGCAAGAGCTTCGCCTGCAGCCCAAGTAGGATCCATGCTTGATAGATCAGCCATTTCAATGACCCCTCCTGATTCCCCCAAGACAAATGTGCACATATACACCTCCACACTACCATATAAGACTGTGTTAGCTCCAATGGGCTCTTCCTCCCCTCCCCCCTCAGTAAAAACGATATCAAGTTTATCAGTCAGGTCCTCTGCTGACATGGCTTCAGCACCCTATTCAGGAATGCACTTCACTTCTCCTTTATCGTCACCAGCTAGGTCCGCGGCTGCTGCTTCAGAGGCTATGCTTAACGGCTCACTGTCACCTATCAAATACCCACCATCCTCCCCCGCATCCCCTCGTATTCTCTCAGGAGTTACCAGCAGCCTGCAGGAGAGGATACAAGCCACGACACAGGCAGCTACATCAAGCGTCACCGCTGCCATTGACGAGGCTGAGAAATCATTCAACTCCTGCGGTGCAGCAAGCTACAGTGCGCTTAAATCCATGTCCCCCTCCCTCAGAGCCAGCGTCGCTAGTTCAGTTTACTCCACGCTTAGGTCCCATACAGCCAGCACCACCTCCACAGTTTCCTCCAGCACCATCACAGTACCTGTCTATTCCCTTCTTAACGTGTTACCTGACCCACAGCTGACAAGAACCACTGACACAACGCCAACAACAGACAGATTGGTAGCTTCACAACAATCACAACAACCTCCTGCCCAAACAACGCCTCCCAGAACAAGGCCGACCTTGAAATCCTCTCTTTTCCTGTCCCCGACAACGCTCAAAGCAGCCACTGCCTCCTCCTTGTCCCACAGTCAGGAACTACTCAGAGACGTTGCAGATATGAAAGAGGACTTGATGCGAATGACTGCCATCCTGCAAAGTGACGCTAGTTCCACAGCCAAGTCTTACCAGTCTCAGGCATCGAGAGAGCCAAAAGT
Organism: Engraulis encrasicolus; assembly: GCF_034702125.1. NCBI lineage: Eukaryota > Metazoa > Chordata > Actinopteri > Clupeiformes > Engraulidae > Engraulis > Engraulis encrasicolus. The sequence continues at coordinate 18,246,911 of NC_085873.1, forward strand.
GGAGGATGAGGAGCCTTTCAGTTTAGTTGAAAAAGTAAAAGAAGACCTGGTCAAAGTTAGCGAGATACTCACAAAAGATGTGCTTAGTGAGGCAAAAGCTGCAGCCAGAGAGAGGGCCTCTGAGGAAGATTGGGAAGAGTTTTCAAAAGATGAATTAGAAGATGCCAGACAAAATGCTTTAAGATCTCTCCCCACGTTTGATCCCTCACTCCCAGTTAGACCACAGTCAGTTCCTGACAAAGACCTCAATTTAGCTAAGGTGGTAGATTATTTAATGAATGACATTGGTGCTAGCTCTTTGTCCAAAATGGCCGATGCTAAATGCAGATACGAGGAGATGAAGAAGGATGGAGATGAGAAACAGAAACGTGGCATCAAGCCTGAGCACAAACTCAAAATGCCACCAACAGGCATGCGCACCTCCCCCTCTGAGAAAGACTTAGCTAAACTTGCAGAATCTTACACGGGCACAGATGCCATCCTTGAGTCCCCTGATGATTTGTCCCATGAGCAGGACAAGAGCCCCCTGTCAGACAGTGGCTTTGAAACGAGAAGCGATAAGACTCCCTCTGCACCCCAGAGTGCAGAAAGCACAGGGCCCAAACCCCTTTTCACAGACGTGCCCATTCCTCCTGTCATTACAGAGACAAGAACTGAGGTGGTGCATATCAGGAGCTACGAGCATCCAGATGACCTTTGTGAGCCCATTATGGAAGAACCAACATCAGCAGCAGCCGCTACTGCTGCCGTAGTGGAAACATCTGCTCCTGTATGCATAGAACCAGAGCCAGCAGTTCCCTCGCTCAAAGACAAGGTCAAAACCTTCCAGATAAAGGTTAACACGGATGAGGACTCTCTCATGAGCAAAAGCATGTGTCTGAAAGAGGAAACTCATATCACCACCACCACAAGGATGGTGTACCACAAACCCCAGCTGACCGAAGGTGACAGGATTGAGGAAACCATGTCGGTTAGAGACATAATGAAAGCATTCCAGTCAGGGCGAGATCCATCCAAAGACTTTGCCGGCCTATTTGAACACAAGGCTGGCCCGGAGACGATAAAAGGCGATGAACTGTCTCCGCGCTTCCTTGATAAAGACACTAAAGGAAAGCCCAAGGTAGAAAGGATAATTGAGGTTCACATAGAAAAAGGCAATGCATCAGATCCAACCGAGGTCATAATCAGAGAGACTAAAAAACATCCTGACTACCGTAGCATGAAGGAATTGCTCGATAAAGCCGAAGGTGATTACGAGGTTATGCAGGAAGATGATGAATTTAATGCAGAGGAGACACTGCCCTCCTATTTAGACACATCCAGAGTGAACACTCCTGTCTCTCAGGAGGAGGACAGCCGGCCCAGCTCTGCACAACTCATGGCAGATGACTCTTATAAATCGTTGAAGCTTCTTAGCCAACATTCGATAGAGTACCATGACGATGAACAGTCAGAGCTGAGAGGAGAGTCCTACAGATTTGCTGAGAAAATGTTACTTTCAGAAAAACTAGACGTTTCTCAGTCTGACACTGAAGAAGCTATGGCAGACCAGCCTCGCAGCTCATCAGCTGAGGCACAAGGGGCTGAGGGCTACTCTGGAGATAGAATGTCAGGTGCCCGGAAAGACGCAGGTTTCAAATCAAAAGATGCAGGTGACAAAGTGACTTTGTTGCATTACAGCACTGAGCCTGGCAGCCCTAAACATGCAGTGTGGATGCGTTTCACCCAGGATAGGCAAGACAGAAACAGAGAGAAGCTATTATATGAAGATCGTTTGGATCGCACTGTGAAAGAGGCAGAGGAAAAATTAAGTGAGGTTTCACAGTTCTTCCGTGACAAAACGGAGAAACTGAACGACGAGCTTCAGTCACCAGAGAAGAAACCTACCAGGAGAGTTCAGAGAGAGACAAGATCAGGACCAAGTTCAATGTGTAGCAGTCCAGAAAAAACACCCCAGAAAAGGGAAGTCAGCAGTGGTGAGGAAATTCCAAAGGGAAGTCTAAGAGACTCTTCAGTTGGGAAGTTGTTTGGAAGTGAGAGGAAAAGTGCCAGTGTACCAAGCAGCCCAGAAAGGCATTCACAGTCTCAAACTAGCAAGGGAAGGGCTAAACAAGAGAGTGGGGAATCGCCTAAGAAAGCCCCACCTCCTGTTGCAGCCAAGTCTTCCAAAGTTACAGCTTTTAAGCAGAAATTTGAAGCTGAGTCACAAAAAGAAGAACTCCTGTGTGCTCCTGCGTCATCCAAACCACCTGCGAAAAAGTTTCAGGAAAGCAAGCTACCAGTTTACCAACCTTTTCAAGGTTCAAAAACAGGTATATGTTCCCCAGAAGAAGATAGAACCTCACCAAAAAGGATAGAAATGGATAAAAGTAGGGAGTCTATTGGACCAAGTTCTAATGTTAGTAAATCTAGAACATCCGTCACCACTCCAAAACAATCAGCTGAACAACCATCTGATGAACCTGTAACACGTTCACTGGGTCCAAAACATCTGCTGAGTGGTGGCGTAAAAGATGCAAGCAAGACAATAACAGACACTAGCAAGGAAGAGAAAAAGACCTTTGAAATTCAGAGAGATAAAAACCAGTTACCTCAAAGCAAAATGTATGAGTCATCACAAAGGGACAGTGGAGCACCTTCTTCTGAAGGCAGGAGACTATATTCAAAAAGTGATACATGTACAGCTCCTTCTAATGAGCTTAGTCCAAGTGTGTCAAAGAAAGTAGTGACTCCTGACCGTAAGCCCTCAGAGAGTGCTGAAGTGCATTCACCAACCCTTAGAAAAAAGACAGAATCTCAGATTCCTGTACGCACAAGTGGTCCACCAGATAGTGATCAGTACAGAAAAGCTAAGCTAGATACAGTGAAACAACCAGAGAAGGGACATTCACAAATAGCCACAGCAACTAAAACCCGAATCCAAGGTAGATCTGAGCTAGCAAAGTCCCAAGACTCCACCTCTAGCATCCCTGATACAAGTTCTGGAGATGGAAAAGAGAAAGCGACCATTGTCACAACCCGAGAGGGTTTCAAAGGCTTGAAGTCCTTGCCAGTCTACGTAAGTGTATCTGGCAAAGGGGACAAAGAGTCTGGAGGGCAAAACGGCAGCCATAGAAAGATGGTCTCTTCTGAAAGCAGGACTATTTACACCGTAAAACAGAAGCAGGTCCCATCCCCCCAGGCTAGCCCAGATGACGACACGTTGGAACAGATATCGTTTATAGACACGTATAGTTCAGGAAAGAGCCCCATGACCCCTGACACCCCCAGTTCTGAAGAAGTCAGTTATGATCTTATGTCTCGAACCCCTGAGTCTGTTAGTTTCATGCCAACACATCCCAGTCCAATACCCGAGGTTTCTGAGGAATCAGAGGAGTCACAAAAAGCCTTTTCCTTTGTAGAGTCTCCACCAGAGAGGCCAAAAATCATCACTGTCGTTGCAGAGCCTGTTAATGCTAACACAGCACAGGTCACTAAGGCTAGACGAGTAGCTTACATTGAGTTTCCCCCACCCCCACCCCTTGAAGAACAACCCCAACCAGAGCCAAAGGGCTCATCCTCAGATGCTGATACAGAAATGATGGAGGTTAACCTCCAGGAGGAACATGATAAGCATCTTCTCGCTGAGCCTGTTATTAGAGTACAGCCCCCATCACCTGTGCCTCCAGGTGCTAATGAGAGTAGCTCCAGTGATGACGAATCAATCTTTCAACCCATTCACACCAAAAAATACAAATTCAAAGTGACGAAAGAGGAGACGAAAGATGAGAAAGGGGAGAAGGCTTCCAAACAGGATAAAAATGGCAGGACAAAGCAGGACAAAAATGGAAACCACAAAGAAAATGGAAATGGATCTAGCAATGGAAAAACAGAGGATGATGATTATGAAACAAATGGTAACGATCAGTCTATAACTGACTGTTCAATAGCAACGACTGCAGAGTTCTCACACGATACTGATGCAACTGAAATAGACTCTCTTGATGGATATGACCTCCAAGATGAAGATGATGGTTTGAGTGACCAGAACGCAAAGCCGTTTAGTTTTGGACTTGATAACCGTAAGGACATGTGGTCAACAGAGACTATGCTGAGACCGAGTGACCGTTGCTTTAGTCAGTCTAAACTTGAGGTAATTGAAGAAGAAATTGAGGAATGCAAAAAAGCTAAGACAAAGAGTGATCCATCTGAAGAAGGAAAAGAAAATGGAAATCAAGCAGAAGGACATTCTGACACGTACTTTAGTTACAAGTTAGGGGAGGAGTTTAACACTCCATTCAAGACAGTCGTGACCAAAGGTTTGGACTTTGATCCTTGGTCGAGCAAGGGAGGAGATGATGAAGTTGTTGACGCTAGAATTAAAGACGATGAACCCAAGCCTTTTGGGTTAGCTGTAGATGAAAATTCACAAGGCACGTCTGCTGACACAACTCCAGCTAGAACCCCAACAGACGAAAGCACACCGACCAGTGAGCCTAACCCCTTCCCCTTCCATGAAGGGAAGATGTTTGAGATGACTCGCAGTGGTGCGATTGACATGAGCAAGCGGGACTTTGTCGAAGAGAGACTACAATTTTTTCAGATTGGTGAGCATACCCGCCAAGCGAGGTCTGGGGGGGAGAGGGCAGGATCACTGAGTACAGTAGTGCCTGAAACAAAAGATAAAGATCAGTTTCAAACTAGCAGTGTCACACTAGCCTCATGTAGTATCATTCAGATCACCACCGACAGGCGGGAACCAGTATCCATTGACACGCAGGGCTCATCTTCAGACTCCATCACAGCTTCCCAAGTGCAGTCTAAATTATGCTCTACCTTTAAAGTCGGGGTCCCCATGACATCAGTCTTAACAATGGTTGGCGATTATTCAAATCAGAGACCACAAGATAACGCTGGGCCAAGCAAGCTAGGAGCAAGCACAGGGAGTCAGCCTTTCCAAATCACAGAGATCTCCCAGACAGAGCAGAAAGCCTTCCAAACAAAGAACATCAATAGCAATAATAACCAGGATACTTCAAGTACTGATTTCATTCAGCGAGGTAGCCTAGCATTTAATCTGATGTCTTTTGCAGACACCAGTCAAACTCAACAAGCAAGCACATCTGACAATGTAGTAATCAGGGAGCGTGCAGTGGATGTTGATAGTAATAAAGTTCAAAGCGAAGCCAATAAAATCCATCCATCTGTGAATATTAAGGAGCCTCCACCAAAGTCTAGATTGCCAGTGAGAGCACCGCTATCATCACCCTGTAGCCAGAACACTTCAGCTGTGATTAAACAGAAACCAAGCCAGGCAGTCAGGCCAATTATCAGGCCTGTAGTGCGGGAAAGACTAGATCCTTTCCCAAACGTAAAACCAAATACCAAAATTCCTGTCAGAGTTAAAACAGTCAGCACTTCGTCACAGGGGGTGGTAAAATCAAGAACATTGAGAGCCAGTGTATCATCCATGGTCAGTAAAACCAGTAGTACAGGGACTAGAGAAAAGGAACGAGTCAAAAAGCTGCAGGTACCCTCAAGGTTACCTGTCAAGGACAGTAGGTCAAGCAGGTCATCCTTGGATCGTAGCGCTAAAAGCAGCTCACCCAGTCAGACACGCAGAGTAGTTCCGTCTCGGCCGGTCAGTAGGACTACGGCAGAGAAGCACAAAGTCGCTGTTAGGGAACGGGTAAAAGTCGGAGACCGCCAGACCGCCAACGAGGACACAAAGGCTCAGGCAGACGCGTCTGTTGACGACGACAGCGCATCCAGGAACACCTCACTATCAGACGCCTCTCAGTCCAGCCACACAACATCCAGGTCTTCTAGAGACCAAAGGGCAGAGGTTGAGCAGTCCAGCAGAGAAAGGAGGAGGAGAAGGAGGAAAAGTAGCAGCAGGACTGATGATGATGGGAGAGAAAGCAGTCAGGTTGAGGGGTCCCAGAAATCCCCCACCAGCGTGGAGAACGAGCCTAGTTTGTAAAACTTTCCACTTGATTGATCCTAGTGCATGAGCCGTTGTGATTTTGCCTGTGACGTGACTTAGCGGCCATCTCTCTCGTCATTCTGTCATCTCTGTGTACGTACTGTACGTGTGTCTCAGACTGAGGTCTCTTGTTACTCTACTTCCTCTCGATGAATATAGTCAGCTGCTACAGCATGCTAGGTATGACTGACTGCCGTCTTGGACGATTGGCTGGTCCTCGCCGTGTGGTTTGTACCAAGTGTCTGTGCAGGTGTGACAGGGCCTATAGCTTACAAGTGCCATGCAGACATGCAATCCTATCCTAGCACAGCACTCAAAGTCTTGTTCGCATGTGTAGTTTCATTTGACACCTGTGAATTCACTTTTGATCTTCAACTTGAACGCATACCGTAGCTCTAGAGTTGTTTGACCCGTGTTTGTTCATTCAATTGTTTGTGATTTTCTCTGTGGGGGGTGTATTGACTTTGTCTCTGGCGTGCAGCTTGGGCAAGTAGAGGGTTTGTCTGTTAGAGTTATAGCATACATCCATCTAATCTACTGTGATGGTGAATAGTGAAACTTAGGCTAATTGTGCCTTTACCCTTTTCTAGTCATTCTGTCTTTTCTTAGTGTACCTGCAAATCCATTCAAGGTCATGTTTACCCTAAAAAGGAATATTCTGGCGAAATGCTTATTACAATTTAACATGTGCAGTTGGTCATTTAGAGTTGGTCATTTATTTTTGCCAGTCTTGCCAAATTGACAATTTTCTGGCATTGCTTCATACTAAAATATGACAAAACCATGCTCCAAACCATGATAATTGTGGTGACGCTAACAAAATTAATAATCGAATGTGCAATAATGTCTATGTTTTGGCTGGTAGCAGGACTAGAAGGAAATAGATGTGATCAACCACAAACTGACAAGACCTTTGTTATATTCACTATGATTTGAAAATCCTCAAAAACGAGAGTGAAAATCTGCTTTTTCAGAATCTCTCTCGTGTTAAATGTTGTTTGGATATTTTAACTTGAATGTAAAAAAGTAAGCCTTTTCAGTATGTGGTGCATCATTGAGCTACTTAACAAATGACTTTGTTTGAAATACTTGACAAATGGCCAAACGTGTACTAGGTGATCAATTGTACTTTGATACAGGTGGGAAAATCAGAACCACTTTGATTTTTCAGCTGAATATTCCTTTTGCCCTTAGCTATGAGACAATCTCTTTTAGGTTGCACACAAATCGAAATTCTAACACTTCACAAAAAAACGAATGAATTGTTACTTGAAAAGGCGTTTGGACAGAAAAGGGCTTAGTCTTTTTCAACGTAGAAAAAGCTTTTCTGCACATCCACAAGTGGGTGTTAACTAGCCTCTGTCTGTCCTCTAGGCCCTCAGAGCCCTTGTGAGAGGACAGATTTGCGCATGGCCATTGTGGCTGATCACCTCGGCCTGAGCTGGACAGGTAAGGAACCAACAGCAGAAATGTCTCCACCCAGAGGAGAAAATGTGTAACTGCTTGCCTCAAATAGAATCGCAACCTAATGACAACAATGTATTGCATTATCAAGTCTCAAATACATATAAATACAAAGTAGTGGGCACAAATATGGCCACATATGTGTGTATTGGGGATTTGCTGATGAGGAAGGTTCTGCCCACCTCTGCGGCCACAGTTGGACGGGTGACGGGGTGGCGAGAGGCAGCACAGCGTGTTGGCAGGGAGATGGGCATGCCGGGAGAAGGGTGTGCCATCTGCAGTGTGTGTGGACCTGCCTGCACTGCAGCACTGCGCACATGTGTCAGGAGGGAGCTAGAGAGAGAGAGAGAGAGAGAGAGAGGGAGAGAGGGAGAGGGAAAAGAGAGATAGAGAAAGGAGAGAGCGGGAGCTGAAGAGATAAGGGGAGAGAACAAGAAAGAGAGACAGAGGGGAAGAGAAAGTGAGGCAGATGGAGGAAAGAAATAGATACAGAGGAAGAGGGAATGGTGTAGCAGAGAAAGAGAGAGAGCACGGAATGGCTAATCTATTTTTAATGTGTTGCAGAGCTGGCCAGGGAAATGAATTTCTCTGTGGAAGAAATCAATCACATCCGGGTGGAGAGCCCCAACTCTCTGACCACTCAGAGCTTCATGCTCCTAAAGAAATGGGTTCGACGTGATGGTAAAAATGCCACAAGTGAGTATAAACTGCACCCATAAACCCAGTGTCTCTAGTGAGGTTATTTTACAGCACCTACTTGCATTGAATCCCATTTCTTTGTCATTTGTGCGGGTTGGTGATCACAATGCACAAACTATGACATTTGTTAGCAGGCAATAAATTGCAAGAGTTATGGCTTTATTCCCACCTCAATCCGCCCACTCACATACACGGATGTGTGCATACACACAAGCACACATGCACACGCACCAGTAAGCACTGCACACTCAGTGTAAAAGAGAGTGTGTGTTGGCTTGTGCCTGCTGCGCCGTAACGTCAGTGTAGCAGATTGCTGCAAAATGTCTCTTGCTATCTGAGGTTAATAGGAGCACCAGTTATGTAAGGTCTCTTATCTCTCATCTAACAAAGTGAATGGCATTCCCCCACAAGTTATTCAAAACAAACAGTACCATATTGTGTGTGTTGTTCACCACTGTCTGATGTAAACCATTTGATGCCATCCATGTTATATATTTATGCGTTAGAAATGCATCCATCAATATAATCGATTGGTGGGTAAAATGTATTAATTCTCTTCTGTTATGGTAACAGTTTTATGCACCTATTGATCAATGTTTTTTTGTTTTTTTCAGCGGATGCCTTAACTGCAGCCCTGAATAAGATCAATCGGATGGATATTGTGACATTGCTGGAAGGGCCAATATTTGACTATGGTAACATTTCAGGCACACGGTGTTTTGCAGATGATAACGCAGTTTCCCTGGATCAGGCGGATGGTAAAGTTTAGCTCCATCTAGCTGAACTCTATCGCTCCTCTTAGTCTTTCCCTCTTTCTATCAGATCGGCGTTAGAAATGAGTAATAGACACTCCCCGCTTCAGAAAAACGAAATCAAAAAGGTTGAGCATTACAAATTATCTATTGAAACATTTTCAATTTGAATAGACAACAGAATAGAAGATATCAAAGGGAGATATCTAACACTACGATTTCTATGTTTCTATTTTTTTCTGCCTGATATATTTGGTGGCCTTCAAATCATGCCTTGGAGGCGATCTGATGAACTTCATGTACCACTGTGTTCTGATGTGCATAGATAAGAATAAGGCAACAGAGCTTCACTGGCTTTCTCAGCAGCAGGTCTCTGCTAAACAAATCTCAAGACCGTCTCCTAAAATGTCACAGTGCGAACTGATATTACACATAACAAACCGTAAATACATTAATGAAATAATTGTATTACTGTAACTGCATAACTGTGTTAAGACTATTCAGATAACTCTGGTGCCATATGACATTTTCCGGATATTTTTCTTGACATGTTATTGCTATTCTAAGATGGGCTTGAGATTTGATCCATATCGCTTCAGTAGTTATTATGTTTATGTGTATACAGTATTTCATTACTTATACAAAATACTGTAGGAATGTAGAATTGTGGCTTTCTTTACAGGCCTGTAATTTCACAAAGCTAGACTTACATAAAAGAAAGAAAAAAAATATACACGACATACATGAAAACATAATTACGGTAGCAGCTTAGCGTATGAGGCATGGATGCTTTGTCACTGCTTTTCTCTCCCCTATCTTCTATCCCTTCTTTAACATTAACAGTGCTGCTTATACTGTTTAACATGAAGCTCTGACATTTTTGGCATGGCTTTGGCTACAGTTGGAATGTAACTGTGCTTGTTTGAAGTGGCCGTTTTTTAACGAAACAAAAACTGAAAACAAGCTTCTGTTTAAGTCCGTCATCCCTGGTGCCTCTGATCCTTCCTGGTTGGTTGTAGTGGTGTGCTTCCTCTGTAAAACCAGACCACCTGCTTTCCTCCACTCGCAAAAAACGGCCTCGCCAAACCCCTGGGCCTGTAACACAAGCTGCTGCCCCTCTCCCCTCCCCACGCAGAGCTCGCCTATCTAACCCTTCGACGTAGAAACATCCCCGCCATTTGCTGTCTCTCTCGTTCTCTCTCTCTCTCTCTCTCTCTCTCTCTCTCTCTCTCTCTCTCTCTCTCTCTCTCTCTCTCTCTCTCTCTCTCTCTCTCTCTCTCTCGTTCAGTCCTGCTGGTGACTCTGGATTCTGCTCTAATTTAAGTCTAATTTTACTCTTAGCTAACAGCATCTCACTGGGCTCATTTGTTAATGTTGGCCATTTATGTCATTCAACCATACTAATAACTAACCATACTAAACATGTCTTTTATACTAACATGCTTCCATTCATCCAAACCTCATTGCTCTAATACGTTTTCTTTTTATTTATTTTGTTTTGCCACCTGCCCTTGTTTGAACCTATGCTGCTTCAAACCGTCCGTGGTGTTAGTTCCAGAGGTGTCTTCAGCTGGAAGCTCCTCAAAGCATCCTAGCTCTAAACCACCTTCACCTCCCCCTCCCTCAAGTACACATCTTACTCCTCATCTTAGCGTTCCATCCTTGTCTTTGCCACTGTTTTCCTTGTCCCCACCGAGTGCACCGTCAAGTTTGTCGCCATGTACCCCCGAGTCATCCATACCCACGTCCTACACTTCATCCTCCCTCTCCGCCTCTGACTCCACCTCCTCCATCTCGTCCTCCATACCTGAGAATAGCTCCCCCCAGCCCCCCACATCTCCTCCACTCGTATCCCCTACCACTCCATCATCTCCAAGCTCCTTGGGTGTTTGTCATTGTCCTACTGTCGTTTTAACGCCCCCCTCTGGCCTACCCCCACACCTACACCTCGATCCGACAGTTCCAGAGATTTATATTTAGCATTACATATACAGTACTTTTACTTCAGTGTCCATTAGCTGTGTCCATTAGCTAGCACTACATACTGGACTATTAGTGTAACTTCTAAATAATGTAGTCTGGTAAGTTTACATTACATTACCTAAATAATTCTGAATTTTTCACATATTGACCACCATCTATTATTTTACCGTGAATTGGGCAGTTTTAGCTTTGCAGCTATCAGCTTAACACGTGCTGCTGGCATGCTTTACATGGTAGCGCTTATTTAACCCTTTCTGCCCTGGCAGTGTACCAAGTGCTGCTTTCCCCACTACTACTACTACTACTACTACTACGTAGTCTGCATGTCTGAGCTAACACCCCCAGTTCCTCTTCTTCACCATGTTCCGTCTCTCCTAAACCATTATGTTCGTGTATATATATATGTGTGTGTGTCCTTCACCCTCCCACTCCCCACTCCCCACCTCCCCTTATCCAGTTCACCCCACCCTGTACCTCAGTCCCATTGTGTTGTGATCTCATCCCAGGTTACCACAACATCGATCTGGAGATGCAGAGCCCCACAGAGTTGAACTATGAGCCCCCCACTCCGCTCCGTCACGATGATTTCTTTAGCCTGGACCCCGCTAGTTTAGACCCCTCGCATAGCAGTACCCCAGTTAGGCCCAGCAACCTCTCCCTGCCAGGAACCCCCGCCAGCCCCAGCAGTGGCAGCCCTTCATCCAGGGACAACATCCAGCCGCCCACGGTGGTGGCCGAGGACACCTCCCTGGACAGCCAAGGCGGTGGTGGCTTTGGGGCCCAGGGTCTGGAGGACTTCTCCACGGAAGAGGACAACATCGCCGCCACGACAGGGCCAGAAGCGCCAGCAGGGCCGCACAGGGGCGGGGGCGGGGGCAGTGCCCCCCTCGGCGAGGCTGAGAGGGAGAAGGAGGCAGTGATCGCGGCGGTGGCCGCCATGGCGCGGGAGTCGGACGAATTGGCGTCCGCGGCGGCAAACCTCCGCCCGCAGGCAGCCGCGGTGGTGGCGGCGGCGGTGGCAGCAGCAGCGGCCGACGTGGAGGCAAGCATCAGGTCTGGTCATGCAGAGGAACACAAGAAGGAGAGAGAGATGGAGGAGAAATTGGAGGAGGAGGAGGAGGAGGAAGATGGTGAGATGACGCAGGAGAAGCTAAAGTCCCTGCTGGGAGACATTAAACTGGAGGAAGGCTCAGAGGACGAGGAGATGACGGAGGAGAAGGTGCAGCAGATCCTCTCACAGGTGCAGCAGGCAGAAAAAGACTTGTCTTCCCTTGCAGGTTGGCCAGACGAGTCCACCATCGAGGCAGCAGCTGCCGGGGAGAGCTCATCGGCGGCAGCAGCAGCAGTAGCATTAGCAACAGAAGGGGCCTCCAAGACACAAGACGACACAGAGGCCACTGAACAACAACAGAAAAGGTAGATTTTTTTCTCACCTTCTGCATTTCTCTTTCCTAATTTCCAAAGCAGTTTGCCTGGTGGATCACACTCTTTCAACACCATAATAGGTATAACATTTCCTTCCAGGGGTGCATTTCTCCAAACCATAGTTGCTAGCTGTTACACGTGTTAGTCCAATTGTACCAAAGAGGTTGATAGACTGTGTTGTTATTGAAAAGCACAAAAAATCCCACATATCTGTTTGAGACAGGAAGCTAGTGTGTTTGCTGATTGGTACCCAATCTGTTTGCGTATTCTTTAGTCATTTTTTTTGTTTCCCACAGCAGCCAGGAGACCTCTACAGGCGTGAAGCAAAACGGACAGCACAGCACAGCCCCAGAGGAGGCCGCAGAGGAGCCGCAGAGCCAACCCGAACCGACCAGGGCGGCACCAGAGGACAGCTCGGTCGGAACCAGCAGCAAGGAGGCCGAGAGCTCCACTGTGTCTGGAAACCAAGCACAGGTACGGGTAGATGCCTTCACTATTCAGCATTATGTACTCTGTAGTCTGTTTCCTGTACTCAGTTCCACTGTCTGTTGATAATTATGCCGTTTAAACGTGATGTATATTTTGAATACCACGTTGCATCTGATATGGCATGATAGCAGATTTCAGGTACATGACACATGGCAACATGAAGTACCAAACATATTGTTATGGAAAATGCTGAACCTTCACTGTAAGGACATTTTAATAACTTCACATGATTACAGTCCATTAGCTACTTTCACTTAGTTTCATCTCATAATATTTTTTTAAAAAAAACGGAACGATAAGTTTATGAATGTAGACTTGTGGACCTATTTTTCTGCTTGTCACACACACACACACACACACACACACACACACACACACACACACACACACACACACACACACACACACACACACACACACACACACACACACACACACACACAAACACACACACACACACACACACACACACACACACACACACACACACACACACACACACACACACACACACATACACACACACACACACACACACACACACACACACACACACACACACACACACACACACACACACACACACACTACTAAACAGAAGTATACAGTGGTAACGGTGCAACTGCCCTCGGCAGGCTGGGGCTCGCAGAGCCGTTGACAGCAGCTCTGACGATGAGCACACCATCACCACGCGCGTGTTTCGCCGCAGGGTGATCCTCAAGGTACCTGCACCAGCCCCTGGAGCTGCTGTGCTGTGCTGTGCTGTGCTGTGCTGTGTCGTGTCTGCACGCTAAGCTCAGCCAGACTGTAACGTGTTCACGTGGGCATACAGTATGTATGTGTATACAATATGTGAGACTGAGAGAGCAATAATCCAGGCTGTGTGTGTGTGTGTGTGTGTGTGTGTGTTTGTGTTTGTAGATAGGGGGGTGAGCGAGTGAGTGAGTGAGTGAGTGAGTCAGTGAATGAGTGAGTGAGTTAGTGAATGCGTAAGTTAAGTGAGTGACTAGGTTAATTGTGCCCTCTGCACTCGGCCAAGCTGTGTGTTTTTTTCTGTGTGGCCACACGCGTGGCGTGACAGCGACGGTAGGTGTCCCATACTGCAGCTTGCCAGGCGTCACACCAGGCATCTGAAACCACAACAAAACAACAGGTGTTAAAATTGACCTTAGCCTTGAGGGCATAATCTGACACACCAACAATGGTATGGTCTTGTGGCAGTTTTCTGAACATTGCATAGTTGTTTTATGATTATGTTCTCATGCCTGTGTCAGCGTAGTCTTCAGAAATTGTGGTCAGTTTCATTTGGGAATCCATGAATTCTATGCTGCTTAATAATTGCCCACATTTCACGTCACAATCGCTTGTGTGCTGTGTGTCCCATGCCTTACCTATTAAATTGTGTCATCCCTACGGTGGCCTGAAAAGATTAAAAAAATAACCAAATTACCATAATTTATCCTGAACAACAAACTACCTGCATGCATTATATTAAGTGCACATGAAAAGGCTGCAAGTTGGCCCAGGGTATAGTGAGTTAACTTAAGATTCTGAGAGTGATTGTAAGCTTTACAATGATACCTTTCACATGGAAGTCAGATAACATCTGAAGAATTTGTGGCCTTTTGAATGTGTTCACTTCTTAAAGTAGAACACAGACAATGCAGCTTGACAGTCAAGCCTTTTAGACAAACCAATACTGTTTTCTGAAGGAAGGGTTGAGTTAACCTCTTCAAGACCTCCACATTCTGCAAACAACAAAAAATCACAAAAAAATAAAATAAAATAAAAACTTAACCTATTTGTGACCTGTCACATGAAAACATGTCACATGCCTGTCTGAGCAAAACTGAGAAAATTGGTTATGACCTTTTCAGGGCACCGTATCTCTTGCTTTCCAGTGTTTTGATAATTGCTTAACACATTTACAGTTTCATCATCTTCACTCTGTAAAATTATGGTACCTTTTGTGGTCATTATGTATGCTTTGTTTTCCGTGGAGATTTGTAATCTTCAGAGGAATTACTTTTATGGCATCATGCAAACCAAGCTGGTGGTAACCTCATAGTTTTGTTTGCATACTGTAGATAATGAAGGACTTTTGGATTGTAAAAAAAAGTAGCTGTATGGAGACTTATGTTTATTTCCTCCCCCATCATGAACCGTTGCCAGGGTGACCAGGCCAAAAACATACCTGGGGAAACCGTGACGGAGGAGCAGTTCACAGATGAGGACGGAAACATTGTCACCAGAAAAGTAATGCCACCACCGCCAGCACCTCCAGTGTCCCACAATTGCCCCTCTGTGTCTCATGTCACGGTTTTGTGACACCACCCCTATGACTGGGTGTGAAATCACCTGCAACCTGTTACCCTACTCAACTAATACTAAAATGTTGGTTGATGTTGAGATAGAAAATGTGACCCAGGAACATAAAAGGGATCAATTAGTATGTATTATAAGTAGATCTATTGCTTTATCAAAGGTGCAAATATGAATCTGCAGTAACTGCTCATCATTGCCCTTGAGTCATACCAAATGAGTATTCTGCAGGTAGATCAAACTTAATAATTTCCCATGATTATATTGTGATGGATAAGAGAGCTGCATAAAAGAGCTGACATATACTGTAGAAACACAAACTTTCTACACTTGAAAACCCCTCCAGAGCTGTGATCATCACCTTCATCCACTTCTTGCACCCCATCACCGCCATCCCACAGGTCATCCGCAAGGTCATCCGTCGCTCCACCCCCACCGAGGAGGGGGGCAGCAGAACCAAGAGCAAGCGCAAGCGGGGTAAAGGCCGCCAGGCCTCTAAGGCCGAGAACGCCGAAGAGGAACAGGGCAAGGTCCCAGCAGCCGGCCCCGTGCAACATCACCCTTCCCGAAGAGAGCGGCAAGAGGTTGGCCCTACTGGCTCCCTGGAGTCCCTTCCCCCCTACCCAGTGTGCAATGCAGTGCCGTGTGTGTTTGCGTCCAACCAGGGTGGGATTATGAGGGCCAATTGATGGGAGGGGTGGGTGGATTGTTTGGTTCGGGGGGCTTTGTGTTTAACAGTGTCAGATCTCCAATACTGTGTTCCT
The DNA here is from genome assembly GCF_034702125.1 of Engraulis encrasicolus. Classification (NCBI taxonomy): domain Eukaryota; kingdom Metazoa; phylum Chordata; class Actinopteri; order Clupeiformes; family Engraulidae; genus Engraulis; species Engraulis encrasicolus. The sequence continues at coordinate 18,262,774 of NC_085873.1, forward strand.
TGTATGCTGTGGTTGAGTTTTGGCTGGCCGACTTGTTAAGAATGTCTCTCACCCGTGAATGTACATACTTGGCTGACTAATCAAGGAATGATTTCTTTCTTTCTTTCTCTTTGAGCCTCAATGTATTGACAAGGACTGCTCTAAGCTACCATGATCGTTCAGTCTTGCGTTCTTAACATGTCTCGAAACAAACGTGTCTGAAAGGCCTCTAGCCTTTTGTCTATCAAACGTGTGTTGGCGCTTGATTTGAGTGATTGAGTGCTGTGTATCTCTTGCCTTGCTTCTTGAAGGACGTAATCGTCCATCTTTGAATGGTTTTGCTGTGTTTGAATTACTGTGGCCGCGTTGATTTTCTCAAAAAGTGACTGCTGACATTTCCTTTCAGCCTTTCAGCATGAGGCACGGACAAAAAACACCTTCAAACCGCCTTTCTTTGGCTCCCCTCTGGTTTGTCTATGCATATCCTTCTCCCACTAAGTTGTGTCTCTGATGTTTTTTTTGTTTTGTGTTTTTTTTTTCCAAATTCTCTTACAGTCCGAAGGATCTGAGGGAAAGAAGAAGGGCAAGGGGAAAAAAGGTCAATCATAACAGTCACAAGCACCACATGGTAAGTCCTGTATCCCCCTCTCCCCTCCCCTCCACTCCTGTTCTATGTCCTAGGACCAGGAAAGTCAAAATAACTCACAAGTATGGCTGGAATGGAATCCTTTTGTTGTGGTCGAAGGCCTACAGCACCATTAGCCAAGCCTAGTATATCTATGTGATCAATAGGACACAAAGAAAAGCTTCACTGTTGGCGTTTTTTCTGTTTTGCTTTGTTTCTGTGAGAGCACAAAAGAACACTACAGTAACATGCAGACGTGGCTGAACATGGCATCAGCGCATTGTGTGTCCCCTGCCGCGACCACTACTGTGCCCCACTTCTACCTATCTACCTCAAATGTTTTCAGTGCCTTGCAGTTTTTAACGTGTCTCTAATTGGGTATAAATATTGAACTGTTTTGTTTATTGATATGATATGGGTGCAACAAATGTTGCAGAATAAAGACTTAGGTATTAATCATAATGAAAAAAAAAACTAGTCAGACTTAACTCTTTTTTTCTTATCTAATATGATTTATGCAAACAAATCCAATGTTCAAGATCTGTATGTGAATATGACCTTAGCCGGTTACTGTTTGGATAAACACTACTTCACTGAATATCTGTTTGTTGATGTTGCACTAATGTATTCATTTGTTTCCTGTTTATTTATGATGTGTTTTCAGATTTGATATCGTCTCATAATTCTTTTCCTGGAAGGGGGAAATCACTGGAAATCCGCTGACGGGGAGGCATCGTCTCTAGTGTCCACAATCTACAGCTTTTTCACATTAAAAAAACACACGCATTGACTTCAGCAAGGAGAAGACGGCATCTTCTAAGTTCCTTAAACACTTTTCTTTCCGCATGAGCATGACAAAGGAGAAAAAAAATGAAAATAATTCTTAAAAGGAGACACTCGTTTCTGTCAAACAACAATGCAAGAGCGGTAAAAAAAACCCACTCACAACAACACACCCTACAGGTAACGTCAGGTTGGTGGAAGTTTGAGACACTCGCTTCTACAGTCTACTGGTACCGGTGCATCGTACCAGTATGGTGCATCACAAGAATCTCCACAGCAACGCAAACCCCCTCCCCAAAGCAATTTTTCCGTGACCAAAGATGGCACAACTTTTAAGCAGTACCGATAACATAGAGATGGAGAGATAGAAAGAAAGAGAGAGAGAAAGAGGAGCACTGAAATCACCTTCAACACTCGCCTTACGTTTGATCCTTTTTGGACCCATGATGTCGGGATGTATAATGCTGTTGGATTTTATTTTATTTTTGTTTTGTTTTCAGTTTCTTCCTTTCTTTTGAGATTTTTTGTATATAAATTACACTGTATAAATTCTTTTGAAAAAAAAAACTAAAAAAAATAAGTAAGCAAAAAAAGTAAGCTCACAAATTGTTGATGCACTGTCAAGAGAGCTTTTCAGATATGATAAAGATACAAAAAAATGAATTGCCAATGTTGATTCCAACAATAAGGAAAGGCTTGGGTCTGACTTGCAAAATTGTTAGCAACCTGAATAAAAGAAGTTTGTAAATGACACAAAAAAGCTAACTTGATTTTAACAGCAAGCGTTTCTTTCAGTATAACACTGCAACTATCCTCAACACGACACAACTTAAAAACAACGGGAACAGCATTTAGAGGTCTTCTCACACATACTTTCTCAGAGTATTAATATTTTGATGCATGTGATTCACAATATTCTAATTATGTTTGTTTGTTTGTTTTCTAAAAAATACTGCAAAACACTGCATTGTGATATCTCTAAGAGAAGGCAAGAGGTGTGGTTGTCTGTGCATACATGTTTCTTCAGCCGTTCATGTCACAACTTTTTTGTATGCGAGGAGAAAGAAGACACCATAACACATTTACACAGAAATCTGAAGTAATCGATTGGTTGAACAGATGAGAATGGGAATACCTCACTTCAATGCTTATTTGATGGTACTGCAACACAGTTGCACGTACGCATGCACTCACGCACACACACACACACGCACACAAACAGTTGAGGGTCCTGTTAGCAGCAGCGAATGGTTCTTGGGGCAAATGACTAAATAACAACCCAGAATGTATCATGTTTAGACCGGCACGCTGTAAAACGTTTTAACTGTTGTCATTGGCTTAGAGGATGTGTTTTAGTCTTCGAGCAGCCGACCATCTGTGATCATTCAAGCAGTGTATTACTAGATTTATATATATTTAAAGAGCTGCTGTGGTTCACAACAGGGCATTTTTATTTGGGTTTTTGTGGAAATTTTCTTTCTGGTGATGATGATGATGATGATGAAATTAGTTCATATGACAGGCACCAACGGCATTCATTGATAATAGATCCGGCAACATACTGTATGGCAAGAAGAAAACATACACTGGATGATCTAATTAATTATTTAAGCATAAAAATAAATTGTGTTTAAACCCAAATGTTGTCATTTTGTTTATTTGTGTGTAGTGTTTTTTTTAGGGCACCCATATAAAGTTGGGTAACACTTTATAATGTCTGCTTATAAAGACTTAGTAAATAATTAACTAACGGTGAACAAAACATTAACAATTTTTTTTTTATTATTAGTAACTCAATTTTATTCATGCTTTGTAAAATATCTACAAATAATATGTTCAAGATTTTACAAACCATTTAACAGAGTATTTTTTTTATTAATTTACAAACAATTTGTAAATGTTTGATACATATAAAATATCACATAAAACATAACATTTCCCAGTCATTTACAAACATCTATTGATGTTGTATTCATCATTTGTTCATTATTTACATTTGACACTTTTCCATAGGAGGCCTTGTGTTATGTTAGTATAAGTCTCTTAATTAAAATCCATGCCATGAGAAGAAAATACGAACGACTAAGTTTTATGTCTAGGTACTCACTCTTGCCACAAGATGTCACTGTCGGACAAATATTGTAGCTTGAAAGGTAATCAAAGGCGCCCGCAGTATTGTAAGCAGCTCACTTTGCTTGCAACTTCTCTCCGAACATGAATCATTGCGCTGCTTGGACTGTGCGGTGAACATGGCGGACAGTGCTAGCGAAAGTGACACTGATGGAGCTGGCAGCAGCTCTGCCACCCCTCAATGTTCCACCACGTCCTCGTCCTTAAGCAAACCGGGCATCGTTATTTCTCCGTTTCGCCTGGAGGAGCTCACAAACAGACTCGCCTCTCTGCAGCAGGAGAACAAAGTTCTCAAAATAGAGTTGGAAACGTTCAAGCTGAAATGCAAAGCTCTACAGGAGGAGAATCGAGACCTGCGGAAAGCTAGCGTGACTATTGTAAGTACCGCTAGCCAACTTCCAGCTAGTTGGGTTAGCTTTCAGGCTAATGGCTAATTTCTAAAACACTGATGAACAGCTATGCCTCTGTATGGCATGGTTGGTGCTATTGTAAAACACACGTAGCGGTGTATCTCCACAGATTGCCTTTTTCTTCCGCTTGCCATTCACTGATATATACTTTTATAGGCACTTACTAACTGGCGTTAGTTATTATGAAGATGTAACATAATGCTCAGTGGTTCTGAAATCCGACTGGTGGTGGTAACATGCCTTCTCATGAGTGGTACCATAGTTGTGACAGACCCTCGGTGCAGAACACGAGGGACCTGTATTACAGCCAAGATCTACACGGCCCCACTACAAAAGGCCAATATTTGATGTTTGAATAGCTAATGAGAACCACAAACGTTAGTGGCAAAGTTATCCTTACTGAAGAAGTTAGCACGTCAGAATTCACTCCGTGATGCATTAACGCATTGCATGCATATTACGCGTTGAAGTTATGTGTACGTACATTGCGCAAGAATGGTCTTATCATAATACTGTAAATGTATGTGGTTTCTCTTCTCGTCCTTTATGGTTGTGACTTACAAGTTGTGGTGGGTACTGGTGGCTTTCAATGCATGAATAACACATTGGTCTGTAACAATATGGGGGCAATTAGGGATGGTTGACAGGTATGATGGGGGGTTACGATTCTTGCAATTTGAGGAGAGCTGTAATCAATGTTTGCTGTGTTGTTCAGTATAGTCGCTGGCCACGTTTTAAGCTTATGTTTTCAAGGTCGGTATGCACTATGCAGAGCGCTGACTTTTGGGGTACTGCCTTGCCGCGCAACACGGTTTTGAGAGGACGGCTTGCAAAAGTCCCTCTGGCCAAGTATGTCATCGCATTGATGGGACAATAAACTCGCTCGCGCCGTCAAACTCCCCCGCCAGCGGGATTGAGAGATTTCAAAAAAGTCATGCCGCAGTGTCCTCGCGTACTGTCACATCATTATTAAAGAGTCAGCAAAGCGCCTCATGGGGACAAAGATACGCAACATCATCTTTGTTTGGGGAAATGGTGATATTATGGTCAAAACTTGGGAATGTGCTGCTTTGATTGCCCAAAACATGTCATTCATTCTCCACAACGCGTGAATGGTGCAATATTTGGTGTTAGGCGTAACTGGAGATGTAATGAGAAACCAATGCTGTTGACATTTATGGCAACTTGGATGCAACACACAACACTCAAAACAGAAAGCCTCTCCGTTTTGCCAGTTAATGCGTAGTCGCGCCCATGAGCTGCAAAGTTCCCAGACTGAATAAGTTTGACACAGCATAATTTCTGCCTTGGCATTTTTCTAGTGTGGGTTTTAGCTTCACTTCCTCAATGTTGCACAATGATTGACGACATAGCGTCCTTCCCAGACTGCTGACTGTTATTCATCCTTATGCCTGGAATTCATTTGCCTGTTTTCCACCTCCCTTTGTGTAAGAAGGAGTGACTGAAGTTTGCCAATAGCTGTTGAGGGAAAAGTTATGTTTGTTGAAAATATGGTGTGACTGAAATGTGATTTTGTGTTCTTGCCAAGAGCATATAAGGAAAATGAAACTGTGTACCACCAAGCTGTGTCATGCGTTTTGTTTCCCCTGCACCTTCTCAATGCTTCCCAAGCATGCTCTCTTTCTCGGCTTGCAGGCTGGACTGTCCTTGGCCCAGATTTTACCTAACCTGAAAAAGGAAGGGGGACAAATCTGCTGGCATCAGGGAATAGACTGCAGTGTCATTGGCATGGGCACGTGGATCTGCTTCTGTTTTGGTTTGTTTGTTGTTATCTGGTCAAGAAAGGAGTTAGTTTTGAGGTATGTTGTTGTTTATAACTATTTTCAGATGGGTCAGAAGAAGTGAACTATTGTGCAGTGTCATTGCAGATGGATGGTTCTGTGTGTCTGTGTGTGGATAGTAGAGTAGAGTAGAGTAGAGTACTTTTATTAATACCGAAGGAAATTAAGGTGTCTGCCAGCTTACATAAATACACAAATGCAAAACATACACAAAGACAATAATTAGTATGCTTGCCATGCGGCAAGCATACTATTGTTATTCCCCCGTTTCCCTTTTTTATTATTAGTATGCTTGCAAGCGGCTACTATTGTTATTCCCCCGTTTCCGACGTATTAATTTTCATCTATTTCTACGATCCATTCGTTTTGAAGAACCACTCAATATCAACACCGTTGGTCGGAATTTCAAAAACTTGATATGCCTGGAATCCTTTGGCCAAGCCGAATCCAATACACCCTATGACGTCATTTTCCGCCTGGATAGTTTTCCCGCCATTTTGAATTTTGTAAAAATCAATAAAAATGGCGCCCCGCCCACAATTTTTGGCAGATCGTCCCGAAATTTTACACAAAACATGTTCAGAATATGGTAAATCTACCCTGAAATTTGCAGAACGATTGATTGAACCGTGCATATGGGTCATTCTATGTCAGTTCACACGCCTTCCCCACATGACCCTACGCTGTTGTTGCTTTTTTAGACCAGCAGATGGCAGCAGACAAAACAGACACTGTGATAAGATATAGAGAAAAACATATACTTTGAAGGCCAAGATTAATATGAAAAACTCTGAAAAACAAAGTTTTTCCAAGCTTGAATGTTTGATACAGTGCTACTGTACATGGGGTTAAAAGGGCATTCCTGTCATCAAGTGCCCACATGGTTAATTTGAGGGCTGAAGTAGAGGGTACTGTAAGGTAATTTTGTCCAAAAGCTGTTTTTGAGTCCCTCCTATTCTATCATTTAAAGTCTGAGCGCCCTAATTATTTTGGAATACACTGTACAGTTCCCAAATATGATGGAAAACCAATTATAACTCCCAAAGCATACATAGTTTCCAAGATCTGGAACCCCAAAATGGCAAGACTCTTCATCACGCTTTTCACAAATTCAGTTTTTAAGGCTTAATATAGCCAAAAATAATCAAGGGATGCAATTTGTGAGTACATCATCTGGTAGACAGGGTCATATTGAGGGGCCATGGTGATTTTTAGGCCTGTATCTTCCTTCAAACTAAAACCAGAGGTGTCAAAATCTGCTTGCAAATTTTGTATGCTTGAAAAGTGGGCATGGCACCCCAACTTTGGAGGGTTTCATCTCCGCAACCGTTAGACGAAGGGTGCTAATACTTGGTATTCTTTCAATTGACATCAAAAGGTACCTGCATGTGAGATATCGGGTAAATCGGAGAGGGTCACCTGGGGAGATTCTAGGGAATCATGTGAATTGACATGGAATGACCCATATGCATGAAGGGCAAATCATGCATGAAGGGCAAGGCATGCATGAAGGGCAACGAATGCAAGACGGGCAACGAATGCAAGACGGGCAAGCATACTCCAGCATTTTCTGTCAGGAAATGCAATCTAGTTGAACATTACAGTAAAAGTATAGCATAGTACCACCACACATGATCTCTCTCTATCACATACACACATGCTCTCCTTCTTTCACTCACTCACTCACTCACTCACTCACTCACTCACTCACTCACTCACTCACTCACTCACTCACTCACTCACTCACTCACTCACACACACACCTTCTTAGCTGTCCATCGTGTCCGATGATGACGCTTGTTCCAGGGGGGTGGGAAGGGTGGGGGGGTGTTGGTCAATGTTGTTGTTGTTGTTACCGTTAATGCCACCTCATGTGGCTGTGGAGGCCAATTTTGGAGCCGTACACTCTTCCACAGATGGAGCAGGTATGTCCTGATGATTGGGAGGTGGGGTCTGCCTGCCGGTGTCGTTGGGCACGTCTTGCAGTCCTCTTTTGAATGAAGGTGTCGTTGACTTGCTCAGCTGCTTTGTTGCACATGGCTCTCCAGGTTGGTCTGTTGGATGCTATTGTCTCCAGGTGGTCAGGGTTAATGTTGCAGCGCTTCAACAGTTCTTTGGTAAAGTCCTTGTATCTTCTCTTCTGGCCACCTGCAGCCCGCTTGGAGTTGAGCAACTGTCCATAAAGGACTTGGTGTGGGATGCGATAGTCAGGCATGCGAATAGTGTGGCCAACCCAGCGTAAATGCCTCTTGGCCAGAGCTGCTTCCATGCTGGTGGTGCCGGTGGCAGTCAAAATGTCAGTATGGGGGATGCGGTCCTCCCAGGACAGGTGGAGTATTTTTTGCAGGCATCTAATGTGAAACATCTCTAGGCTCTTTATGTGGCGTCTGTACGGCGTCCATGTTTCAGCCCCATAGAGTAGGGTGGTGACACAGACTGCATTGTAGACAGCTACTTTAGTGCTGATTTTCAGGTTGTTGTTGTCAAATACTCTCTTTCTAAGGCGCCCAAAGGCTGATGAGGCTTTGTTTATACGGTGGTTAATTTCACTGTCAAGGGTAGAATCTGCAGAGAGTGTGGAGCCCAGGTATGTAAAATGCTGAACAAGACTGATTGGATTGCCATTGATGTGGAAGCCAAGATGTGAAGGAGAGCTGGTACAGAGTTGCGCCATGACCTCTGTCTTCTTGGTGTTAACTTGAAGACCGAAGGACTGATACAACGCTGCGATGGTGTCCAGGGCATGCTGCATGGATTCTGGGCTATGTGCCAAGACGGCACAGTCATCTGCATATTGGAGCTCATGGATATGGCAGGTTGATGTTTTTGTCTGAGCTTGGAGCCGCCTGATGTTGAAGAGATTGCCATCAAGGCGGTATTCCAGGTCTATACCATCTTTGTGCTGCAGAGCGCGGTGGAACAGTCGAGTGATTGCTGCGAGGAGGCAATTGAACAGCACTGGTGCCAGGACACAACCTTGCTTCACTCCAACATTGACCTCAAAGGGATCCGACTGATGTCCTCCCATAACAACTCTGGCTTGCATGCCTTCGTGTAGTTGTTGCAGGATAGAGAGGAACTTCGGTGGTACACCAAGTTTGCCAAGTTGTGTCCAGAGCAAGTCGCGGTTAATGGTGTCAAAAGCTTTGCTGAGGTCAATGAAAGCGATGTAGAGGTCTCTGCGCTGCTCTCTGCGCTGCTCTCTGCTTTTCTCGAGTAGTTGTCGTAGAGCAAAGATCATGTCGGTTGTGGATCTGCACTTACGGAAGCCACACTGTGTTTCAGGCAGAGTAAGTTCTAAGATGTATGCAACCAGTCGGGAAAGCATAATCTTTGCAAGGACTTTGCCTGCTGTGGAGAGGAGAGAAATTCCTCGACTGTTGCCACAGTCTGCTCTGTCCCCTTTCTGCTTATAGAGAACGACGATGTTGGCATCCTTCCAGTCCTGGGGTACGCTCTCAGACTGCCAGATCTTGGTGATCAAGAGGTGTAAGCGGCGTGTGAGGAGATAGCCCCCTTGTTTGAGCACCTCCGCAGGGATGCCATCGGGTCCTGGGCTTTTGTTATTTTTCAAACTCCTGATTGCCTTGGATGTTTCTTTGAAGTCAGGAGGGCTGTTCAAATGTCGCATCTGAGGCATAGCTGGCGCCTTTTCAAGGATGTTGGGGTCTGCAGGGTTGCTGTGATTGAGGAGACCTTTAAAATGTTCAGCCCAACGCTCGAGGATCTCTTGGCGGTCCTTCAGGAGGTTGTCTTCAGCAGCAGATCTAACAGGAGTAAGGGTTTGCTTCCTTGGTCCATAGAGGGCTTTGATTGCATCATAGAAGCCATGCGTGTCACTGCAGTCAGCAAGGTGTTGGATTTCTTTTGCTTTCTCCAGCCACCAGGTGTCCTCCATGGTCCTTAGTGACAGCTGTGCCTGGGCTCTAGCCTTGGTGTAGTTGGCTTTTAGCATGGATGACTGTGGGTTGGAGAGCAGGGCTTTGTGGGCCTGTTGTTTTTCTTGCAGAGTCACATGGATGTGGGAAGAGTTGTTGTCAAACCAGTCCTGATGTTTCCTGACTTTGGTGCCAAGGGCTGTTGAGGCGGCAGAGTGGATGGCGGCAGATAGAACTGGCCAGTCTTTGGCATCAGGCTTTCCTCTGGGACAGAAGAGAGGTTGTATGCAAGGTGGCGACGGAGGTCATTAATGGTGTCTCGGTTGGAGAGAGCGGTGGTGTTTAGTCTTCTAGTCTTTGGGGCCATCTTGGAACAGCAAGGTGGGATGACTAGGCGTAGTTTGGATCTAACCATGCGGTGGTCAGTCCAGCACTCTGCTCCCCGCATAGCTCTAGTGATCATCACATCCTGTCTGTCCTTTTGGCGAACTATGATGTAGTCCAAAAGGTGCCAGTGTTTGGATCTGGGATGTTGCCAGGTAGTTTTGAGGTGCTTTTTCATCTGGAAGGTGGTATTGGTAATAAGCATCTCGTGCTCTGCACAGAGGGATAGTAGACGGTGCCCATTGTTGTTAATTTTCCCAACTCCATGTTGACCAATGATCTTCTTCCAGATGAGATGCTCGTTGCCCACTCGTGCATTAAAGTCACCCATAAGAAGGAGTTTGTCTGTGGCTGAGACTTTCTGGATGACTTCGTCAAGACGATGGTAGAAATCTTCTTTTGTGTGGTCATCTGCATCCAGGGTTGGTGCATAAGCACTAATGAGTGTGGCAAAGCGCTTCTTGGCAAGAGGAATGCGCCATGTCATCAGGCGCTCACTGATGCCTACAGGGGATTCTGGGATTTGCTGTAGCAGTTTGGTTTTCACAGCAAAACCCACACCGTGGTTACGACGCATGCCTTCGGGGACCCCTTTCCAGAAGAAGGTGTAGCCTGCACCCACTTCGGTCAGGGAATCCTCGCCATGTAATCTTGTCACACACACACACACACACACACACACACACACACACACACACACACACACACACACACACACACACACACACACACAAGGTCCTGGTAGGGTATCATATTGCATACATTCACACTCACAAAAAGTCAAAAGAAACATGTTCATCAAACATAAAAGAGCCAAAGTAGTTATAATTATTGTCCATGCTAGAAGTCCCTCAGGTCAAGTGTGTGTGGGTGTTTAATTCATGGTGTCGTTTATTTTACCTGTTGAAGAAATGGTATTAGGCCTATGTTTGAATGTAGCTAGGTGGTGACCACTTTCAGGTGGCCCACGAAATGAGTCAGTTGGCCTCTCTGACATGGTGAGACAGTGGGTGTGTCTTTGGGAGAAGAGTGTTTTGAACAGCATAGAGTGGCCTTAACCCTTGTGTTGTGTTCAAAAGCTGCATACACCTGTGGTGTTCGGGTCATTTTTGACCCGTGGTAGCAAAACTCAGCCATTAAATGCCTAAAAACACTAGTTCTCATCAAATATTGTTTTTCATCTCATAGCTAACTTGGTATGTATTCATATCCATGGAAAAACTTTTTTTTTTGACTTTACAGGTGTGTTATCTTACATTATGCAAATCGTTTTTGATGACCAAAAGTATCAAAATCAAAATCTGTATAAATTCACTATTAGTGATTATTAGTGATTATGTTGTCCATGTATTACAGCTGATATGGGAGTACAACAATACCCACATTTATTTTATTAGTTTTTCTCTAATATTAGAAAATATAATCAAAAGTGACATTTATGGTGTTCGGGTCCAAACAAAAAGAGATTTATAGCAGGATAAAGACCAAATGTCAACTAAATTAGTTTTTCAGTGCATAAAATGAATGTTTAAATATGTTGACTCTTTTTCAATATTAAAATGATTTTAGTGTGGTAAATATACAAAATAGCAATTCTGTCAGTCACAGCTATTCCACCAATCTAATGCAAAGATATAGGAAATGAACACCTCAATGAACATGAAAAAAGTCACACTATTCATATGAATCCACTATGGGGACCATTGGAACATGGACCATTATCTCATTGCCACATCAACTTTATGGAAAGTGTAAGACCAGTTCTACATGTTTGGGTGCCATTATGGATTTTTGATACGTTTTTTGGACAAAATAATGTGGAAAAATGTATTCTGCAAAAAATTGTGCAAAAATGCTTGTGATATAATGCAGAAATGGATTCCCTGACTATGAAAACATATGAGTAGACACCAGAACTACGTCTGTACTCCTTTCACAGCCGGAGATATGACACATTGTAGTATATGGGACTGTCTGGCGGCCATCTTGGATTTGTAATATGAAAAGGCTGGCAACATTTTTTTAAGGCAAGAAATATATTTTCCTCACCATGAATCACCAAACTGAGGACAAAGGGCAACCAACAGCTTTTCAGAAATGCATACAACAACCAAAAATCTATACCGGGTCAATTTTGACCCGAACACCACAGATGTAACTTTTTTTCTTTTAGACCTTTAAAATTTACTAAAATGATAAAACATATCTGTGTTGAAATGATTGTGACTGAGGATTAGATGAAGCCTCATTCCAGGACAATAAAGGAAAGTGTTTTTTTAACACTTAAACTTGAAAACGGGTCAAAAATGACACGAACACAACATAAGGGTTAAGTGAATACCTGGCCGCTCAGTCAGTCGGTCTACCCAGGCACTCGACAGAATGGAGCGTGCGCTGACCTCTTATAAATATTTGACCAGCCTGCCCGCATATCACCTCCATCTTCACCTCCTCTCTGGTACAGAGAGATGGATAGAGAAAGGCAAGAGACTCAGAGACAAAGAGATACTGACATGAACTGAAAAAGCAAGGCTGCTCGTCTGATATTACTGGCTACCCATCATCAAGGCTTGAGTCATGTACAGAACAGAAATGGGTAATTAACACTTTATTTTAGGGATACATCTATTAGAATTTAGCACTAATACATACAATGTGCCTGTATAAGTAACTTATAAGGCATGTACAAAGCAAAATCAAACATTTTTTTAGGCATGTATTCGCAAATGTCTTATTCATGCACAATAAGGGATTTATTACCAATTTAACCTTAGTAAGGACCTAGTAGGCCTTAGCGTTTGCTTAGTACATGCCTTACAAGTTACTTATGCAGGCATTAACATTGTATGTATTAGTGCTAATAGATGTATCCCTAAAATAAAATGTTACCCAGAAAGGGTCAAAGAAGTTGTAAATAATTGATTTTTAATTCTTTCTAAAGGAAGTCTGGCATCATTCTGAACTGCAGTCTGCAGGTGTTTTTCATTTTTTCCAAGCGGATGTGTACCCATCATAATGCCATATTAACCTATGATAAATTGGCCTGACAGGCCAGGCCATTCATTTTGAATTACTTCGTAATCCACAAATGGTCTGATTACGCTTTTCTGGAGAGGGTTGTCAGTTGGTCATCAGATAACTGCTGTTACCGGCCAATAAGCGAACACACTTGGGAGCATAATAACATATATCATGAATGTCAACTGTCAGTGATTGGTCAATGCTCATTTCAAAAAAGAGCTGATCTCACTCCTCCCGCCCAAGTGCTCCAGAGTCCAGGGCACCGAGGACCCAGACCTAAAATGAATTACAAAGTAATTAATGTGGTCTGGTAAAACCAGGCTAAGTAATGATAAGTCATGTGGTTTTCAGAAATTGACTGATGATGTGCCAGATTGTCAAAAATCATCAGTCTTGGAGAAAACATAGTTATTCTACAGGTGTAACAGAAATGATAGGAGGATGAATGGTCCAAAGAATGGCTTCATGCAGTGAAATGTCGGATACAAGACATTGCGTAAGTCTTCATTCATAGAGCGTTCAAAATACTCCCATAAAGTTAAGGTTTGAAGCAAAGGCTGCACGTCCTGCATCTAGGATCTGTGTGCTGATAAGGTCGGGCGGTCCTGTGTTGTTCAGGGTTTCTAGGTTTGCCTAAGGCGTGTACCAGCCAAGGTCCATGTTGTTCGCGAGGTCCCTTCCAGGGCAAACAAGTCAAGTCGGCTTTATTGTCAACAGAGCCTAATTCTGTTTTCAACAGCTAATCTTGACATACAATTTTTATTTATATTAATGTTTTCACATTTTTGTATGTGGGTGGTTGACGTTTAAGGCCGTAACACACTTAAAGGAGGAAACATATTCCAATTCCTGAAAAAATGGGTGGAAAAATTGGAAAAAAAGAAAAAAATGGGGATGTCAGTGGTCCGTGGAATTTCGCCTAATTTTTGCTATTTTTGGGAAAATGTGTCCTGCGGTGTGACATCATTGGTGTGACATTTCTGTAAGGTACAATAAAATGATAAATATTCTGCACAAACATACCCCCAATGCCTTTTCTGCTATTGTTCCTTTAACCCCCACCCCACACACACAATACTACCCACCCGCACCCCCACCCCCACCCCCACACACCTATGCATTGTACAGGCAGATTACTGTGATTTCACTGCATGGTTTCACTGTATTACTTGTAATAATTGTGTGAATGTGACAAATAAATCTCCTGGTATCCTTATATCCTTGCATGATGCATGAAAAATAAGTAAGGATTGAGTAACACAATGCCTAAGCATGTCACACCACAGGAAATTCACTGCATTGTGGCCATTTTAATCTTTTTGTATTTGTGACTGACCTCCGAGCTCATGCTAACTAGATAATGATATTGTTAATATGCGTTTTCACTCTTGCAAAACTTTTTTTCCTTGCATAAGAGCAGTCACACCACGGGACACCATAAATGAACCTAAGCATTGTGTGACAGAAACATTGCAATATGTAGACATATTAAGAGGTTAATAGTCACCTTAAACTTCCACACCACTCTCCAATAACTGAGGTATAACTGGTTAGGAGCCTGTCTTTAAGACCCTTATAGTTGGCCTTGCAGCTGCCCGTCCACAAACCTGACTTACATGTCACCCCGCAGGACGCAGTTTGTGTTACGAAATTGAACTTGTAGTGAATATTACTGTATTGAGTTTTTTTTCACATTCATATTTTTTAATATAAGGTTAATATTTATGTAATCATGCCAAATGCTTTATAAATGATTCAAAATGTTGTTGGTTTATTTTATATATATTCCAGGTTGTAGTAATGTTACAGTCACACCACAGGACATTTGACATATAAACCTTTCCTTAAATCTTAACAAAAATGTTTCTTCTCATCTAAGATTAATATGAAACATGATGTACCTCATCTTCTTTCATTTACATTTGTTTTCAAGAGGAAAAATATCAATTTTGTAGGTTTTTAACTAATGATACGTAAAAACAGGGCGTCATGTCAACTACCCATGTATCTATGTATGAATTTTTGTAAGGTGACTGACAACCGTGGTGTTGTGAAGGGCTCCATGCCATGAATACAATGTAATGTGTTGAAGAACCAGGGGAGTTTGCGCTACCCAATTTATATCAGTCAGTGTGGCGGGCGGCGAGGGATAGTCAGAAGTAGGGGAGTTTACCCAGGCGGAGATTGTCTATGGATTTCAGATGAGCAGGAAGTCCGTCCTGTCCTGTCCTGTCACCCATCTGCCACCAGCGCCTCTTGCTGTTCTGCTGGCACAATAGACGTCTCTGTCTGCCCCCTTCATGTGTGTGTGTGTGAGAGGCAAACAACGGCAGACAGAATTTGTGTGCGTGTGTTGTGTTCGAGTACACGCAAGATAGAGACAAAGAGGGAGACCGACTCAGTTTGTAAGCAGCTGTTTTGTGTGTGTGTACGTGCCGTGCGTGCAGGCGCGTGTACAAGAAAAAGATGTCAAGATCCACACTGTGTTGTGTGAAAGCATTTTTCTGTAGGTGTGTGTCTTCATTATTGTGTGCCTCTGTTGTTCTTTCTTAGCAAGCACGCGCGGAGCAGGAGGAGGAGTTTATCAGCAACACGCTCTTCAAAAAGATCCAGGCCCTGCAGAAGGAGAAGGAGACGCTTGCCGTCAACTATGAAAAGGAGGAGGAGTTCCTCACCAATGAGCTCTCCAGGAAACTCATGCAGGTAAGGGAATAAATCACACCAACATGGCATCATCCGAAGCGTTAACATAATATGCCGACTTGAGCCGTCTATCACGTGTGTGCACTACGACTTAGCATGTTAACTCGTGCTTTACAACACCTTGTTACAGATTAGGGTTAGGTGTGATTTTGGTCTGGGCACAATTTTGCCATTTTCCTTGTCTTGTTTTATAGGGCTGTAACAATCTTGTATCTAACCGAGAAATCGTGATACATAGTCACGATACTGTATCGCGATGCAAGAAGGCATTGTCGTGATATGCTTTTTCAAAATTCTACACCACATTCCACATTATTACGCAAATGACATTATTTGCTGTTTGCCCAAATAATCAATATAAATGACAGTCGTCATAATTTTCAAGCCATCAGCCATAAGAGTACAATTAAAACGTTTTTGAATGAACCCTCCAATGATGGCGGTATTTTTTAAAGTAATGAAAAACTTAAAATGCTCAAAATGCTCTGTTCCAAATTATTGCGCAAAACAGTTTTGTAGTGTTGTAATCCAAATTTCTTTCTTTTTTTTCCATTTACATCAAAACAGTTGGAATTTGGTACCTTCTAAATTACATTTCAATGTTCAATACTTGGTCATAAGCTCTTTGCCTTAGTAACTGGAATGCTGCGTTTAACATTGAAGTCAATGGCAGGGCATTGCATGGGAGTTATGGAAGCCCAGATATCCTTGATGCTTTGCTTTCAGCTGTTTTTGTTTGTTTTTGTTTGGTGACCCACATTTCACTCTTCAATATACCTGTAGCTTTCCATGCCACGTTTAGGTGCTTTGGTGGTATCGACATTCTAACTCACCAGACATAACATCCCATTCATTTTCAATGAGGTTTTATGTCTGGTGAGTTAGAATGTCGATACCACCAAAGCACCTAAACCACCAAAGCACTTATCCAAACCACACAAAGCCCAATAGATCTGACCGTGCAGGTCTGCATCACTTGCAGGATCAGCAAACTGTCCATGACATTCAGTGAGTGCATTCAGGTGAGTTGCAAAGACACCCAACACTGGCCCATACACCCCACAGACACTTGCTTTTCAAAGCCCAGTGTGTGACTTTGTAGGGTCTTCACGACTTGAGTGTCCTTGAAATAAATGCACACAAATCAGTTCGCAAGCCCAGTATGCTGCTTTCTCTCCAGCATATCGGTGTCACAATGTGACTTTGCAGAGTACTGGTTAACCAACAGGTTTTACCACACTGGCTTAACCAACCACCGCATTGTTTTTGCTTTGTTTTACATTATGTCCACCAGAGAAGCTTTTTTTGGTTTGTTGTTTTGCTGGCATTTAAGTGTAGCTCAAGTCAGTCTTTTTTTATCTCAAGTTCTGAGCTAAATTTCAATGGGCTGGAAACCATATGTGTTGAACTACCTCTAGGTCCATAGTAGTAGAAGGGGTGGGTATTGTGGGTTCACGATTCAATGCACATCACCATGCACATGCCAGGATGCGATTCTATCACGATGCATTGCTATTCATGTACTACCGTGATGCATTTTGATATTTATGTCGGTAAAAAAGATGTAAAAACGCATCTTATGTAGTAGTCATGTCAATTTATTTTATTTAAGCATTTTAGCCCATTACCAAATTCAATCTTTTTATTATTAAATCATTGATTATAGGACTACACAATTAATCGAAAATACAGTGGAATCCACTTGTAGTGGTCAGTTACGGATATAGTAATCAACCGCTTATGTAGATCAAAAAGCTTGGGACAGAATCATTTCTATACAAATGCTGTTTAAATAATTTGTTTACAGTGATCAAGAAATCCGCTTATAACGTTCAATTTTGGTCATGTTATGAATGTAAACATGAATGAAAAACGTTGTGTAGGCCTAGCTATTTCATTTTTTACGACGTCCGCTGCTGGGTTGCGCTCTCCCGACAGCACCCCAGTGAACTACAAGCATGGCTCGACTAGTTAGTGGGGACGCAAGCGGTTTGGAACCTCTCTGGTGAGGAGGCTGTGCACATGCTTTTGTCTCGCTAGCCAACGTAGCCCAACGAGTTAACAACGGGCAGCAAGCACGTGAATCATGGCTCTCATTTTCTTTGAATGAAAAACGTAGGCTCCTCGAGACGTATGAAAAATTACCAAAAACAAGCCAACGAGATGTTTCGGCGAGGCTTGGCATTCCTCAGGCTGCCTTGTGCGTAAACTGCTCCAGCTTTACAGGCAGCTGTGTCTCCCCCCCGAGTCCCTCCCACTCCCCCTCGCCCTTCTCATCTCTCCTACGCCAGCAAGCCCACCGCGACTTGACCCAATTCCTACCAGTTTTTTGCCTGGCTTTTTAAACTGTCAATACATTTCACGTTGTATGCTACTAATGTACAGCAGGCTGTGCAACAGTGTGTTATTTATCGGTGTAGCAATTTTAAGATGCCCAGTCTAGCGGCGGTTTGCATGCATATAACCTGAATCACACTATGCAGAAACTCGGGAACTTTACAAACTTATTTGACATCAGATGACGACCCGTGTGTGTTCTATGCTTTGCAATGCATTTCAGCCTCGTCTTTCCTCGCGCTCATTTTTGGCAGACAAAAAAAAGTGAAATAATACAAATTTCGGTTTTAGTGATAAACCGCTTATAGTGTTCAAGTTGGCTCTGGACAAACGTGATCACTATACGCGGATTACACTGTAATCGAAAATCGTGATAAAATCGTGAAATAGAAGTCGTGATTTCAGTCGTGATTTCAGTCGTGATTTCAATCGTGATTTAATCGTGGCAATAGTGACCCACTTTTGAGCACATCCTTGAAGCCTTGAAGCCTTGAAGTTTCATGCTATTGCCTTCACATAATTATTACAATTCATTTTATTTTGCTCATCCTGTATATAATTCATTCTTGGTTACATTTCATTTTGATATAATTTAAAAGAAAATTCTGCAAAAAAGCAGTAATCGTGATTAATAATCGTGATTATGATTTTTACCCAAATAATCGTGATTATGATTTTTCCCATAATCGTGCAGCCCTAATTGATTATCATGACTCGATGCAGTATGTTGTGAAAATAAGGATCACAATACATTGTCATGAATCGATATTGTGGAATTAAGTATCACAAAGCCTTGTCATGACTATTTCTATGCACACCATAGTCCATAGTACTCAGTCTTGGACTCTGCAGCACAGTATGTGTACAGTATAGGACCTTACCCATTAGGGTCCGCGGAACTGTTTTAACACAATTAGGCTTCATAAATATTCATGAAAGTTGAGGAGGGGTCGATGGTGCTGTCTGGCACGCATTTCCATACAACAGGGACTAGAACTGGGCCGTAGGTATGATCAGCTGCTGCAAGTAGCCGCGACAACACCGTGCTTTTACGCCATGGTGAATAGCAGAAGCGAAAGAGTCCTAATCTAAACGATAACAGTTATATTCATTACTCACTTGGCAAGTCGTCTTGTGAATATTGAATATAGGCCTAGTAGTAATACAGTAATAGTGAATATTGAAGTTGGACTGTAGATTTTAGCCGTAGTATAGCCTTTCCTCTGCCTGACTGAAGTGCATATTCGCAAACCAGGACGCATGTAAATGAACATTAGTCCCGTCGTCGAAAAAGTAGGCTATTGGATATTGGGGTTGGACTGTAGAGCGTAGGTTTTAACCGTGGTATTTGGAGCCAATTCCCTCCGTAAAGTGCATTCGCAAACCAGGAAGCAATTAAATGAACATGAGTCCCGTCGTCGAAAAAGTAGGCTAGTTTCTGGGGATGTTTATCATAATTTCTCAGCGTGCTTCATCTAAGGCCCGTGAAATCTTATGAAATTAACGCTCCTCTTGCCTGCATGCAGGCGCACGCCATGGTAAATAGCGCAACACAGGCAAAGGAGTCCTCATCAAAATGATAACAGTTACTCATTACTATAGTCTTGTGAATTGTAGGCAATTGGATTTTGAGGTTGACTGTAGAGCGTAGGTTTTAGCCGTGGTATTTGGAGACAATTCCCTCCGTAAAGTGCATTCGCAAACCAGGAAGCAATTAAATGAACATTAGTCCCGTCGTCGAAAGAGTAGGCTACTTTCTGGGGATGTTTATCATGATTTCTCAGCGTGCTTCATCTAAGGCCCCGTGAAATCTAATGAAAGTAACGCCCCTCTTATGAAAAGATGTGCAATGAAAAGGAAAAGGCTATTTTAGTGTGCTCTATGACTTTTTTGCATGGCCTGTGTTCTGTATTTCCCCCGTAAAAACAGCTTCCTCACGAGGAGGAGGCTTGGAACTTCCCACATGGAAATAATGTGATTTTAAAATAATAATAATAATAATAATATATTTTAATCGGTCAATACACGAATGCTGTCAGCGCAAAGAACAATTCCTTGGCAACTGGCCAAGGACTGGAATTACTTTAAAGAACATGATAATTGCTTGACCAATTTTCTATGTTTAGTCATCTGTAAAAACTGCGGACAGAAAAGCGATTGATTTTTAAAGTGCGTGGGTGGGTATAGGTGTTTGCACATTCTGGTAAATCCTAACACAGGCAACATGTACCCGATGTTGTCCCACTGTTCACCTGCCTGGGCCTGATTAGGTGCGGCTGCAGCAGGCCCTTGGTCATCGCGGTCACCCTGAGGGAAGGATGATTGGCATACACACAGGTTATTTCTATGGGCTGTACGAACAGGACCTTCCTCACCTTCTGGTCTTATTAAGTAGACAGGGTGCCCAGGCCGCAGACGCGAAACCACCATGTATGGAGTTCGTTGCCATCGTGGAGCGAGCTTTCCAAATGCTCGGCGACGGAAGTGGCGGAGGAGAACTCGCTCGCCCACCTGTAGTTCGGTGGCATGGGCCCGTCGGTCCCGGCGGCTTTTGTCCCCCTGCTGCCTCTGCTGGGTGTGCTGCTGGACAGCCTGCCAGGTCTGGCATAGCACTTGGTGATGGGAGCGCACCCAGCCGTTGAGCGTGTGTTGGTCAGTGGGTGGCCCAGCTTCATGTATCCAGTCGATGGGGAGTCGGGCATGCCTGCCGAAGACTACGTAGTAGGGTGTTAAGCCAGTGGTGCTGTGGGGCGTATTATTGTAGGCTTGTATTAGGGAAGGTAACCTACTTGGCCAATGCATATGGGTCTCTTCTGGCAACCTTCCCAGGAGTTTAAGAAGGGTCTGATTAAAACGCTCACAGGCGCCATTACCTTGCGGGTGGTATGCAGTTGTTCTCTTCTTCCGGCAGCCGTAGAGGGAGCAGAGCTGTTGGAAGAGTTCAGACTCAAAGGCAGCACCTCGGTCGGACAAGATGTGTTCTGGGCTCCCATAGACCTGGAACAGGCTCTCCCATACTGCCTTTGCAGTGGTTGCGGCTGTTTGGTCCTTGGTGGGGACTACGATGGCAAACTTTGAGAACAGGTCCGTCATTACTAGCAAATATGGGTAAGTATCTCCTGGGCGGCCCAGCGACAGGAAGTCAATGCCAATCATCTGAAAAGGGTAGGAGGTCTCGATTGGCACCAAAGGTGCCCTCGCTTCAGGCCCCGCTTTGTACAAGATACAGTGTGGGCAGCCATCTGCCCAAGCAGCTGAGTCACGTCTCATCCCTGGCCAGAAGTAGCGCCTCTGAAGGATGGTAAAGGTCCTTTCCTCACTTGGGTGCCCCCCTCTCTCATGGTACTCTTGCCACAAAGCCTTGGCAGAAGTCTTTGGGACAAAAATCTGGCTACAGGGCTCAACATCTAGCCCAGTCCGATCTTCCCTCCGTAGGACCATCTGGGTCAGGGAAATCTTGTCCCAGTCCTTCAAGAGCTGCTGGAGGTCCGAGCTAGTTTGGGCCAATACCGCACCAAGGCCATTCAGGCTGGCGTCAGTATACAGCCGGAAAGGCAACTAGAAGTCAGCATATGCCAAGATAGGTGGGGATATCAAAGCAGCCTTCAGTGTCTGGAAAGCTTGTTCACATGCTGGGGTCCATTGGATGGGCGCGGTCTTGGAAGCTGTTGCCGTACCCTGGAGGAGACCATGGAGTGGTGCAGCAATCTTTGCGAAGCCCGGGATGTAGCAACGATAGTATCCTACCAGGCCCAGAAATGACCTAACCTGGCGGACATTCTGCGGCGCTATCCAAGTCTGGATAACTGCGATCTTCCCAGGGTCTGTGGCCACTCCCTCCGAGCTCACGACATGGCCCAGGTAGGAGACTTGGCTCTGGAACAGCTTGTATTTCCGGGGTTGCAACTTCAGCCCATGACTATGCAGCCGCTGGAAGACTTGGTCCAGGTCCTGGAGGTGTTGGTCGAAACTGGATGAGTATACCACGACATCATCAAGGTATATTAATAAGGACTCGTTCAGGAATTCTCCTAGGCAGCGCTGCATAAGCCTTTGGAGAGTTGCAGATGTATTGCAGAGGCCGAATGGCATGCGCTCAAATTCATACAGTCCCATAGGAGTTGCGAATGCAGTCTTCTCCCGGTCGCGCTCCACCTCCACCTGCCAGTAGCCACTGGCCAGATCCAGGGTAGAGTACCACTGGGCACCCTTCAGGCTGGTCCGTGATTCCTCGATGAAGGGGAGGGGATATACATCCTTGTGGCTGACTGCCTTGAGCTTCCGGTAATCTGCACAAAAGCGCCACGACCCGTCCTTCTTCTTGACCAGCACAATCGGCGCTGCCCATGGGCTGGAACTCTCCCTGATGACCCCGCCTTCCAGCATGTTCTTCAGCAGGCTCTTGAGTTCTGGATTCAGTGTCTGTGGCACAGGTTGGTAGCGTTCACGACTCGGGGGCGCCGTACCCGTGGGGATCTGATGTTTCACTGCGCTGGTCCGCCCGAAATCTTCATCATGCTGGGCAAAAATGCCCTCCCATTTGTGCAGGAGTTGGTGTAGCCGCTGGCGTTGGTCTGGGGTCAGAACCATCCCCTGATCTTCCATGAGTGAGGTTATGGCTGAGGGGCTGGCCTGGACGGTTTCGACACCCACTTCCACTACGCTAGGGCTGCCAGGGGTCCTGCGATATCCTCTGGCCCTACTGGGGTAGCTGTAGCGAGCGGCCGGCGCTGGGGGACCTCCACGGGGAATGGATACTGGTACCCGTCCGTCTTGCACTTCGGCCAGGGTGTGGGCTGCTCTCCAGCTGAACTCCTCCTCTGCCAGTGGCTCGATTAGCATGGCGCAGTTAGACACCACAACATCATCTCTGCCTGTGGGGGGATAATAACAGAGGGTTGTCTGGTTAGTTTCACTACCCCACTGTCTAAGGATTTTGACGCCCTCTGTTGTACTTGTCTACATACCGCAAAGGCCTTCTCCCAGAGGCTACCTGCTACAGGGTCAACCGAAGCACGGAAAGCAACAACCCCCGGGGGGAACCCCTCCATCAGCTCCTTCCAGCATTCGGTTATCACATTCATGCCCAATACTGCCCGGTCACTGCCCAAACACTCATCATTCACAATTGTTGCACCTTTATTTGGAATATGTACTCCTCCTACCTTAAAATCCAAGATGGCATAGCCGATGTAGGGGATCTGGAGTCCATTGGCGGCCTTCAGAGTCAGCCAGCTGGGTTTGTCGATGGTATTGACAGCCAGGTCTTTAGGTCTATTCTTGAACAGGCTCTCGCAGAAGAGTGTTACTTGGGAGCCTGTATCTAAGAGACATTGGATAGTCTTGCCATGGACTTCCACCTCCACTCCTGGGCATCTACCGACTAGATTGGGCTTGGACACTGTGTCACCGTCAGACTCCTTCACCCCCGTCACGCCTTCCCCCGTGACAGGGGTTACTAAAAACCCTGGCGTTGGCGGCGTTTGGGGCAGTGACGTTGCACGTGGCCGGCCTCTCCACAGTCCAAGCATATTGGACGGCCTTGGGCATTCGGCCTAGCTGAGGGGCCTGGACGGCTTTGGGCATCCCGTTGGTACAGCCTAGCTGATGGGCCTGGATGGCCATGGGCATCCCATTGGTGTGGCCTTGCTGGCGGGCCTGCTCGGCCACCTGGTGCAGCTGGGGAATTGTGCTGCATCCCGGGCACAGCAGGTGGAGTGGTTGGTGGCGCACTGTGGTGTGGTTGAGCCCGCAGTTCCTCCACTATCTGGGCGCTCATGGTCTTCAACTGTGTTGCTAGCTCGTCTCGAAGTTCAGTCTTCAGGCTTTCCCTCAGTTCTTCCAGGTCAGATTGGGGGTGGTGCTACAAACTTGCTGCTCACCGCCTGGACTTGGGCTTCTGTCAAACCGACATCCAGCTCTGTCTCCAGTGCTCGGGCCTCCTTTAAAGCCACCTTCAAAGTGAGGGTTTTCTCGTCGTAGCAGCCACTGTAGTTCTTGCCGGATAGGTCAATCCTGCAGGCCTAGCACAAATTGGTCAAGATTCAAGATTCTTTTTAATAGTCCCGAAGGAAATTTGTCTTGGACATACATAGGTCGCGTAGTAGTGAGTCTTCATCTCTGCCAGCCTCTTGGTCTGTAGCGTGCCACCGGGCATGTCTCTCTCGTAGTCGTAGGCCAAATGCACTGGCCGTTTCCTCTTCCTTTTGTCTGCATTTGTAAAAAGCAATTCGTCGCTGGGCATTGGAGGCAGAGTCTCCAAATACTTTCTCGAGGGCCTTGATGACTGTTTCACCATCCACCCGGCATCTGACAGGAGAGCTGCTTCTCTTCTGGCATCCCCATCCAGTGAACTCAGGACGAAGTCCACTTGCTGTTGGTTACTCAGTGGCTGTGCCCGTAGCATGGCTCTCGTCTGTGTTTCCCATTCTCTGAACTTCTGTCGCTCCCCAGCAAACCTCGGCACCCATGACACGCTGAAAAACCAAGGCATCATCAGTGGGGACATAGACGGAACATTACCCCCAACATTTCCCTGATTACTACTCTGTTGACCCGTGCCGGTGGGATCCTGCAAACTACGCCATTATTAGAAGTGTCAGAAGGGGTCGAACTCATGATTACAGTCCCAGGAGCACGAGTCAAACAAAGGTTTAAAAATGTATCAAAAGTTTAATAAAGTTACCAGAATAAAAATCGGACATAGAAAACTGGGCACCTTGAATGTTTCACAAAATTTCCAAATGCAAGGAATAAATAAATAACAATCTTACACACAAATACTACACCCCATGCGAGTTAGTAAGCACAGCAAAAATAGTATAAATAGGCAAACAGAATACTAAACTACTCACAGGCAAACTTCTGTATAAATAGTAAAATGCACACAATACTATATACTACTGTCACCAGATAAATAGGTTAGTTACAGATGATAATGTTTACAAAATGAATACAATCTTCACCATTCACAACTCAAAACAAAAAGGTAATAGAAAGGTTCTCTACGAGACAGTCACGGCGCGCAGCCAGTTCAGTCCTTTTCCGTGGTGAGAAGGGGCGTGGTTGACACGGGTTTCCCTCCAGGTGCGGGCTTGTGGAGTGACTTCACGGGGGATCCCGGAAACCGCTGGACCTCGGCAGATGACAGACCAGGAATTAGCAACAGGTCAAGTACGTGCAGAAAGCAATTTCAAGCACAAACACACACTGTTTGGAACTGGTACTTTCCTGCACAAAAGCTGTGGATTGCCATATGGGGAGGCTCCGCGGCGTGGACTCGGCAGCACTCCCGACAGGTTGTCCTCTGGTTACCCCTCGGCCTCGGCGTCGCGTTCGGTCCGGTGTCAGCTAAAGGAGAGACAGATCTTCAATAAACGTTTCTTGGGCGATCGCCAACGATGATCAGTAAGACGACGAGCGTACGAGAGGAATAATAACGTCACTTTCAGGAATACTTGCGTGCGTTGTATAGAATCGGTACAGCCAAGGGGGATCAGCAGCGGGCCCAGAAGTCCACGACGGTTGGGTAGCGAGGTCCACAGGTCAGGCGAAGAAGCCAGCGGTCGGTTCCCGGGATTGACAGTTCAGGTAACTTAAGTCTCTGTTCCATTTTTATGTCAGGTAGTGGTTCCGTGGATTAGATGATCAGGAGGTGTGGTAATTGTTCAGTTCATGAGAATCACCTGCAGCAGCTCCCCAAATGTAAACAAACACACATGCAGGGGGACAGCACAGCAAATCACGTTGGCAAACAAAAATAAACACACGTGCAGATTTCACAGCAATACATGCTCAAGGTGCCCAATACAACTTCACTGCAACATCAAGGTGCCCAAAACAAACAAAAACACTATGGCGATACTATAGCTGGGTCATCCCATCTGACATGTACTCACTCTAAATGCCCCCCGGGCTGCAACTGTTCACCAGGTGCCAGGTGTTAACAAGATTTATTCCTTTTTTTCCTGAAACAGGGGTCTGTGTCTGGCCTTCAGGTCTTGTAAACATTGTTCAGTGTTGACCTACTCAGCTAGGATTGCTGGCTTTTGAAGTGTTCCTTGTAGCAAATTCAGAAGAATTTTCTTGCTCCTGTTGTTCAAAAGTAAGACATCTGTTATGCTCTAGAATGAGTGGGCTGTTGTGCATTGTAAGTAATAGTTTTTGGACGGTGAAAGAAGCTTGCAAAGTGGTTTCATTTTGTCTTCATGTCAACAGAAAGGAGGAAGCCTTGAGCAGCAGTGCTGATGAAAGGCCAAGTGTTCATTTCGAGGCTTGTTATATTGCAGTTTACATCGTCAGACCACCTGTGCGGGTTGGAAGCCTCTATGTGTACAGTATGTGTGACTGGAGTAGGTTATGTTTTCCCTCTGTGGTGTAAGAATGCAGGCCTCTGCAATGTTATGCCTACACCCACACATGTCCCAACTGTTTATACACACACAGACACACACACAGACACACACACAGACACACACACACACACACACACACACACACACACACACACACACACACACACACACACACACACACACACACTGTGTGTGTGTGAGGTAAACACAGCCACACATGACAACGCAATGCAAAAATTGAATGCAGGAAAAACGATGGGGTGAACACACATTTACACTGTGTGTGTGTGTGTGTGTGTGTGTGTGTGTGTGTGTGTGTGTGTGTGTGTGTGTGTGTGTGTGTGTGTGTGTGTGTGTGTGTGTGTTGATTTATGTACGTCTGTGTGTACACATTCCCCTGGCACTGCATGCCAAGGCCACTGGCTCTCTGATGTGAGGGGAGATATGTACTGACAGCACAACAGCATTTGCAGGCTCCTCTTCTGAAAACACCTCCCTCAGACCGCTCCTCTCCTTTACTATCTACCATAACAAGAGACAATCTGCTTCCAGGCAGGATTAAAAGTTAAATTAATCACGGTCCCGAGTTATCCAATGCTTATGTGAGTCATTAGTAAG
The DNA here is from genome assembly GCF_034702125.1 of Engraulis encrasicolus. Lineage (NCBI taxonomy): Eukaryota > Metazoa > Chordata > Actinopteri > Clupeiformes > Engraulidae > Engraulis > Engraulis encrasicolus. The sequence continues at coordinate 18,289,798 of NC_085873.1, forward strand.
TGAACGATGGCTCTCGCGACCGCTTCCATGGTTCGCTGTCAGAAAACCCCTCATACAACTAGGGGTCGACCGATACAGTTTTTTAATGGCCGATGCGATGCCGATTTTATTTTCATCACCCTTGGCCAATACCCGATTTCCGATACCCAATATTTGGGGCTGATATGGGTTAAAAAAGTTCAAAAAATTACAAATATTCCAGGTCTCAAGTTAAAAATGAACATTTATTTAACATTATCATTTTGAGGTAGAACTTGTAACATTTAAACACCCACTCTAAAAATCAAGTAATACAAAAATCAAGTGTCTTGGTGCTTTTAAAAAACCTGAATAACATAAAATAATAAATATTGTGTATCGGCCAAAATCACATGTGTATCGGCCGATACCGATACACTTAAAAAACGCAAATATCGGCCGATAGGTCTATCCTTACATACAACTTTTCACAGCGTGGTGCGAAGGAGTGTCGTGGGTAGGGATGCACCGATACCACTTTTTTGAAAACCGATACAAGTACGAGTACATTAATGTGTTAACTTGCCGATACCGAGTACCGATACCGATACCTTTTACCACCAAAATACAATGAAAATAAATGCATGGCCTTGTTTTTTTCCACCTGTGATATTGTTATTCTCCATTTCCATGTAGATTTAAATGTTAGTAAATGTATGAGGTTGCACTTTTTTTCCATTATGCTTTCAAGTCCGAGATCTCAGAGATCTGAGCTATTCTAATGGGGGCAGACTTTGTTTACATTAATAACTTTCTTAACATAGGCCTACTCCAAATATTATCCCAAAAGGCGAAAAGGGAGAATGATAGCGAGCGCTCTGAGTCTTCTCTCCAGATAGAAGGGGTGCATCTGGTTAATCCTTTACAGGCTTCATAGATACTTGTTCAATCCAAAGCACTCTCCTTCGAGTCAAGGTCCGTTATGTTAAAAACCCTTTATTTTAACATGGGGTATACAACTTAAAAAACGCCGACCGGTTTCAGCCGTCTGGCCTTCGTCAGGGCGTGGTTAAAGCTCAGGTACCTGAGTGACACAGGTAAATAAACTCTTGGGGGTCACATGGGTATGGGGAGGTTCAAAGCATTCACATTCGGTTGTAATGAAATAAAGAAAATAAAGCAGATATATAAGTTTGACTTATGGTCTAGCATAACACATAAGCATATAATATTGTCTGAAGTCACATTTCAATCTAGGTAGTCAGATTATGAATAAGTATCAGCATATGGATCCCATAGGTGTGGGGGTATACACTGTTCCCACACTCTGTAAAGAGAAAAAAAGAGAAAAAAAAATATATATGCAGGAATTAGATATGTTAGTGGTGTGGCAGATAGTCTTACATTATTCTTCATATCCACTGTTCACACACTCTGTAAAAAACAATGAGGGAATTAAATAAGTTAGTGGTATGGCAGATAGTCTTACATCAATCATTATATGCCAAGTCAAAAAAACTTTATAGAAAAGGCCTAAAGTCTATTTCCTCATTTAAACCTGGGTAGTTGAGGGCATCCAGATTATGAATCCAGTAAGTCTCTCTTTGTAGTAGTTTGTTGAGTCTGTCCCCCCCTCTTGTTGGTTTTTCTATATGTTCAATTGCTTCTACTTTTAGGAGACTGTCATTCTTGTTGTGGTGGGTGGAGAAGTGGCGTGCCATTGGGTAGTCCTTGTTATTGGTCCTTATGGCATATTTGTGTTCCGCCACTCTATCCTTTAATCTTCTCTTTGTGCGTCCTATGTAAAAACAATTGCATGGGCAGGTGAGGCGGTACACTACAAAAGTGGTGTTGCAATTGATAAAGTGCTTGATTTTATGCACTCGATCTGTCTTTAAGTCTTTGAATTCTTTCTTTTGTAGGACATTTACACAGTGGTTACAAGCCGACTGTAGGCATTTGTATGTGCCCTTGGGGGGTTCTAGCCAGTTGTTTTCCTTCTTGGCCGGTAGGTAGCTGTGTGACAGCTTGTCTCTCAGACTGGGGGCTCTCTTGTAACAGAAGGTTGGCTGATCTTTAAATACATCCTGCAGGGCTGGGTCACTCCTAAGGATGTCCCAGTTGGACTTGACGATGCTCTTGATCTGATGGCTTTGAGTACTGTACTGCATTATGAATCTGGTGCTAGATGATGTCCGGTTCCTTTTCTTTGAGGGTTGAAGAAGCTGTGTACGATCCATTTCTGATGCCTTTTTTTGAGCTTTAGTTATGATAGAGTTCTTGTAGGACCTATTGAGGAAGCGTGTGCTCATAATTTCTGCCTGTGTGGTGAAGTCAGTGTCCTTGTCACATATTCTTCTTATTCTCTGAAATTGTCCGTATGGTATGTTGTTCTCAAGATGTTTTTGGTGAAATTAATCAAAGTGTAACAAGGAGTTTCGGTCTGTGGGTTTTCTGTATAATGTGGTATGAAGACTATTGTCAGTATCTCTATAGATGGTTAAATCCAGGAAGCTGATTTTCTCTTTGGAGTATTCTAGTGACAGCTTGATGTTCTCGTTGGTGTTGTTGATGTATTGGTAAAAGTCCTGTAAGTTATCTGAGCTACCCTTGAACAGAATCAGGATGTCATCTATGAACCTGGTGTACAGTTTTATGTGTTCAGTAAATGCATTTCTGGCACTGTTAAAAACATATTCGGATTCCCAGAGGCCTAGGTATAGGCATGCATATTCTGGGGCGAAGCTGGCTCCCATACTAGTGCCTTTGCATTGCCTATACAGCTGGTCTTGGAAAAGGAAGACGTTGTTCTTGAGCACCCACTCAGTCAGTTCCACCAGAAAGTCAGTAGGTGGCGTTGTCTCCTGTCTGTCTGACAGGTAGTGACTGACAGCTCTCAACCCCTCTGAGTGTTCGATGTTTGTATACAATGCTTCGACGTCCATAGTAACTAGAAAGTCCCAGTCCGTGTCCTGCAGTGCACTCAGTTTTTTCAGGACATCTGTGGTGTCTCGTACATATGACGGTAGTTCTAGTACGTATGGTTTTAGGAAGTAGTCAAGTAGTCAAGCTGCCATTCGCAGCCACTATGGGCCTGCCTTTCGGGTTATCTTTGGGCTCTTTATGGACTTTGGGAAGCATGTAAAATGCGGGGATTCTGGGGTGTTCACATTGTAAGAAGTTGTATTCTTTTTCGTCAATCCATCCTTTCTCTTTTGCGTTACCAAGTATTTCTGTCAATTCCCTCTTCATCTCTGTTAGGGGATTCCGGTCAAGTTTCGTGTAGAATGTATGATTCTGTAACTGGCGGTGCGCTTCTAAGACATATTTTTCATAATGCCACACTACACTACACACTACTTGCTCCACCCTTGTCCGCTCTTTTAATCAGTATATCCTTGTTGCACTCCAGTTCCCGCAATGCCGTGCGTTCTGACTGTGTTAGGTTGTTGTGCCAAGGAGTAGGAGGGTTGTCAAAGAGTTTGTGTACGTCAAAGTCTACTTTTTTAATAAATGCTTGTAAATTCGAGTTATTACTCAGGGGACAAAATGTAGATTTTGGTTTAAAAACTCTTCTGGGGATCTGTGTGGCTTGCGCAGGTACCTGAGTTTTAACCACGCCCTGACGAAAGCCAGACGGCTGAAACCGGTCGGCGTTTTTTAAGTTTGTATACCCCATGTTAAAATAAAGGGTTTTTAACACAACGGACCTTGACTCGAAGGAGAGTGCTTTGGATTGAACAAGTATCTATTATCCCAAAAGGTATCGCTGTTTGCTAGTTGTTGTCTGCTAATGTTGTATAACCTTTTGGATGTTATTGGGAATAAAACAATGTGTTTTTTTTAAATGTAAACAAATGTCTGTCCCCATTAAAATGACCAGGATCTCTGAAAAGGCTGAAGAAAAAAAGAAAAGTCCAGGGTAATGTGAGCATTACAACTGCATGTCGAAATTGGCAGAAGTTACCCTTTAAGTAACCCATTTTGCGCTAAAAAGGCTCATTTTCTTGCCTATAATGCCTCCCATAATGACATGTGTTTGTGAAGGGTATTGAAAGGCTTTCATTCGATACCGGTGCCAAACAGATACTTTTAAAACGGTGCTGGTTCCTAAATTGTACTTTTTTCGTTACTTTAAAAAAAAAAAAAGGTAGAGCAGATTTTGGAGAGAAACTACGACTTAATTCCAAAGGATAGCAAGAAATAACAAATAAATAAACTTTATCATTATATATACTGTATACATAAGCCTGTACTTCAAGAGTTGTGCGGTAACTTATATTTAGGATAATGAAGTCCTTCAAACTCAGTGTCCTTATTAAAATACAGAAGATAAAAGAAAGTTGGTATTTCATTTTAGAGTGTCGCAGAAATTAAGCTTTTACTTTTCTATGACGCCAGTCCCCCATGGAGGGCACTACTTGTCAGTTGTTGGGGTGAAGTTTAAAACTGCACGATCATGCATTTTTAATACAGCCTCAATGGTAGGACAACAGTGTTCTACTTTGGCGACATGAGTCAAATGATGGTGTACCTGTAGCCCATTTCCTGCACAGTGCACCTTTAAGGATACAGGGTTGAAATATACTTTTCTATAACAAATCCTGCCAGAAGTAATGATTCAGGGTAATGCAACAACCTTTCTTTTCTTGATTGATGACTGAAGCCATTTTATTATCAATGAATAGTTTATTATTTTTTAAAACATAATGAGAACACCATCTACCCAAATTACCCTCTTCAAAAGTAGCATGGCAAGCTCCACAACATGCACTCAAACAGTTCCCTCTCCATAACAAGAGACGCTCTGCGTCCTCTTAAGATATATCTTATTTAAAAGTATTCAAAGTACTTTAGGGTTGACATATCTATTTGACTCCCTCCCAATATAGACACCACAAAGCTTTAAGTAAGTCTCTGGCAAACATCCTTGTAGACTGGACCCTGTTTAGATTGTTCACCGTGAGTGTGCACTTGCTTATGGCAGCTCCTGGGAATCTATGCGATGGCCACGGCCCTAAAATGTTTACCTAACGTTTTAGTGTGCTATATGAAAGGAATTTAATCATGAAAGGGGTCCTGACATCCTCACCAAAGAAGGAAGAAACACGTTGAGTTGAAATGGGGCTACGTTTTGATGAAACAGAAATAGCTCAGCCAGACAGTTTACTAATGTGCGGAATTCTGTTTATGTTTTGATTTGATTTGGCACTTGTTGGAGTATCACTGCAGTGTTTTTGGATCCAGGCTGCAGTGAGTGTTGAAGTTAACTGAAGGGATCAACTCTTATACATTTCAGGAAGATTTCTGAGGTCTGGGAATTTCATTTAGGGCTGTTCCTGACAGGGGAAGGTGGGGAATTTGATAATTATGTGTGTGAAGTCAAGGATTATCAAGATGCATTTGTGGCGATTTAATTGCTAAAACCTGATGTGAATCTTGAGGTGAAAAGGTCAGTCTGTCAATCCATCTCGAAATCCAAGCATGTGATTCTCAAGTTCATGATTGGCCTATTTGTGCCTTATGACTTCAGTGTTTCCCACAGAAATTTTGGAAACTATAGGGGCAGTCTGGGTTTTTTTTGGGGGGGGGGTAGGCATTTCACACGGGCCAATAGGGGGGGGGGGCTTTTCATGCAGGCCAATTGGGGGGGGGGGGGGTGTTGTGTTAGGGTTTGGGGGGAGTTTGGAAATTCATGCGGCGTACATGCAAAACAATGACTACATCAGGCATGTCAAACTCAGGCCCGGGGGCCAAATTTGGCCCGCAGAGCCATTTTATTCGGCCCGCGAGATCATTTCAAATGTGTATTACAGTTGTCCCACATACACCATTAATATATAGCGTAACACGACTTGCACACGAAATTTGCTGTCAGGATGTGCAGACACATTTTAACTAACAAATATGATGAGAAAGAGTATATGTGAAATTTAAACATGAGTATAAAGTGCATGCATGCACTCTTTTTGTCCATTTAAAAATAATAATAATTGTTGTGTTCGGCCCGCGACTTCATCCCAGATTTTAATTTTGGCCCTCGGTCAATTTGAGTTTGACACCCCTGGCCTAAAGTATGACATTGGCTCATGGAGAATCTATAACCCTACATTTCATTTATGTTTTGAGAAATAACATAAGATTTTACCCATGACATGTCTTGTAGTACATTGTCATTTATATGAAAAAATGCATTACAGTGAATCATTTTTGTTTGCAACACACTTTTTATTCGTCCCTCATGCAGGGGTCTATGCAATGAAAAAAAACAAGATAGGAGCACAGATAAGAATTTAGGAGCACTGTGAAATTGTTAAAGCACACACTAAAGGGTCTAAGAGAGTAGGCTATGTCCTTTTCCCCACACACATAGGCGTACACATTCTACATGAGGGGTGCTGGTCACAGGGCCAGTTTTTCAAAATTCTTCCCAGTAAAAGGGCTGAACAACATATTACACATTTATGTCTATATTCACATTCCCTCCACATTAATTACCTCCGCCAGGAGGTTATGTGATCGCCCGAGTTTGTGTGTGTGTTCGTCACGCTGCTATTACACGGCCTGCCACAGGGTGCGCAAAGACCACTGAGCCGAGGAGGAGTCCTGAGCACCGAACATAGCGAATAAATATGCCACACGTGTGTGCCTGCACCTTCACGGCACGCAGCCACCGTGGCAGAGCATTTGAAGTAGCCTACTGTGAAATGCACTACCGCAGCCAAATGTGGTGTGCCATGAGACCAGCCCACCAGCCGCTTAGCTACGTAGAGTGTGTTTAGATACACCAGCAACAGAAGTAATTGACTTTGTATTGAGTAGCTGGCGACAGAAGAGACAAAAGCAATTTGGGCGACACTGCTGGTGAACTGGTGAGCTGCTGGTGAACTTTTACAACTGTGCCATCAGCAGTGTTCTGACCTATGGGGTTCCTAGTGTGGTTCTCCAGCTCCTCCAAAGCAGATCAGCAGGCACTCCAGCGTGTGTTGAAAACAGCAGGGAAGATCACTGGAATGTCTCTCCCAGAGATCAGTACCATCTACACCACGCGCTGTCTACGGAGAGTGCAGAACTTCTTGCGCGACAGCCACTATCCTGCCTATCACTTGTTCCAACTGCTACCCTCAGGTAGAAGCCGGACTAAAAGACTGGCTAACAGCTTTTACCACCAACACTTTTGAATTTGCAGGACTGCTGAGGAACATTGCTGCCTAAAATGTTATCCACCTATCCTTTGGACATTTCTGTGTGTGTGAGTGTGAGTGTGTGTGCCTGTTCTATAGGCATTGTATGCTATAGCCTATTTAGAGTCAGTAATGCATCTACAATCAAGGCTACTCCTGAAAAGCAGAGAGTTGACTTAGCAAGACATGAAAGCATTTGGCCAATACAACAGGGCCAGCCGAACCGCGTGCTCTCAAACGCGGAAGTTACTGCAACAAAATCCCTCCGGCACACCAGGGAGAGTGTCCACGGCGGGTGATGTTGGCTAGTTGTGTTTGGAATGATTTCTAGCCGACCAGTGTCAATGCAAACCGCCAGACAACGGTCTGTGTCGGGAGTCAGAGTTGGCTCCAATCTTTTTTGTTGTGAAACGGGCTTAATTAACCATCTAGTATCCACACAGTCACATGGAAATGCACCTGCACTCTGGAAACCTGGCATGTTTACTCCAACAGTTTGCAACTTTACTCTGAAGCGTGAGCGTGTGTGCATATCGGTGTTTGCACAGGTGTGTGTGTGTGTGTGTGTGTGTGTGTGTGTGTGTGTGTGTGTGTGTGTGTGTGTGTGTGTGTGTGTGTGTGTGTGTGTGTGTGTTAGAATGATTGCAGCACCAATGCAAGAAGGGCACACATCAGTAGCACTTGGGGAAATGAAACTGCTAGAAAACAGAAATACAGCTGTGAAGACCAAGAAAGGTGTTGTGAAGGGCAAGCATGTTTTCCCTCATTTCTAAATGTGAAATGCAGCCCCAACCGTAATGTGTGTCCATGATCTGTCTGTATTCACGCCTTGGGCTGCCAGTGTGTAATTTATTTATTTAAGAATCTGCAAGTGCCCCTCCACTGTGAAGTGTGTGTGTGTGTGCGTGTGTGCGTGTGTGCGTGCTCATCTCTATGTACCGAATCCAAGATTTGGTTTCGGATTTTGCCTTGTTGACGCGGTTCGGTTTCGGCCGAACCTTAGATCGCTGGGTTCATGACGAAGTGTGAAGAGTTGGAACATTTCAATCACCTTTGGATTAAATAATATAAACAGAATGTATTTAAATGTATTTTTATCTCTTTTTTTTTTTTTTTTTTTAGATTTAGTCTTTTTTTGGGGGGGGGGGGCATTGAGATTTGGGGGGGAAAGCAGCTCATCAATTAATCATAAGTCAATTGATAAATTAATGATTTAATGAATAATTTGCATCCCTAGTAGTCTGTATACACTGTGCGTAACTCCTTCCTCTTGTCTGTGTGTGTGTGTTTGTGGGTGTGTGTGGGTGTGTGGGCTGGGTGCGGGCGGGCGGCTGCGTGTGTGTGTGTGTTTCTGTGTGTTTCTGTGCGTGTGTGTGTGCGTGCGTGTGTGTGCGTTTGTGTGTGCGTGTGTGTGTGTGTGCGTGTGTGCTCCCTCCGCAGCTGCAGCATGAGAAGGCGGAGCTGGAGCAGCACCTGGAGCAGGAGCAGGAGTTCCAGGTCAACAAGCTGATGAAGAAGATCAAGAAGCTGGAGAACGACACCATCACCAAGCAGCTCACGCTCGAACAGGTAGCCCACCCCACCCCACCCCATCACCATCACCAAGCAGCTCACGCTCGAACAGGTAGCCCACCCCACCACCACCACCACCCCATCACCAAGCAGCTCACGCTCGAACAGGTAGCCCACCCCACCCCACCCCATCACCATCACCAAGCAGCTCACGCTCGAACAGGTAGCCCACCCCACCCCATCACCATCACCAAGCAGCTCACGCTCGAACAGGTAGCCCACCCCACCCCGCCCCACCCCATCACCATCACCAAGCAGCTCACGCTCGAACAGGTAGCCCACCCCACCCCATCACCAAGCAGCTCACGCTCGAACAGGTAGCCCACCCCACCCTACCCCACCCCATCACCAAGCAACTCACGCTCAAACAGGTAGCCCACCCCACCCCATCACCATCACCAAGCAGCTCACGCTCGAACAAGTAGCCCACCCAACCCCACCCCACCCCATCACCATCACCAAGCAGCTCACGCACGAACAGGTAGCTCAACCCACCCCACCCCACCCCACCCCATCACCATCACCAAGCAGCCAAGCAGCTCACGCTCAAACAGGTAGCCCACCCCACCCCATCACCATCACCAAGCAGCTCACGCTCGAACAAGTCTCCCACCCAACCCCACCCCACCCCATCACCAAGCAGCTCACGCTCAAACAGGTAGGTAGGTTTACGCCCGATTGAACACGGCTATTAGCCAATCAGAATGGAGAACCGGACCACACAATGTTAGATTTAGGCATACCAGATGTGCTTTTGTTCTCAATGTTGAGCCTTGGCCACATGGTCTCTGTTGTGCATCAAGTAAACGTCTGTGTGTGCTTGTGTGTGCGCGTGCAGCTACGGCGGGAGAAGATTGACCTGGAGAATACGTTGGAGCAGGAGCAGGAGGCTCTGGTCAACCGGCTCTGGAAGAGGATGGACAAGCTGGAGGCAGAGAAGAGGTGAGTCTTCTCTTCTGGATGGTCCGATGTCGCTGTTCATTTGGAATGAGTGAAAACTTTTCCTTTGCGTCGGCGCTATGGGGGGGCATTTGTAGGCAGTGCCCCCCCTAGTGGCCACTGGTGCCCCAGCACCCAACACAGGACAAAATATATATATAAAACATTTAAAACCATTGCATTATGACTGTTTAATTTTAATAACCCTTTTTAAATACACTTGCAAAGGAACATCTATAAAATTAAATTTGGGAAAAAATGTTTTTTGGTTTTGCTTGCATTTTAGTCATCTGGCACTAATGACATCGGCATGTGACAATCTGCGGGTAAAGCAAGCCGTTTGTCCTCAAAGGCACACCGTAGCATTGTGCACATCACCCATCCTACTAGAGCGAAATATCTCCCACAACAGTAAAATAATAATGATAATAATACAAATTGATTTGTTATAATGTCCTAATAGTTAAAATAACAAAAGTAACCCATCCATATACGACACATTTCTGGATGTGGGTATTGCAAAAATGTTATGATGGCATTGTCATCTAGTCTGCGGGAGGCGGAATGGGAGACAACAAGCAAAACAATGTTAGCAGTTTGCTAGCTGGGTTGGATATGCCAAACCGTGTGAATAATTGCGAGAAGCCCTGTAATCAAGACAGCATTTTAAGGTAAGGATATTTGATTATTAAATTTGCCCGCCGCGGCATGTTGACTTGGGTCTATTTGATTTTGCCTGGTGCGATTGTTGCTACTACTTAACCCCTCATGCTTTGAAGTTTGGCTAAGGATGGGTGCGCTTATACAGACGCAGACGTAGTAGCCCTATTCTTTTTTAAAAGATTTTGTGCACATTAAACTATGTGCCCGTGCTCATCACGTTTTGCGTTTACTTTCCTCTATGAAGAGTTAAAAAAAACTCCCTCAAGGCTATTTAAATGTCAAAACGACAGCGGAGTAGGCATGTTGTCAAGATGAGTTGTTTGAAAAATAGATCGGTTGCACAATGCATTTGTTTTACAGTAATGTTTCACTTATGCATTTCAGGTGTAAGCTTAACCTGCATCTAGTGAGAATGTTTTGTGACTACATAGCAATGGCTAGAGCTACATGTCTCAAAGATGAACAATTCATCACGAGTGATTTTGGCAACAGAACTCAGGGGTAGTGGGTTCCTGGATTTTGGTCTGTCTTGCGTCTGCGTGTTCACTTTGCCAGTCCGCCCAAGTGATAACGCTGTTTGCTATCCTAACGACGCATAGTTAAAAAAAAAAATCTAACGCTGTATTAATAGGCTACACGCTTTGGGGTTCGGCTTGTCTGACATTCTTTGAAATGTCCATCCTCGAGACGAGCCACTGTAGAATATTTCAGCGTCCATGCCACCTCCATTTAACCTGGGTCCGCTATTGGTATCAGTGACGCTAGTGAGGATGAGTGGGATAGTTTGACGACTCTTTGGAAGAAGGGATGTCTGCAAATGATGCACCATGCCGTGCCTATTTTCTGACTGTCTACTCTAGTGGTAGCTGTCCATGGTCCATATCATGTCCACGTCTGGCTTCATTATCTATTTCACAGGCTACCAGAAGGATCATCCCGGTGGGGTGATATTCTGTTGTTGAATGCATAATGTGAATTGTTGCTGTAAGCGGTAGCCTATTACAACGCAAGCTTTTGGATCTATATTTTGGAGTGTTGTAGTGAAAGGAACGCTGAAAAGCAGAGCTCAAAATCAAAAATCGTTTTCGTCCAAAATGCTCGTAGGCTATACTTGGGGTTATCAGCGTCCCCTATTGCTGTGAAATGTCTTGTTGTATCTTGACGGCCTTTAAAAGTACAGTATAATCCTGGACACATATCGCGTCTGTGCTGAATGTGGTGTCCACCTTGCACTTAACAATCTTGCTTGCAGACATATTGGTGTATTGGTAGGGAGGAGGAAGTGTTTTCCACAGTAGTAGCGCGATCAGCCTGTGCAGTAGGTATGTAGAACTAAACGTGACTGCCGCCAGTTCTATAGCCTAGGTGAACTTGACTCAAACTTGATAAATGGCAGTGCCCCACCGTTGTTTACCTACGCCCCACCAAGAGATGTGCGCTGGAGCCGACTCCTGTTATATGTTGCATTTTGCCCAAAAAAGTTCAAACATCCATGTCATGACCTACCTGCACTGACAAACTGGCAGGAAGATAAGAGGTGGTTCTTCCACAGTTTTAAATGTACATGTTAATTTTCCATGAGTGGACGAATCACAGATTAATGCAGTTTGACACTATTGAGAAATTCACGAAAGGGAGGGGCTTTTGTGATGGTTATGCACGTAGTCATGATGGTATGTGCTTCGGATGACCACCAGAGCTTCGCCATCACTGAGAATATATGTGATAACATTGTCAAAATGTGGCCTTCTATTCTGGGTTTGCATTCCTTCTGTGTCCCAGGCCCATGACATACTACATCCACAGGTCACAGCTGACCGTTGTTAGAATTACATAATGTGTGGTGGACGTCTATATAATAATAATAATAATTATAATTATAATACCTTTGTTTTATATAGTGCCTTTCAAAACACCCAAAGTCACTTTACATAATATCAGTGTAAGTGTATGTAAGTATGTAGGTGTGTAGGTGTGTGCTTGTGGATACTAAAAGGCAAAGGCCTCCAAATAGAGGTGGGTTTTAAGGTATTGTTTAAAGATGCATTTTGAGGCATTTTGAATGTGTCTGGGTAGGTTTTCCAGATGAGTAGGGCAGCTGCTGAAACCACCGCCTCCTGCCGTCAGGAGAAAGAAAATAGGACTTGGACTTGAAGTTGCTGAAGCAGGGTTTCCCACTTGTACAGCAGGAGTAAAATATACATGACTGTGCAATATACCGAATTACAACCATACGCAACGAGATGCTCTCTCTCTCTCTGTTGCGGCCCCGTTCAATGTTTCATTGAAGGACTGTGGACGGGGACCGACCTACACCTCTGTGATTCAATGTAAGGCGCTGGTGTAATTTTAGCCAAGGGCAGGCTGCCTAAGTGTGTCCGCAGTTGCACCCCTCCCTAGTCAGTGGCGACCTTGGGTGCATGGCTCCCCGTCAGAGGCCGTATCTCGTTACCCAAGCAAGGGGATGGATGGACACCAGGCTGAGGGTAGGCTAAGGTAGCGCAAGGGCCAAGCGGTGTAACTTGTGAATGACATGGGTCTCCTTGAAGTCACCCCTGAACACTACACTGGACATGTAGGTTATGTTTCATCATGTGTGCTAGTAGAAATCAACAGTAGCTTTTTCATTTGTTTGGTTATTTCATGAGCAGAATTAGTTCTTGCTTTCTGCCTTGTGTGTAAAATGGGAGAGTAACTGCACTGCTGTGCTGTGCTGTCTCAAACAAGTTGGATATGTTGGCAAGGTTCAAACAAAGGTTGTCCTTGACAACCTAGCAACATAGAACATTGCATTATGCAAGGAGAATTTTCCATGTTGAAGGTAGAAATAATCCTGTATCTACTGTATTGTTCAAAGCAAAAGTACATTGAAATGCCACACATTTCTGCATGTATTTAGCATGTTTTGAGTGAGGACACTTTCAGTTAGTGTTGTCTACTTATTTACTGTTTGTATTTCCTTATGTGCAGCCGTGGCCTAGTGGTTAGAGAGTTGGTCTTTCAATCTAGGGGTTGCTGGTTCGAATCCCCCCTGACCTCCCTACATCTCAATCCATGGCTGAAGTGCCCTTGAGCAAGGCACCTAACCCCACATTGCTCCAGGGACTGTAACCAATACCCTGAAAAATAATAGTTGTAAGTCGCTTTGAATAAAAATGAAAGCGTCAGCTAAGTGCAATGTAATGTAATGTAATGTAATGTATAGCTCATGTCTACCCTGTGTGAATGTATCTGAAGATGGAGATCATGTGATGATGCATAAAATCATTGTGTGTGTGCATCAGTTTTGTGTGTACATTTTGGCCCAGTGGTTAAAGAGATGGACTTTAGATCAGAGGGTTGCCAGTTCAAATCCCACCCTTCCACTCACTTTCTAACTCAATGGCTAAAAGTTGTCTTTGAGCAATGCACCTTTGGGGATGGGACTGCAACCCATACCCTGTACTTAAAATACATGTAAGTTGCTTTGCATAAAAATGTCAACCAAGTATGATATAATGTTTTTTGATTTTGGTGCTCTGTCCGTCCCAGAATCCTCCAGGAGAAGCTTGACCAGCCAGTGTCTGCTCCTCCATCGCCGCGGGATATCTCCATAGAGCTGGACTCCCCGGAGAACTTGATGCGCCACATCCGCTTCCTCAAGAGCGAGGTGGAGCGACTCAAGAAGAACCTGCGCACCGCAGAGCTGCAGCGTGAGTAACGCACGCGCGCACACACACACACACACACACACACACACACACTCTTGCACACACACACGCACACGCACACACACACACCATCTGCTTCCTTAAAAGTGAGGTGAAGCACAGAGCTTGATTTGGAATCTAATCTTTTTGGGCTTGGTCTTGGCCGGACTCGAACGTCTTTGGACTCGGTCTTGTCTCTGCCTTGACTAATCTGGTCTTGGACTTTTCTTGGAGCTCACAAAGGTGGACTTGACTATTATTAGCCCTGGTGAATAGTACCACCAGAGACAGTGGGGTAGTTGATTCAAGCCCGTACATTTCCGGGATGCATGTGATGCCAGGTGAACACCTCTTTAAGAGATCAGCGGAGGTTGAGAATAAATAGAGTTCCTTTAGCGCACATCTTATGCACTCCGCCACCAAATGCCACAGAATGAGAAGAAGGAGGAGGGGACACCGCCACCCTTAGGAGACCAAGCTTGAGCACGCTCCTTTGCATCGGGTAGGCGGGGGTTGATTGATTCTAGTCCATTAGGCTATCTTTGGCACCACACAACAAACACATGCACGGTGTGCAAGTCCATCTGTCATTCCGTCTCAGATTTTTAGTTTTTACCTCCGCCAAGGAGGTTATGTTTTTGATCGCGTTGGTTTGTTTGTCTGTCAGCAGGATGACTCAAAAAGTTATAAACTGATTTTGATAAAATTTTTGGATTTGTTGGAAATGACAAAAAGGAACAAGTCATTAAATGTTGGTGGTGATCTCACTGATCTGGGATTTTTTTTTAGGTATATTATAGGCATAGGATTCCGCAACGTCTCAATGGCATCAGTGACCCCATGGCCTTGGCGGAGGTTTGCACACTCTGAGTGCTTCTAGTTCTTTGAGTGGTGACATTTGAACGGGTGAGCGGAGTTTGATCAAATCCTGTGTTTGCTTGATGGTCCACCTAGAAAAGGGACATGAGCTGATTACCTTTTGGGCAGGATAAAGATGACCACGGAGCCGAGGCAGAGTGTTGGTGTCCGTCAGCCTGTCTGTTTATTTGTCCCTTTGAGTGGGAAGTGTGAGAGGGAGTACTAGTACAAAAGTTGCTCTGCATGTGTACTTTTTTGCTGCACGGATGTAGAAAGTATGCACATTTCTTTGTTTTTCCAGACTGCACATTACATCTGTACTTTCGCTCCATGTCAGTCCCTGTCAACTTCATGCAAGGAGCCTAACTTGCGACAAGCACGATTCTGAGTAGCTGCTGTGACATCTAACGGCCACCAGGTGGAGCCAGAGGCTGAGATTTACTGCTATTCAGGACCACTGTGCGTAGAAATTCATGCGGCGTAAATGCAAAACGGCAAAACAATGAGTAAAGTATGACATTGGCACATGGAGAAACTATAGGCCTACATTTCAGCCATTTATGTTTTGAGAAATTACATAAGATTTTACCCATGACATGTATAATAGTACATTGTCATTTATATTAACAAATGCAGTACAGTGAATCATCTGTTTGCAACACACTTTTCATTCGTCCCTCATGCAGGGGTCTATGCAATAAAACATTTTTTAAACAAAATAGGAGCACAGATAAGATTTAGGAGCACTGTGAAATTGTTAACACACAGACAAAAAGGGTCTAAGAGGCTTTGCCTTTTCCCCCACACACATAGGTGTACACATTCTATATGAGGAGTGCTGGTCACAGGGCCAGTTTTTCAAAATTCCTCCCAGTAAAAGGGCTGAACAACATATTACACATTTATCTATATTCACATTAATTTCTATATGCAGCCCGATGTCTCCTCTGCGTCAATGAAGGCCTGTCACCTAACTCATTATCATACAACTGTAAAACAAAGCCTGGGGAGTGTCAGTAAACTCATCCCAACTGTCCCTTCTCTGAAGGTTTTTTATTGCTCCCAAACCCAACTTAACTACAACAACTTGATAGGCTTTTGATCCCTCTTGTCTTTCAAGCACTCATGGTTAAAGGTAAAGGATGTATTTACTCCAGGAGTAAAAAAAAACGGAAATCGTATAAAAAAAAGATATATATATATATATATATATATATATTACAATTTCGGAAACTATGACGGCCAAATTTAAACTATGGCGGTGCGCCATAGTTCCATCAATGTATGGGAAACACTGAAGCTTGACATGGTCAAAGCTGTTGATTTGTAGAAGCAGGGACTATCCTCATACCAACTCTTATCACTCAACACACACACAGTCCTTGTTATGGCCTCCCTCATCATTTTTGTTTATTTGCTTCACGGAAGAAATGTGGCTACAATTGGCCACATTTGAAGTGTCGTTCATTCAAGGAGTGTTAAAATAGTAAGTGGCTTTGTTGCCAGTCACATGACTTTATCAAATGTCATCTGTGACCTTGTCGCCATGTCCCTGGCATTCCTGATGTGGCCAGCTGTTACGTAATGGTTAAGGTGTTGATCGTGGAATCTGAAGGTCGCCGCCGGTTTGATTTCCTTACCAGTAGGAACTAGAAATGCACCCAGATAGGGTTTTCAGGCCGACCAGAACGGAGCCGGTGGCGGTGCCCGCACCAGTTACGTTCATACCGGTCTCTGAACTTTTTCCGCTCTTGACTGTGTTACCCAGATGAACCTGCTGATGGCCACATTGTTGTCACGGTGTGCAGAGAAAAAACAAGTATTTTGCCTTTTTTGGTTCGCAAACGCTTAGATCTATGGCGTGAACACGATGACTGGTTCGCGATTAGGTGTGGGAACTGGCACGGTTCGTTAAAACATTTGACTATGTTAAGTCTTTGCCTTCTCTTTGTTAAGTTAGAAACTGGAATGTCAACATCAACCCTGTCCCATAATTCAATTTGTGGTCACTAGGGGCGTCTAGATTTGTCGGCTAGCAATGGTGAAGAATCTTTTTTTAAATCCTGGGTCCGGTTCGTTATCGGGATCACCACCAAAATTTGTTCCTTTTGTCATTTCCAACAACTCCACAAAGTTTCAGCCATGTCCGTTCACAAGTTTTTGAGTTATCCTACTGACAGACAGACAGACAAACCAACGGGACTGAAAACATAACCTCCTGCAGAGGTAATAATGTGGGCGATGGTGACCTCATTCACTGTCATCCGTGGCTGAAGTTGCCCTTGAGCAAGGCACCTGACCCTACACTGATCAGGGGACTGTAACCAATACCCTGAAACTAAATAACTAAGTCACATAAAAGTGTCATCTAAGTGATATGTAATGTAATGTGTCAATGTCGTCATGTCAACATGGGATGAAGGTCCCTACTTTGCTACGTTCTACCATGTCAGAGATAGTCATATGATGTGATTTTATTTTGTCAATATGTTCAGTCGAATAATCATTGAGAGCCAAGACCCCATTTACTTTGATGTTAAATGTAAAGGCGTACAATATGCAGAGTATGAATTCAATCATGTGCTTGAATGTGTGCATGTGCACTGTATAGGATGGTGGCCTGGGTATTGCCACTTTGCTCATTGAAACTGTGCTGCCTATTGCCAAGTTAGATCTTTACATGAATATTTACTAAATAATAAACTACTATTTGATAGCATGACCAAAGTACAGTAAGTGTTTGCTGCTAAAATGTCTATTTCTGAGAATTCAAAACGCCTGACATGGAGATTTCATGTGTGATAAGTGCAGTCATAATAAATACTTAGAATTTAATGGCAGTGGTAAGTATTCATGAAAAATGTAACATTTGTTAATGGGCAGCATGAAATGTGGAAATAAACTACAAAAAATATAACACAGTGCACCGTTAAAACATTTCAAGTGAAGCATGCACATACAGTATGCATGGATTTACACACTTTGACAGGTTAGATGTTCCCCTTGGACTTTCCTTATCACAGCGAGCTTGCGGCGGTAGCGGCTCCATGTACTGGCATACTAACACATTTGCGTCTTTTATCCATTCGTTATCACACAATCCCTCCTTCACAGAAAGCTATGCGCATGAGGCCAGGCCAGCTTTCCTCCTCTCCTATCTATCTGCGTGGGCGCAGCATATTTATCTGAGGGAAAAGGAGCTGTGTCCGGTTCAGTGGCAGAATTGCATGAAATTGCATAAAAGAATTTCATAATAAGTTACCAAATGTAAAATTATGTAATATAATTTCAAACTGGTTTTGTGCTGGTGTTGTACTTGCTTGAGCCACTTGTCTGTTTTTTGTTTGCTTTGTATGCGTGTCTTGTGTTTTGTTTACCGTTTGTGTGGTATTCTTCCAGCCGTGTTCTCAACAAGTGCCTTATGGCCCCAGCGGAGGGCAATGCACTCCTAATCCATCTGATGATGGCCTATCCAGTGAGAACGAGATAGCAGAGGGCAGTGGGTCATACACACACACATATACACGCACACACACTTAATCTGACCAGCCAATTACATGAATGTGAGCCTGCTAGGAGGGGAAACTGCTCTGTGGGCTTGCATAACGCCAGCCCAGCTTCCCAGTCAATAAATGTTATGGTTCATTCTTTTGAAACTCGGCTGTCGGTAGACGCGAGTTTGCCCTCCGACAACCGTTGTAAATGCGTTCTATTGCAACAGCTGGAGACAAAACAAATGTCTGAAAACACTAATGTTAAACGAACTCGGAGTACACCGAGCTGTTCCGAGTTTGTGTTTCGGAACCCCGAGTTGAGTACCCGTTCTTTTGCAGTTTCCCGAGAGAGAGGTCTGGGTTTCCAACAACCGAATTTCAAAAGAATGCACCATTAATAGGCAGTCCTATGAAGTAAACAAGGGCCAGCACCCACAAGGTATACAAGGTCTTCCAACGGCATGTACAGTATATATAAGCTCTTTTCTCACCAAGTGCTTAGTAAATTCTGTGGATGTGTGTGTGAGAGGGTGTGCTTGTCTGTATTCATGTGAGCACACATCTGTGAATTGTTTTCCTTCCCACCAGGATAGACATGATAATGTGTGTGTGTGTGTGTGTGTCGCAGAGACGGAGAAGCGAGCGCAGTACATCGAGGAGGAGCGGCACATGAGGGAGGAAAACATCCGACTGCAGAGGAAGCTGCAGAGAGAGGTGGAGCGCAGGGAGGCCCTCTGCAGACAGCTGTCAGAGAGCGAAAGCAGTCTGGAGATGGACGATGAGAGGTACACACACACACACACACACACACACACACACACACACACATACACACACACACACACACACACACAGACGCTCAGTCATCATAGGTGGAGCATAAACAGCATAAGGTTCCTGCACTGCATCGGGTTTCTCATCAGTTTCTGAAAATGCCCTCTAGATTTCCAATGTGTGGTAAACAGATCCATACCTCACCCTCGCACCCCATGGTAGTGTACGGCAGTTAGTTGACCACCTAGCCCCCCACCCCCCAACTCCACTTGTGTGTACGCTGTTAGTTGTGCGTATGCTATGTCCTCTCTATTTCCAGCTGATCTCTATACATAGTTGGCTGTCTAAATTAAAGCACAGACACATGCGCGCACACATTGCGTCAAGCGTCAACAGCATGTTTACAGACTGCCCCTGTGCTGCATCATGTTTTTCAGTGTCTCAAAATGGCTACTTGATATCCCATGTGTGGTAAACAGATCCGTACCATTCCCAACCTTCAGCAGCCTCCCTCTTTCTCTCTGGTAAACATATCTGCAATGTTCCTAACCTTCACCAGCCTCCCCTCAACACACACAAACACTCACAATCCGACACATGCTCTCTCTCTTTCTTTCTCTCTCTCTCTGTCTCTCTCTCTCTCTCTCTCTCTGTCTCTCTGTCTCTCTCTGTCTCTCTCTCTCTCTCTCTCTCTGTCTCTCCAGTGTGCATTCTGTGGAACAACCTTGGTGGCAACTCCTCTCTTTCACCTCGGCTTTGACTGTGTCCTCCCCTCTAAATGGCCAGCTGTCAAGGACATGCTCTGTAATGAGTGTTCACAAACTGTTCATTCTATACGCAGCTGGTGTACAGTGTATAGTTGGTACATTGTATAGTTGGTGGGGAGAGTAATTAACCAATCCTCTCCCCATCTTCCTCTATGACTGAGGTAATTGAGGGCTGCCCCCTTACAAGGGTGAGGCATAAATGCAATTTTGTTGTTGTGCACTTGTGTGCTATGGAGTGCTGTGTCACAATTACAATAGGAGTTGGAGTTTCTCAGTTGGGCTATCGCTTTCTGTGTGATTTTTGGGGACACTCAAAGGCTAACTGGTTTCTTTGGCACTTTTTGCCGCCATTTGGGACCGCCAAGGTTACCTTTCTTGTCAAATACATCGATACACTTTGTATAATGGTGGCACGGGATTGTGGGGTGTGTGATTCAATTGCATGTATACGTGCGTGCAAGCTTTTTTGTGTGTGCGTGAGCTCAGTGAAGTTCATGCATTAAGATGAACTTAAAATTCAAATGGCCTGAGGAAAGAAACTTCTCACCGTTTCTGTTAATATTTTCAGCCTGCAATTTAACTCTCAGAATTCACTATTTGTAATGCACCAGTCACATACTGTGAAGTGCTCATACTAGACAATAATGGAACATCGTGTGTTAATATCGCAGAGCAGTGAGCTTAAAAGACAAGCTTTGAGGCGCACCGGTGCTGATGTTTGGGGGGGTTGGTTGGATGCCATGCTACCCACTAGAGGTGCTCCGATTGCTCGGCAGCCGATCATGATCGGCCGATAATGGCCAAAAATAGCCTGATCGGTGATCGGAAAAACATGCCGATCAAAAAACCGATCCAGAGATATTAAATTCCTCACGCAACCATTTTGCCTTTACACCTGCAGCTGCATGCCTAGGTGCTGGCTCTGCACAGCTGCTGCACCAAAAGAAGTATCTTTGCTTGTCTATAACTTTTCGGAATTCCCTCCTTCATTTTCACCATTTATAATCATATCTGCACCAACAATGATCTGATTTTCCGATCCATGCGCCGTTTAGCCTACATGACGCTTGTAATTTGCGAATGACGTGTCAGTCTCGCCATGTTCGCTATTTTGAGTTACAGCCTGTATGGAAGTTGTCAGTCAGCACGCAACAACTAAACGTTTCCAAAACAAACATCAACGGTATTGTTTTTAAAGTTGTAGCCTAATTGACAGCCAGTTCATTAGTTTGTAGTCGCTGCAACACCAAACAGCAACAGAGGGAGAGTGGACGGTGAAACTCAATGAGTCTGTGCAGGGAATTCTACAATCTATGACAGTGTTACAGAGAAAGAGCTTTCCTCCCAGACACGCTGTGTTTTGCGTGTTGCCTGTTCTTTCAAGTGAAGTTTTTTTTTTCTTGTTTAGAATCTCAAGTGTTTCAGTTACAATGTAATTTGCGATTGACTCCTCGCCAGTTAGCCATTTTACGTTATAACCTGAGTAGTTGCCTCGGTCAGCACGCGACAACTTCACGTTGTCCGCACAAACATGTCAACGTTATTCTTTTCAAAGTTGTAATTGACAGTCAGTCGATTAGTTTGATAGTCGCTGAAACGCCAAACGGCGACAGATGAGGGGAGAGGGAGAGAGCTCAGACTCAGAACGGCAGCGGAGCACTGCAGCTGTGGACTGTGACAGAGAGGGGAGGGGCTCTCCTCACGAGGCTGCTCATTTAAAGCGACAGGGTTTTTTCTCGTATGTAGAAGACTGTTTGAAGTAATGTTTCAGTTTCAATTCAATCTTAAATAGTTTAGTAATTATATGCAATAACTTATAAATTGATTAATACTGTAGACTTACTTGTAGGCTATATTACCAACACTAGTCTGAAAGATAATAATAATAATAATAATAATAATAATAATAATAATAGCCTAATAATAGGCCTACATTGTGAAAGCGACATGTGCTAATTAAGATTGATTGGTTTATGGGCAGAAATGGTATTCAATAAGGATAATTAATAGGCTATTAAAAAAATAGGAAATAATTTCTGTGATCGGCAATGATCGGTGATCGGCAGATAAAGATTTTTGGTGATCGGTATCGGTGATCGGGCCAAAAAATGGTGATCGGAGCACCTCTACTACCCACTCTGACATCCTGTGCTCGGCTGGTGAGAAAATGTGAGAGCCATTTGCTGAGTGAAGTGTCCAGTCCCCATGTCTTATTATATCTTATTGACCATAATGAGGGAATGATGGTATCACCAGTCTCACAACATTGTCCTCTGCCTGTGTTATCTATTGATTTTTGAGAGAGAAATACATTTATTCTGCCATACAAAGACAAAGAGCAGTAACTACATATTTTTTGTCAAAAGTGAGTTTAGACTGAAAATGAAGAAGTTATACCAAAAACACCTTTATTATCTTGTGCCAAAGCTGTATGGTCAAAATGCCTCCCTTTTTAAAGATATTGCTGTGTCAAATTAGCAGTAGCTACAATATCCAACCTAACAAAACTTTGAAAGCCTTTTTCTCAGTTTCAGTATGGGCATTGTTACTGCACCTTGCCTTTGTAGGGCTGTGTTTTACCAGAGAGAATAGAGAGAGAGAGGTTCCATTGGCCCATTGTTTCCTGGTTCTATTATGGCCCCCTTTAGGCAGACCTAGGCAGACCTAAGGACTGTTCTATTCATTGTAGGAGCATTATGACACGGCCCTTTAGGCAGACCGGAACCTGGTCATGTTAGGTGCCCATAGAAACCTATTATGTTGGCATATCTCTATACTTAAAGAATCTCTGGTTTTACTCTATGTCCACTGTTCACAGGGACATTGTCCTGTTTTCTGGGAGATGTTGTGTAGCTCTTGCCTGACCTTGCAGTTGTGTCCACTTTTTTCCATCCTGAGTCATATCCTGCATTCTTAACGGGGATTCTTATGGGGATTTCCGTCTGCCCTTTTTCGCTGCCCATTTTTCCCATATTATCTGTCGATCATGCTCCATCATATCCGGCATTATTTTGTGATGGCTGTGGAATTGTGGGGGAGAGATAGGAGGGAATATATGTGGCATTTCTGTCACCTGTCTCGACCTGTGACAAAGTGCCATGACAAACAGCGGGGTCACTTCTGGAGGACCTAAGACAAGAACGACTGGAGCACTCTGAATACATTTATACGGTAGTTGGGTCAAAGACGTCCAAAATGGCATTGTCATTCAGTGTAACGGATACCTTCTGCTGACTGTAACTGTAAAAAACATGACTCTTTTTATTTTATTTTTTTCCAGTGAATTCAATACAAGCCTCGGCTGTCATCCATTCACTTGAAACTATTTAAAAATCATGTTTTTTTTACCGTTACAGTCCGCAGAAGGTATCCGTTACACTGAATGACAATGCCATTTTGGACGTCTTTGACCCAGTTGTTATTTTTAAGTCATTGTGCTTCAACCCAATGACTGATGTTTCGATGCTGCATGTGCAGCTGTTTGTTTTGATTGTGTGGTCCAGGACAGTGTGTACCAAAGAGGCAAGGCTAGGGCACAAGTGACCCCATTCTTGCTACTATGACCAAGGGAGTATTCTAAGAACCTGGCTAAGTAGTAAACCAAGTACCTTGAGGTAGTGTTAAATCATCTAATAGAACAGCCTGGAGTCCTCTGTTTCTTAGCTAAATGACACCCTTGAACCACTTGACTTGTTTACCACTTCCTGTAGGTGAACCTTATTCTTGGAATGGAACCCAGTGTCATTTTTATTGGCGTTTCAAAGCTGTGTGGGCGGTTGTTTGTTTAGATTGTGTGGTGAAGGACCTTGGACACCAAAGAGGCTAGAACACAAGTGACTATTAAGTTTGCAAGTGTGACATGGTGTGTCACCTTACCTTGCCAAGGTGTCAGAGCAAACTACTGGGTTAATTCTCCAGGACGTGTTTTTGCACTCTGAATATTTTGAGTTATTTTAAGTATTTTTTTCATTGTGGCGCAAAGCAGTGACTGACATATCAGTGCTGTGAGTCTGTCACCACTTTGTGTTATGATTTTGTGGTCCTGAACCGTGAACACCAAAGAAGCTAGAGCACGATTGACATCGCTTCATCTTGTCTGGCGGAGACTCTCACTCACTCCAGCAAGACAGACGATGACAGATATGACAGCAGTGATGCGATGGAGCAGATGAGACAGGTTGTAGTGGCTGGTGGCGCAGAGGGCATCTGGGGCCTATAAGGAAAGGAGGACGCCAGGTTCTTCTATTAGATGATTTACCTCTTAACTTAACCTGGTTTACTCCTGAACCAGCTTCTGACGGTAGGACACATAGACGCGAATTTGGCCAATCGAAGCAAACTTCGCCATTCATTCCTATGAGAGAGGCGAAGGCAAGTGAAAGCAAGCGAACGGGAGCGAAGCGCAGCAAAATTATTAAAGAAAGTTTAATGTTGCAAACGAAAAATGCAAATGAGGAGCGAATTCGCCTGCGGCGGCCCAATCAAATCAACAACATAACTGTTCCATTACATTTGATTCGCCGCGACGACCTGATGATGGTTGAGCCATCAGTGAATTTCGCCTCTCTTCGCCTCGCTCGCTTCGCCTCCTATGTGTCCCTACTGTTAGTTTACCCCTCAGAGAGAGTAACGCTGCTTCTGTTGACATTAGCAGAGTGCGAGCGAACACATGGCCCCATAGTGGGAACTGCAATGTAGGTTAATCTGGACTTACCTCGTGCCACACTGTACAGGGCATATGGGTCGTGCCAGTCATGCCAGCTCAGCACTGTTAGGAATGCCCTGTTGGGCACATGAATGCCAGGCTTGCTTGCTCAGTTTTTTGTTGGGTTTGTATTTCAGGTTGTCGCTTTATTTCGGGTTTTCTTTGTTTGACTTTACTTTCTTTTATATAAACATGCAAGTTACCAAACATGCACATGGCAATACCTTGAGAAACAATATTGTATTTTGCATCAAAATCCCCCACCTGGCCCTGCTGTGGCTCAAACAGTAGGGCACTGCACTGTCACGCCAGGGACCTGGGTTTGATTCCAGCCCGAGGTCATTTCCCAATCCTCCCCCATCTTTCATCTCACACTATAAAATCCTTAACCCACCCCCACCCCTCAAAAAAAAAGAAACGGGGAGAAATTTGATAGCATTTTGCAGCACTACCATGTTGTGATTATATTGCTGTGAAGCATCTCTCTGTAGTTATTCTACCACACACCAATGGCAACATCACTCTACACCTCCTTTACGAACTTCCGCTCTAGAGCATTTAAACCTCTGAACAGAGAGGAGACCCTTTCAACTTATAAACATAGACAAGGAATATTTACGTTTACTCTTAAAATACACTCAGTGTGTATAACAGAAGGAGCATTTGATGGCCCTTGTGATTAAATCTGTCCGCTCTATCTAGGACATTGTTGAGCTTTTGCAGCAGCTTTTTGGCCTTTTTTCATGTCTGAAAGCAGTCAAGAGCCATAATGATGATTTGGGGTGTGTGGGAAAGTGGTTAAGTGCTGTCTTCCCCTCATGAGCAGCACCCGGTGATTGCGTGGTGACGTCATTTCCCTCCGCCCTGACATTGTGTTTTCAGGACA
The DNA here is from genome assembly GCF_034702125.1 of Engraulis encrasicolus. NCBI lineage: Eukaryota > Metazoa > Chordata > Actinopteri > Clupeiformes > Engraulidae > Engraulis > Engraulis encrasicolus. Next base: position 18,315,287 of record NC_085873.1, read on the forward strand.
GAGCACTGGATTCTGCTCTGATGTTGGACGGACGTGTGCATGCATACCCCCACACACACACTCACACACGTACACGCTTGGTCACACACAAATACAGTATATACACAAACACATACTGATGCACACTAACACGTGCATACATTTACACAAGCGCACGCACGCACAGGTTGATGACTGCCACTGGGGACAGGCACATTTTTTGGCAAAGTGCCCCAACTCTGGATCTGCTTTTAGCCGCATACTTCCGTCCTGATGGCATCGCCTTGTGTTCAGATGGCCTGACATGAAGGTCAAAGGTAAACATTCAAAATGCCCAGCAAAAATACACAAAAAGGGCACAGCCATGGCTCTATCAGTAGGGCACTGCATTGTCGCGGGGGGGACCCAGGTTCGATTCCTGAGCCTCCCCCGTCTCTCTCTCCCACTCATTGAATGTCCTACTCTTCATTGTACTGTCCTAATAATGAAGGCGAAAAAGCCCCTAAAATATATATTTTTAAAACTACACGGAAAGGTGATACTGGGGCTGGGCAGCAGGACGAATTTGTGGTGATGAGAATGTAGTACAATAGTGTGATCTACGGTATTTGGCCTTGTGTTTGTCCAGTGTAGAAAATGTCTCGTCTAATTAGGTTACTCGGTCCATCTACTTTTACAAGGAGCTGACTCTCTCTGCTTCCATCTCCCTGTCTAGCACCACACACACACACACACACACACACACACACACACACACACACACACACACACACACACACACACACACACACACACACACACACACACATTCACACAAGTATACCTGTACTGCATGCACACACAGTATGAGTGTTTTCGTTGCATTTCTATGCATTTCACTGCCGTTCGATGCGGTGCATGGGGGTGTTGTCCATTTTACGTTTTTATATCAACAAGGGTCCTTAAACACGTGATGCATTGGCTTGTCAGCTCACTTATCAGTGTCAGTGTCAAGCCTGGGCGCAACTCAATATTTACTTTCACTTCCACTAGCTGACGATGTCCCAGTGTGTTGTTTTTGGTGTAAGTTTTCAGGCAAATTTGAGAATTAAAAGTTGTGGTCACCCATCCACACAAAGCACTTCGTATTACAAACCCCAACTCCGATGAAGTTGGGACGTTTGGTAAACAGTGAATAAAATTAAAATGCTATCATTTTCAAAACATTCAATCTATTCATTAGATGGAGAATAGTGAAAAGACAACATATTAAGTGTTAAGACCGAGAAAAAAGATTGTTTTGGGGGACATATGTACTCATTTCTATTTTGATAAATCCAACACGTCTCAAAAGAGTTGGGACGGGGACAATAAATGGCAGCAAATGTCGAGGAAGACTAAAAACAAAACAAAAGACAACACTTAACAGTTAAATACATTAACCGATGAGATGATTTTATATAAAAAAAACAGTGTTAATTCCTATCTTGGACATGATTTCACCAGCTTAAATGGTGGGTGTATTCCTTGTCATGTTTTGCAATGTTTTCCTTTCTGTAGTGCTTATAGTGTGACAGGTCTTCACCAAAAACCCACCATTCTATCACCTGCTACTCCTTATGATGGAGCCAAACTGTTAAAACATAGTAGAGAATGCAATTTGACCTTACTATGTGGCAGTAATCGAAGATCTCCCTTCAAAATATAATGCATGAGTGGCTTTTCATGCTGTTTAAAACCCATTTATACCATTCAGCACTGTATTTAACTCTACAGATGAGTGAGAACATCTTAACCAATGCACTACTGCACCCACATGCCATCATGGAGGCTGACTTTTGAAGCTAGCACTAACACAAGTTGGATGGTCCATTTTCACTGTAGCACAGGATGTGCAATGCTCTATTATTGTCAAAAAGAATGCACTTCTACAACTTCTGCTGACTTCTGTAAGCAAAGGACAGTTTCCCATGTCTTCTGGGTCTATTTCAAGTGAGCTCAGGTGCTTAGGAGAATGTTACACCCCTGTATCATTTTCATGCATTAAGCATTCTTAATATGGTCAATTTTCAATAGCTCTAATTCCTGGAGTGCTAGAGTGAGACTACAGCCAATATATATTTCATGATGTCATGAACCTATACAATGATTTTATTAACAAAAATATGTCTTATATACACTCAATCATGCTAAATCAAAGGGAATTCAAAAATGTATGTAATAACTATGGTAATTATTCCCTTTGCATCTTTAATTCTGAGTGACTCAGCCTCTCTGTGATGATCTTATACCTGGACACCTATATTGTCCGTCAGTACAATTCATTTTGAAATGTTCTTCTTTGTTGTTTTATCTTATTTGGATGTTTACTAAATTTCACTGATCCCCGTCCCAACTCTTTTGAGACGTGTTGGATTTATCAAATTAGAAATGAGTACATATGTCCCCCAAAACAATCTTTTTTCTCGGTTTTAACACTTAATATGTTGTCTTTTCACTATTCTCCATCTAATGAATAGATTGAATGTTTTGAAAATGATAGCATTTTGATTTTATTCACTGTTTACCAAACGTCCCAACTTCATCGGAGTTGGGGTTTGTATAATGATCTTATTTTGGGTGTGTGCGTGTGTGTGTGTGCTGGGTTTTGCATATTTCTCTTGCCACAACTGCTTTAAAATGTCTAGTTTCACACAAAGACTTATTGTAATTATTTATTTATGTATTTACTTATTATTTCATTCTTTCTTTAAAGTTGTGTTTTATTGGGGTTTTTTTGGCTCTTATTGGATCTGGGTCAGCCTGATCTTCTGTGTGTGTGTGTGTGTGTGTGTGTGTGTGTGTGTGTGTGTGTGTGTGTGTGTGTGTGTGTGTGTGTGTGTGTGTGTGTGTGTGTGTGTGTGTGTGTGTGTGTGTGTGTGTGTGTGTGTGTGTGTGTGTGTGTGTGACTGTGCGCGCCTCTACAGGTACTTCAACGAGATGTCAGCACAGGGACTACGGCCCCGGACGGTCTCCAGCCCCATCCCCTACTCCCCCTCCCCCAGCTCCAGCCGACCCATATCACCAGGTGTGTGCATGTGCTCAGTTGTGTTTGTGTGTGTGGGTGTGAATGCATGCACGTGTGTGTAGGTTTGAACCGCGTGTGTGCAACAGTGAGTGTGGCCTGAAAGTGAGAAGGCCATACTGTTTGTCAGTATCTATTTATAGCTGTAATTATGGTCATGAGCGCGTGTGTTAGTGTGTGCATGCGTGCCTGTGTGATAGGGAGTGTGTCTCTGTCCAGATGCAAAGCTAGTCTCTGTAGGTATTGTGTAATGAATGACACCAAAGGTCTATTTACTCATGTCCCATATAAATTTGTTTTATATTGTGCTTGTGTGTTTCTGTTTCTACATGTTAAGCACGCATAGTAATGTGCATTTCCTGTTGGAACACTGGAATATTAGTTTTCTGTTTTTCTCACGGTTAGTAGGAATTGGACTTGTGAAATACCCACATCGTCACAGCACATGGAACATGATTCCCATCCATCATGGCGCACAACAGAGGAGGAAGTAGAGTGTCAGGGATTAAAGTTCTCCGTGTTTGGACATACAGAATGTCGATAAGCACTACAGTGTTGATGGAGCTTCTCTGCTCAGTGCTAATAATTAGCTGTCAACAACACACAAGGTTCTGTTTTTTCCACAGACGTTCGATCCCTCTGTTTCATAATTTCTGAACCCACCTTAAAACTTAACCCAGAGCTGTCACAGCATCTCCCGGTGTGTGGAGCGGGCGAGCGGAACGTTTATCTGTGTCTCATCTCCTAATGTCAACCACTGCCTGTGCATTATGCTACCGGTAGTTCTATTCAAAATAATGGCTGGATACCGTGATTCATGAATCAATCACCAGATTACTTTCTGGGGTTTTTGGAAGATGTTGTAGAAGATGTGCTTCAATCTACTACTTGTGAGAACGCCAACAGTAAGAGAATAATTTGTTATTCGTTAGAATAACAAGCTTATAGAAAAAAGCTTATAGTTTCACTTCAGCATGTTGCAGATGCCACACTCATGCTGAGTTTTGTTAGCGCGCTAACTACCGAACTTTTATGCTAATGTTTTAGCTAAGAGGAGTCGGGTTACTTATAAACACCACCTACATATTAACTGATATTATCGCAGATGGAAAAAAAATGCAAAAGTATTGACATTGGCGCTGTGTTCAACTAAAAGTGACTCAAATAGCGCCTAGCAAGATGGCAGTCTGTGTGCAGACAGCAGCAAGTTTCATCGCACTAGCTGCAGTATAATACAGGTTTGGTTGTTGGGTGTATAATTCCTGTCATTGGCACGTTTTTAGTCTACATTCACATCTCAAGGTGCCGTTTTCATGATGATTGTGAGATCGTTAAATAATATGTCACATAATGGCTTGTTGATGGTGTCATGTACTGAGGATGACGTCAGCACGTCATACGTTATTCCCCTTGACCCTGTGTAGTAGGGATGTAATGCTCTCTCTTCTACGTTGACCAGCATGAAGTAAAGCCACGGAAAACTATGCTCCGGTGTGTGTCTGATTTAATTCGCTTACACAAAGTCAAAGTGTAACATTGGCGACGAGGATAATAATCAACTTCGTATAGTTAAATCTGAAAGTGAGATTAGTCCGTATCTTCGAGATGGAGGACAAATCATCCGTGCCGAAGTTTGATTGCTACAAGGAGCCAGCTACGCTAGGTCCTCGCTGGACCAGGTGGCTAACGGCGTTTGAACTGTTTGCTGACGGGAAAGGTTTAATCATGGACGCAAGGGTCACCGACAGCACAAAGATTCGGAGACGTGCATTACTCCTGCATCACGCCGGAACGGATGTGCAGGATATTTTTTCCACTTTGGACGACACTGGAGTCGTCGACTATGACAAGGCTGTGAAGGCGCTAAACGACTACTTCGTACCAAAGGTGAACAATGCATTTGCGCGCCAAACTTTCTACCAATTGTCACAGAATGCAGGGGAGACTGTACAGCAGTTCGTAACCCGTTTACGCCGGACGGCAAAAGACTGTGCATTTGGGGGTGACTTGTCTAACCAGCTCAGGGATGCTGTGCTAAGTAAATGCTCGTCGGAGTATGTGCGGAGGAAACTGCTCGAGGAGGGCTCGGCGTTGGTCCTCGACAAAGCACTAGAGATCGCGGCACAGTGTGAGAGGGTGGAGGAACAGATGGCGGCAATGCGAGTGAACGACACAGACATCAAAGGCGCCGAGGCGGTGAACCAAATCTCGAAGGGGAGAGGAGAGCGGGGCAAATTCCGAAAACGCGAGGGAGAAGAGAAAGGCAAAGTCTGCTTCAGGTGTGGACATGGCGACCACTTCGCGAAAGACCAGAAATGCCCAGCTCGCGGACAAACTTGCAGGAAGTGCAACGGCAAGGACCACTACGCCAAGATGTGCAAGTCAAAAGGTAGTAGGGGGTCAGTGAAGTATGTAGATGAAAAGCAGGAAAAAGATTTTGCATTTGTAGTGCGTGACAATAGCAACACAGATAGCCTGACATTTAATGTGGGTGGACCTAGTAATGTTGATTGATTCCGGGGCCACGACCAACATAGTTGATGAAAATACATGGGAAGGGCTGAAGAAAAAGAAAATTAATTGTGAGTCAGCCAAATCCGACAAGAAATTGTACACATATTCATCAAAGGAGCCACTGCCGGTAAAGGGAGTGTTCACATGTGATGTGAAGATTGGCAAAAGAGCGACACAAGCAGAGTTCACAGTGATAGCAGGTCAGGGTGTACCGTTACTTGGCAGGCAGACAGCTACAGAGCTAGGAGTGCTAAGGGTGGGTGTAGATGTTGCAGCAGTCACTGATGTTAAGACTGAGGTGAAAGAAAAATACCCAAAGTTATTCACAGGGGTGGGTAAGCTTAACACTAAGCAAGTAAGGCTGCACATCGACGGCAACGTGGAGCTCGTAGCACAGCCGCTGAGACATGTACCATTCCACCTGCGGGAGGCGGTCGATAGGAAGATCGAGGAGCTGCTACGAATGGACATCATCGAGAAAGTGGAGGGTCCAACGCCATGGGTGAACCCTGTCGTAGTGGTGCCGAAGGCAAAGGACAAAGACATTCGCTTATGCCTGGACATGAGAATGGCAAACAGGGCAATCATCCGGGGCAGATACCCGATCCCGACCGTTGATGAACTGTTGCATGACATGAACGGGTCAGCTGTGTTCAGTAAGCTCGACCTGCGGTGGGGCTACCACCAGCTGGAGCTCACTGAGGAGTCAAGGGCGATCACAACATTCGCCGTACACAGCGGGACATACCGCTACAAGAGACTCATATTCGGGGTCTCGTCTGCAAGTGAGCAGTATCAGCACGAGGTGGCATCGGCGCTGACAGGCATCGAGGGAGTGGCCAACATCTCCGATGACATCATCGTCCATGCACCTGACCACGACACGCATCGCCAGCGACTACATGCAGTGCTGGAGAGGCTGGAGAAGTGCGGCCTAACCCTGAACGGTGAGAAGTGTCAATTTGAGATGGACAAATTAGTGTTCATGGGCATCTTACTGACTGAAAAGGGAGTAGGGCCTACCAGTGAGCGAGTCAGAGCCCTGGAGGAGGCGCGTGAGCCAGAGAACGCATCAGAGGTTTGCAGCTTTCTGGGTCTAGCTGGGTACAGCAGCCGTTTCATACCCCAGTTTGCGACCATCTCAGAGCCGCTGCGGAGGCTGACAAAGAAAGAGGTACCGTTCGTCTTCGGGCCAGAGCAACAGGCGGCGTTCGAGACACTGAAACTGAAATTGGCAGAGGCGGGAACGTTGGCATACTTTCACAAAGATGCCCCCACCAAAGTGATAGCTGACGCAGGCCCGGTGGGCATAGGGGCAGTTTTAATTCAACAGCAACAAGGTGCTATGGTGCCTATATGTTATGTAAGCAGGAGCCTGACAGACTGTGAAACGAGATACTCGCAGACGGAGAAAGAGGCCCTGGCGCTAGTGTGGGCATGCGAGCGCCTACACCCATACATATATGGCAAGAGGTTCGACCTAGTGACTGATCACAAAGCCCTACAGGTGATCTACAGCCCCAAGTCCAAGCCATGCGCTAGGATCGAGCGCTGGGTGCTCCGCCTGCAGCCATACGATTTTCGGGTCGTACACATCACAGGAAAGTTCAACATAGCAGATCCCCTGTCACGTCTGCTGGGGAAAAGCGCAAAGAGCACGCCACATCATCATGGAGCAGAAGAATACGTGCGCTTCGTGGCGGTGCAGGCTACACCGCGGGCACTTACCACAAGGGAGGTGGAGAGAGCGTCCGCAGAGGACAAAGAACTGGATGAGGTGAGAAAAGCGATCAAGACAGGCCGTTTTGAAAAGTGCACAGCTTATGGCCGCATAGCGAATGAACTGTGTACTATTGGACAATTAGTGCTGAGGGGGACACGAATTGTGCTCCCACAGTCACTGCGCAGCAGAGCTTTAATCTTAGCTCACGAGGGACACTTAGGCATGGTAGGGATGAAGCAGCATCTGAGGGGGAAAGTGTGGTGGCCGGGGATGTACAAGGCAACAGAAAAGTATGTGAAGGACTGTGATGGATGCAAACTAGAGGCACGTCCTGATGTACCCGAGCCATTGCGGCCCACTGCTCTCCCTGACGGGCCTTGGCAAGACCTTGCCACAGACTTATTAGGTCCCTTACCTACAGGACATTCAATCCTGGTAGTCGTAGACTACTACAGTCGGTACTATGAGTACGAGGTCATGCGTTCCACTACAGCAGAGAAAGTGATTGACAGCCTGGAGAACATCTTCAGTCGACATGGTCTACCAGTCTCCATCCGATCTGACTGTGGGCCCCAGTTTCTGTCAACACAGTTCCAGGACTTCTGCAAGGAGAACGGCATACAACACGTCAAGACGACACCGAAATGGGCACAGGCGAATGGAGAGGTCGAGAGGCAGAACGCCTCCATCATGAAAAGAATTCGCATCGCGCACGCAGAGGGGCTGGACTGGCAGAAGGAGCTACGAAAGTACGTCACCGTCTACAGGTCGATCGAGCACTCAACCACGGGCAGGAGCCCTGCTGAACTCCTGTTCAACCGGAAGCTCCGGGGTAAGCTACCAGACATCAGCACGCCGAGAATCGACATCGAGGCACGAGACACCGATGCTGAGAACAAGGGCAAGTATGCAGAGTATGCAGACCAGCGGCGGGGCGCGAAACCATCATCGGTGCAGGTGGGAGATGAAGTTCTGTTGAAACAGGACAAGGTTAACAAATTCACCACAACATTTAATCACACACCACACACTGTAGTGAGTAAGAATGGTAATAATGTTGTAGTTGAGTCACCCAGTGGAGCTCAGTACTCCAGAAATACCACACATGTTAAGGTGTACACACCAGCAGAGCAGACAACCTCACCTGGCGAGAGTGAGGCACCGAAAGAGAGAGAGACTCATGCAGAACCGTCTGTGAGGTCCACACCAGAGACACTCACTCAGGGGTCATCTCCAAGCCGACCTCTGACCAAACCGACTGAGCGGCCTCGCAGAGACATAAAGCAGCCAGAGAGATTCACGGACTTCATTATGAAGTGATGAATGTATTAAAAAAAAAAAAAAGAATGTTCATGTTCAATGAAAGTGAATTCTATGCTGTTGAGACTTGGGATATGAATGTTTCAATTTTTGAATATGTTCAGCAATTGATATAGAACGCATAGTATCTGAAGCAGAAATGGTTCTATGAGTTAAAGGAACAAAAAGGTTATTCTGAGAATGTTTTGAAAAAAAGATTTATTTTGAAAATGTTAGTGGTAAATGATAATCCATGAGTTTGGTACAGATATTGTGGACTGTAACAGAGTGCCACTGTGATAAGATTTATGTTGAAGGTAATACGAGATATCTTAATGGTGTTCAGAGTGTTAAACTGTTATTAATGCATTGGGTAAAGTTTTAATCCAAGAAAGGAGGGGATGTCATGTACTGAGGATGACGTCAGCACGTCATACGTTATTCCCCTTGACCCTGTGTAGTAGGGATGTAATGCTCTCTCTTCTACGTTGACCAGCATGGAGTAAAGCCACGGAAAAGTATCCTCCGGTGTGTGTCTGATTTAATTCGCTTACACAAAGTCAAAGTGTAACAGATGGCTTTTAACAATCTTTACTTTTCAGTGGAATTCTAGTCATTGATTGAAGGCTAATAGCCCACTAGGAGAGTAGCCCAAATATTTACAGGGCAGGCACCACAAATCCTGACCTAGAGCTAGATGGCTCTATTCAGACTGACTGTACAGCTGAGAAACCTAGAACCCATCTATCTACAGACAGACAACATACAGTCCATTGTAGCCATCAAAATGACATTAATGAATTAAGTTGATTTGCATTTGTAATTCGTTAAAACTAAAAGTGTTTTGCATAATTATTCAGCCATGTCCAGGCATTTTCTTTTCTTAAACACTTAGGCCTGTATTTTCTTTTCTTAAACACTTAGGTCTAAGTAACCAAGTAGTAAGATTATGCTTTTACCTCTGTTATGTATCTCACATGTCATGTTATTTCAATCTTTGTTGCTCATATTCTGCTACACATACTTTTCTAATGCTTTTGTGATGAAATAGCCTATGTAACTACAATATTATGCATAATAAGTATGTAATTATGTAATAATGATTGGCGCTATTGACACCCTTTTGGTCTCCTTGGTAGGCTCTATTCGAGTTGCAAAAGTCATTGAAGTCATTTATTATTTTGACCCTGACATGGCACCCACATAAGAATAAGATAAACATAAGTGTAAATACTAAGCTTAAAAAGCAATGAAATTCTCGCTTCACTGTATATTGTATAGGGTCGCGTGGACGCACCAAAAAGTTCAGGCTCAGGATTTTTTACAACTTTAATCCCTGGAGTGTGCTTTTGATCTTGTTCCGTCGTGACTCATTTTATGGTATTTTGCCCGAAGACCTTTATAGCCAAGAAAAACAAACATTGTACATTTTGCCATGTTCTACCAAGAGCTTTCTAGGAACAGAAGACTCTAGGCCTGTCAAATATATGGCTACGTTTATGATTATCAAAACTCAAAACCCATCTGTTTCAGCTAGCCTATTCTTAATGAGTTCTTAACTCAGTTTTTTTATTTTGTTTACTTTCCTTGAGCTATTCATGTATCTTGTTTTTATTATTGTTTGACTTTGTACTCTTTTGAAAGGTGCTTCTAAGTAAAACGAATTATTATTATTACTATTATGATGATGATTATGATGATTATGATTATTATTATTATTATTATTAAGCGGGCTTGCAGAGCAAGGCCCGATTCTAGTAATCTTTAAGTCCTGTTTATTATTGGTTCTCTTGTGCAGGGCAGTAAAAATAGAAAATGGATCTCCTCCTAGGCCTTTCGAGATAGAGACACCGTTCAAACACTAGAACGACCGGCTCGGCTTGGAGATCATTTGTTGTGCTATAGCGTGTCCGTGTCTCTTGTCGTTTTGCCATTTTTGGCGATTTTGTGCAAGTTTGGGTCCCCATTGAAAACAATGGTATAACCTTCATGAACCAAGGTTCCGCCACTCTACAGATCAGAGTGTAGGAGGCTTTTTCGGTCATAAAACATCAACACTTTCACCTAGAAGTTTAGTTGACGTGTTGTTAGCGAGCTCTATGAGATGTCCCCAAACTGTGAACGTTTCATGTCCGAATTCCCATTACTTTTTAAATGGCAGGTGTGTAAGAACGACAGGGCTGGTCCCATTGCTTTTCCCATTGAGTCTTGAAGTGCCTTTTTCAAGAGGTCAGCACATGTTCCACAAGAGGTCCATTTGTGACTGAACCGTTTAACCTATAAACTTCATTCACAGACCGTTAGAGAGATCACATTCATGACTTCAATTAGCCTGATAAACCAGACTAAATGTGGATGTCTAATTTAGTCTGGCCTCGATGCATAATACATCCGAAGATTGTTGATGAGAACAACCTTCCCTCAAAACCCTGCCCGCTTTGATTCAAAACACATCTTTGCGTTGTAATTGGTTTGCCAGATTCATGGCATTCTGGCTTCATTGAGTCATTATGCGAGGCCAGACCCACCCGTAGACAAAACGTTTTGTCGTCCAGCGGGTGGCGCTGGTTCACCAGGCTAGACTTCAATCTGTTTCTGATTCTGCCCTCTGCCTTAGAGCACCATACTAACTGCCATACAGTCAAACAGAACAGGTGTAGCCAATATAGGGTTCCATCTCAACTGTCACTTCTCTCAACATTCTATTCTTAACGAGCAGCTGCTCTGCAGTTATAGAAGTCTATTGTTCAGCTCTTCAATGCAATGTAATATTGTCTTGCTGTAATGCATTTTATAGGCAACTGCTTGGCCCAATGGTAATAGTCCTGCATCAGCAATATGGAGGTTGGGAGTTCGAGTCCCACTCGGACCCATGTTGATTTTCAAAATTATATCATATGCAGTGTTCCTTAGCCAACTTCAAATACCATGTATGTCATTTAGTATCAATGGCAAAGGGGCTGGATTAGAGATATGGAGGTTGGGAGTTCGAATCCCACTCGGACCCATGTTGATTTTCAAATTTTTATCATATGCAGTGTTCCTTAGCCAACTTAAAAAGCATGTATGTCATTTAGTATCAATGGCAAAGGTCCTGGATTACAGATATGGAGGTTGTGAGTTCGAATCCCACTCGGACCCATGTTGATTTTCAAAATTATATCATATGCAGTGTTCCTTAGCCAACTTAAAATACCATGTATGTCATTTAGTATATCCCCAAAACGCAGAGCTACAACACTTTCAAGATGGCTGAATCCAAGATGGCTGAATTGTTTGGCCCACAACCATAGCTTTTTTCCAAAATTTCTTTTAGCTTTGTTTTCTCAATAGTACTTTGTTTCATCTCTGCCCCAAAAGGCAAGCCCGCTTCCAGCATTTTCTGTGAGAATGCAATCTAGTTATTATTGTTATTATAAAAAACAGTTTCTACCATGCAGAGAGGATTCCGAGTAGTCCTGAATAACCAGACAGTATGTGTGTCGACTGAAGGAGACTTCAGAAGAGGCTGACCTTCTGCGCATTATCTGGGTTGAAAGGTCTCAGGAAAAGTAAATTAAATCAGGCTATCTAGTGGGCAGCATTTGCCATTTCCAAACAGATATTCATCATAACTTTCAAACATTTTTTGTGGGCAGATATTCATCATTTTAATAATAATTAAGCATTTAGTTATAACATTTGTCGACTTGCATGAGTCAATATAATAATCATTTCTTTTTCTTCACCTTGCACTACTTATGTAGGGTTTTTTTTTTGCACGTTTGTTTATTTACAGCACTTACTGAATGTCTATGCACTGTAGGGCTTACTTATAGACATATAGGTCAAACGGCTATTTTTAGCAGAGACCTCTGGAATGCATAATGCAGAGCCCTTCCTGTGGCATTCCGCAACATGTGTTGAGTGAATCGGAAGTTGTTGAATGACTCTGCAAGTGTGAGGAACGAGTGGCGGCGGGACCTCTGAAGGAAGTCCCAATTCCCTGCAGCCGCTATTCATAGCCCTGTGGCGTATGCTTTCCCTTCCTGTTAATCACATTGGCAACCCTTCGAAATAACAGAAGTTAATAGGCTTTGTTTTGATCTGGGATTTTCACCCTCTTTTGTTGTGAAAACAATGGTTTGGCAACTTCTTGAAAACCGCAGAGTTTATAAATTGATCAAAGAATAGCTTTTTCATTTTTAGTGTTAAGTTGAATTCATTGACGTGTTTAAACAAATGCTCTCCCTCAAATGAAAGATGGGACATTTTTGTGTTGCAGCAGAGATGGCTTTGTGAGATGAAACTCTTCAAAGAAAAGTGGAAAGGATCCAAGCAGTTTGAGCAGAGCAACATTCCGTTGTCCATTCTGATCGATAATCTGTCGCAAACCAGTGGTGCTGGCGCATCACATTGATTTAAAATATTGATTTAATTGACCCGTGTTGGGGACATTCACACTTTTGAGACTGAACTTGGATTTCTCCATTTTTTTTTCAAGCTGTCTTCACTTGGCCACCCTCGCTGTTTTCCCACAGACATCAATGGACCACATAACTTTGGGTCTCACGTTGCTTCGCACAGTTTACCCAACCGTATCTCGGGCCATTCGTGAAGTCTTTAGGAGAAAAACAGAAAAAAATCAACTTAAAGCCTCGTGGTGCCGTTTCGAATAGCCTCGTTTCTCATGGTTGGGTGACGAAAGGGGGAATTGACAATTGAGGTAGTTTAATTCTGGGGGGGAGAATAATACCGTTTAATAATAATTATAATAATAATAATAATAATAATAATAATAATAAATAATAACAATAAATACAGGGTTCCCACGGGTCATAGAATTTCTGGAATATCATGGAATTTCATAAAAGTGTTTCCAGTCATGGAAAATCATGGAATTTTACCATTTTGCAGGCACGGTCAACAGTTGTGTAAAAGCATACACTTTATGTTTGGTATATCCTACTGGTTATACTACAACGCCTCACTAGAGACGGTTTGGTTTCGCGCTGTAATGTGCATCATTCTATAATGCAATGAGGCGACTGAAGTCTGGCGATGGCTCGATGTCTGTGAAGATAATGTTTAGTTTTCACACTTTTAAACGTCATTTTTTTAACGAAACTGGTAATGGAAATTCTGTGTTTTGGGTCTGGAAAGTCATGGAAAATCGTGGAATTTTATATCTGAAATATAATAGAGTGGGAACCCTGGAAATAATACCGTTTATGGTTGCATGCGTTACCACTGAAAGGAATGTCTCTGCTACTGTCATGGTGGATGCTAATGCTGGGCATACACTTTGCAATTTTTGACCCGATTTTGCCAAGATTTGTCAGTCGCACAACTTTTTGAGTGAGTCTCGCATCATGTAGTGTACATGGGGTAACGACAAGCGATTTCATCTCACTGCCAGCTTGCAGTCAGCAATCGTATGGTCACAAGAAAGTCAAAAGTGTTGGAAATTACTTGAGCACACTCTAGCCTCCACCTCAAATACACGCTTCCCTCCTGCGTCTTCCTCATCTGCAGGTCCGGAAAACAAGTCTGTCGTGTTGTATAGTATAAGCATTCTGGTTACATTTGATGCTCGAGTCGATGCTCGTAGGGCACTCGTTTACTATGCGGCCAACCCGGGTTTGACTCCCGGCCTTGGTCTTTTGCCGATCCTTCCCCATTTCTCTCTGCCCACTCACTTCCTGTCACTACCTTCACTATCCTGTCAAATAAAGGCAATAAAAAGCCCCCAAAAATATTTTAAAAATAAATAAATAAAAATGAATAAATAAATAAATAAACCCTGTGATTGCAGTGCACACACTTTAAAGTATTGCCAAATGCCAGACTTTAGACACGCCAAAGTAATTCCGTTATTGTCTGCAGCATTTTCTTTTCAAATTATGGCCACCTCCAAAACAGTGCCTTGATCTCGCATTTACAAAAACATGTCCCCCTTTCCCCCTTTCCATTCACCATTCTTCACCAACCAGTGAGTGCACAGCCCACGAATGGGCCTGGTAGACAAGTGCTGAGGCACTCAAGGTAACAATTTTTACTTTTTCAATTTGGCTACAATGGCTACGCGTTTTGGCCCTTATGGCCTTCTTCAGGGCGTATGCTTATGTTTGACACGAATAGGCTTTTTTATACCAATTGGAATATTCATGTAGAATATTTAAGGAAGGAGGCCATTTGGAGAGTTGGGCTCGCATGTGCTCGTGCATGTGCACAAGATTTCACGGCAAAACCTGTTTACGCACTTATTGATACATCCAGATTCTTTTTTTGTCCCTAAGCAACTTTTAATATTTTCACTTCCGCACTTTTTCAGTAGGAAATCAGTTCTTAGTACATAAGGCTCCTGGTTAAGACAAGAGTGTGTGTGTGTGCATGTGTGCGTGCATGTGTTTTAAATTTCAGATCCTCCATTGGCTTAGTATAGTATGTTTACTATATATAAGTTGCACTTAATGTCAGTGTAGGGTTACCTTGCTTTGTTGCACATTGAATGTATTTAGGTGTATCATGTTGATAAGGGTTGAGTCATTTTAAAAAAGTTGCGCATTGGCCCTCATGTTGTTGCCGTTAGGTGTCTGTCTCTTGCTTTCACCTCATTCCAAAAGCATGTTTTGGGTTAAACATATGCGTAGGTGGTTTGCTCTCACCCATGAACTGAGTCTCTCTGTTCTCTGTTCTTCTGTGTGATTGTTGGTTGTCATGTATTGTCTGTTTGTCCTCTCTGCTTGTGCTGCGTTTCCTGATTCTCGGCTTGTTGGTTTCTCTGTTGTACTCTCCTCTACCCTTCTTGGATGTTCAATGACATAGCAATATTGACTGTTCAATCAAATTCTGTGAAAACATGTTGTGATCAAGTCAAGTCATTCAAGTCAAGTCAGCTTTTATTGTAAGTTTGTCCTGTACAAGGAAATTGAAATTACGTTTTCTCTGTATACCACGAAAGGGCATAGACATATACAGGACTGACATTTACAGACTGACATCAAAGTGCAAGACAGGACAAGTAACAGTGATGGTCCAATATCAGTAAAGTGATGAGGTAATAAATAATACTGAGCATTTAACATTGGTGAGTGACAGTGATGGACCAGTGGTAACCAGTACAATAAGTGATAGAGTAATCAATTACAATTAAACATTTAGCATTGAACATTTAACATTGGACATTGAACATATAGGGGAAGAATAGAATACAATAACAATAATAATAAAATTATCTTCTAATCTGATTTTTAGCTTCAGACCTCATGCCCTCATGCTCACAACGCAATACATCCTTGGTGTTCTTAGGATTCCTTTTTCTAAAGGTCCTCAAAGTTCAAGTTCAAGTAATTTTATTTCTGTCAGATCCACTCTAGTCAAAAATGAGACAAGAAACAGAGATACATTTCAGAAGCTTTATTTCTGATTGCATATTTGTGTTTGGCGGTATGGTGCTGTTCGGAGGAAGCTCCCCGGCTTCTCCATGGAAGCCAAGACAGGGAACAGCAGCATCCTCAGGTGGAGGGCCTTCCATTTAGCTGGAAAGGCAACATACCCCCTAGAACAGAGCAAGCAACAATGACAACAGTATGACATTGTTTGGCAATGATAAGTCTGGTGGAGCAGGGGAGGTGGTGGGTGCAAAACAAGCAGCAAAAACAATGACAGGAAAACAAATTCGGTAGTTTAAATAAAGCGCGCCAAAATCCAGCATCCAATTGCGAGCAGCAGCTGATTAACTAAAGCGCAGCTGATTAGAGGACTGCTGTAGGGGTTAGGTCGGTGTCAGCCAAAGGCAAAAGGGAGCGTTGACTACGTGGTCTGCCAGAACTAACGCTAACGCTCGATTTGTCACATACATGGTATTGTAGTGAAATGATGATGGGGTCATCAGCTCTGCATCTTAAGAATTAAAGAAGTAAAGTAAAAAAGGAAATAAAAGGTGAGAAATAAGTTAAAGAGAAAAAAAGGAAAAAAAACAAAGAAATGTATTATTTAAAAAAGTCTCTGTTCAGCAGTCGCACTGCCTGGGGGTAAAAACTTTTCCTCATGTTTGCACATATATCGTAACTGGATTATATTTCAAATATGTTCAGATTTGCATTTGGGTTTATGAAGATTAAGGAAAGACGATTGGGGATAAAAACTTTTTTAAATGGTCATAAAATAGAGGAATCCATTTTCCAGGCAGACAACTTGGCTATTGTAGCACACACTACAAATATTAGTAGAATAGTTAGGGATGGGGGGTGGACCAGTACTAGGTTCGTAGGAGGAGCAGTAATTGGTTAAAATAATAATTGACCAAGAAACAGGGAAAACACCACAGACCAGAATATAAGTTTAGATGCCGGTGTTGAAAAGTAGTTTGTCGAGGGGTCTTGGAGTAGTGGCACAGTGAACCAGCAGGAGGCAGAGATGGTGTTTTTGCCGTTTATTTTGCGACACCAAGTGCATTATAGTGAAAATCCAGTGAGCCCGTGGAAAATAATAAACAAAAAACTAAACTAAACTTAAATGTAGAAAAATATATACATCTGGTCTATTTACAATATTTACAGGAAAAATAAATGGGCTATGATAAGCCAACATAACAAAATGGGAAAATAAACAAAATAGCCACAGGCTCACAATATTGTTCAAGTCAACAAAGTTACTCACACTTCAGAGTAATGGAGCATAAGGACGCACGTCCGTTCACCAAGGAGCTCTCTCGACTACTGAGCATATTCCCCATTATCAGGGCTACCTGACGCACCACGCAAGTGGACTAAACCATTGCCGACAGAAGTTACAGGGGTGTCGGCCGTCAGGATAACATTATCATTAAATCTAAACAGTTAAAACGGTACCATCACTACATGAATCACATTAGGCCTTCTAAATAAACATACTACACATGTACAGACATTAACACAGTCAATTGGTGTTCTAAACACCGAAATATTACCGCGAGGGTGCAACCATGTGCATTCGCAACTCTACTCGGGAATATAGCATTGGCAAACACTGACGCGCATCTTTTAGGAAGATGCGGTAATGAGGAAGTGCTGGTAAGTTTTTTTTTTAAACGCTAAGCAAACATTTGTTGATGCACTTAGACATTTTAAAACCTAGCGGTTGCATTACTAAAGATGAAACATTGTTGCCATAAGCATATTTACACAAAAGGACACATGCAGCGAATTCGCTGTTTGTGTCGTTGTGACTGTGTGGATGCGTGCGTGAAGTGTTTGAATATGAATGAAGCACTCGTGACTCTAACTAATGTGTGCACCCATTTGCTAGACCACAAGGCATGAAACACATTGCAAACATGTTATAAACGTTCACGTAGCAGTTACTGAAGTCCATGATTAATATTGGCAAGGGACATGAAAGTTTTAAAGAGGGAATGGCGTTTCAAATGTCCAATGGCGCCCGCATAGGGAGCCGTGATGACGCGCACAGAATCTGCGGCATCACACACCCCCCTCCTTAAACTTGGACCTCCTCATCGAGGCGGGACAAGAAGTCGGATGTGACATTGTCCTTCCCGGCAATATACCGGATTGTAAAACTGTAGGGTTGCAGTGAAAGGTACCACCGTGTCACTCGGGCATTACTGTCCCTCATTCGGTTGAGCCACTGAAGTGCACGGTGATCAGTCTCAAGAACAAACTGCTTCCCCAGCAAATAGTATCTCAGTGTGTCCAAGGCCCACTTAATGGCCAAGCACTCCTTTTCGACCGTGGAGTACCTGGTCTCACGGTCAAAAAGCTTGCGGCTGATGTACTGCACCGGCCTCCGGTCCTTTCCCTCCCCCTGCAGCAGCACAGCCCCCAGCCCCGAACCAGAGGCATCTGTCTGCACTGTAAAGGGGAGGTCAAAGTTCGGACTCTGGAGCACCGGGTCGTTGCACAGACATTCTTTCAGATCCACGAAAGCCTTCTGGCATTCCGCAGTCCACACGACCTTGTTGGGACTGCTCTTGCGGGTCAGGTTGGTAAGCGGGGCAGCACGGCAGGAGAAGCTGGGTATGAACCGCCTGTACCACCCCACCAGACCCAGGAAGGATCTGACTGCTTTCTTGGTGGTGGGTGGCTGGCAGCCACGAACAGCTTCCACTTTGCTCACCTGGGGTTTGATGTTCCCGCCCCCCAGGACGTACCCCAAGTAGCAGACCTCAGGTCGTGCCAGCTGACACTTGCCAGCATTGACCACAAGGCCCGCCTCGCTGATTCTGCAGAACACATCGGACAGATGTGTCAGGTGCTCCTCCCAGGTGGCGCTGAAGATGACGACATCATCGATGTAGGCGGCGGCATAAGTCTCCGCCCCCCTGAGCACCTGGTCCATTAGCCGCTGGAAGGTAGCAGCTGCTCCATGCAGCCCAAAAGGCATGGTTGTGAAGTGGTAGAGCCCGGAAGGGGCCCGAAAGGCAGTCAGCTCCTGGGCCTCTGGTGTAAGAGGCACCTGCCAATACCCTTTGCAGAGGTCAAGGGTGCTGACGTACTGCGCCTTGCCCAGGCGCTCGACCATTTCGTCCACCCTAGGCATAGGGTAGGGGTCAAATGCCGAAATGGCATTCACCTTGGAGAAGTCTACACAAAAGCGCAGCCCTCCGTCCTTCTTCGGAACTAGGACTACAGGGCTACACCATTCGCTGTGTGACGGGACGATGACGCCCATTTCGAGCATCGCCTGGACCTCCGCCTTCAGCGCCGGGATGAGTCTGGCTGGCACACGGCAGGAAGTCTGACGGATAGGCCCTGGTCCCGTCAGCCGAATGTCGTGATGGGTCAGTGTCGTCCGCCCAGGCTCCTCCCTGAACAGACCATCAGGAATGATGTTTAGTAGGTCTTCTTGCTGCCGACTGGACAGGTGCTGGATCGGCGGCGTAAGGGTCTCACCTCCACCCGTTGGGAAGTACTGCTCCTTCAATTCTTCCTCCTCCTCCACCACACGGGCCCAGTTCAGGTGACTGACAGCATCTGGACGTGGCACCCATTCTTTGAGGAGGTTGACGTGGAACTTCTGCTTGGGCTGGCGACGGTCCGGCATAGCCAGCTCGTAGGTCACGGGGCCCACCTTTGACAGCACCTCGAAGGGGCCCTGCCATTTCGCCAGTAGACTGCTGCCAGATGTTGGGAGTAGCAGCAGCACCTTCTGGCCGGGGTTGAAGTTGCGGGTCTTGGCGTTCCGGTCATACAGGGTCTTCTGCTGGGATTGGGCCTGGGCCAGGTTGTCATGAGCCAGGTTGCGCAGCTCCTCGAGCTTGGTCCTCATCTTGAGGACGTAGTCTGCAACGCCGGCCTGCTGTGCTGGTTGTTCCCCCGTCCACGCCTCCTTCAGAACGTCCAGGGGGCCTCTCACGTGTCGACCGTAGAGCAGCTCGAAGGGCGAGTAGCCGGTTGATGCTTGGGGGACCTCTCTGTAAGCAAACAGAAGATACGGCAGCCAGGTGTCCCAGTCGGAGCCAGAATCGCACACAAACTTCCTCAACATTGCTTTGAGGGTCTGGTTGAAGCGTTCAACCAGTCCGTCAGTCTGTGGGTGGTATGGGGTGGTCCTAATAGGCCTAATGCCAAGCAGGGAGTAGACTTGCTTCATAAAGCGGGAATTAAAATTCGTACCCTGGTCCGTAATTATCTCGGTGGGGATGCCCACGCGAGAGAAGAGTTGGATAAGACAGTTGGCCACCTGTCTAGACTTGACATTACGTAAGGGGTAAGCCTCAGGGAAACGAGTAGCATAATCGCAAATCACTAGTATGTAACGGTTCCCTGCTCTGCTCTTTTCCAAAGGACCAACAACATCCATGGCAATTCGGGTGAAGGGAGTGTCGATAATGGGCATGCTGATGAGGGGTGCTTTTGTGTTTCTGTGAGTGCGAGATCTGAGTTGACAAGTGGGGCAAGATTTGCAGTATTCAATTATCTTCTGATACACTTTGGGCCAGTAAAAACATTTGGCTATTCGAGCCACTGTCTTTTGTTGACCTAAATGGCCAGACCAAGGGATGTTGTGAGCAAGGTCAAGGACCTTGGATCGCAGGGATTCAGGAACAACCACCTGCTCACCTTCCTCACTCACTCTCATCAATATTCCATCTTTGACAATAAAACAATCTTTTCCACACACTTTAGCAATTAGCGCCTCATCCTCATTTGCAACATTCTCCCAACAGTGTTTCAGAGTCATGTCAGTTTTTTGCAAATCTTTAAAATCAGCACTATCCACCACAATGCCATCTAGTGGTGGGAGGGGCAACTGCTCCTGTAACGGAGTTCCCAAAACTTTGTCCCTCCTTCTTACAGACCTTGACTTTTTAGGTTTGCAAGTAGGCTGAGCATCAGGAAATGGCAACTCTGCCAACAATTTGTCTGCTTGCAGCCTAGTGGTTACACAGGCAGAAGCAACGGGTGACTTTAGCAACTCCACCAACACTGGTACATCCTGGCCCAATATCACAGGATACGGACAGCTATCCAGGATGCCCACGGTAAGTAAATACTTTTGACCTTCAATTTCAATTAAAATGTCAGCAGTCTGATGTTCAGTTTCGTCGCCATGCACACATCTAATTTTGACCTTCCCAACATAAGTGCAGTCAGTGTTATCCAAACATGCACGTCGAACGAAGGTTTGGCTACTGCCGGTGTCAATGAGAGCCTGCCATGTACGTCCCTTGATTTTTACTGGCACAAAGCAATCAGAAGTGTTAGATGTGTGTATGGGTGTGTGAGCCATGTTGCTAGGTGTGTAGCAAAAGCTAGAATTGGAAACAGCAAGTAATGGGCAATGAGGTTTAATGTGGTCAGGCTGACCACAGTTGTGACAAACTATGCGGGGCTTAGCAGAAGTATTGGCCTTAACAGGGGTATTGGGCTTAACAGGGGCACTATAGGACCTCCTAAAATCATGACCACCACCACCACCACCCACAGACTTACCGGATGGCTGACGCGCTGAGTCTCGTTGTGGTGGCTGGCCCCTTCTCCCTGTGGTGTCATGGGCCCCGAGCTGGAACGTCCCTCTGTGTCGACGAGCACTGACGTAGGCCTCTGCCAGGTCCGCAGCTTCCTTGGATGTCTTGGGATTGCGTTCCTTCACCCATATTCGTAGCTCTGGGTTTAGCATTCTCAGGAACTGCTCCAAGATGATGGCGTCTCCTATCTCAGCCTTGGTCTTCTCCTCTGGCCGGATCCATTTGCTGTAGAGGTCGCTTAATCTTGCTTGAAGTTCCTTGGCAGTTTCGCCATCCCTCAATGTCATAGACCGGAACCTATGGCGGTACGTGTCTTGGTCTATTTCGAACTTGTTGAGTATGGCAATTTTAACCTTGACATAGTCCAATGTGTCTTTAATGTCCATAGCAACATATGCTGCTCGGGCTTTCCCTGTCAAAAGCGGGACAAGGTACACAGCCCAATTGCTCCTTGGCCACTGGTTTGCCATTGCAAGGCGTTCAAACGTGGTCAGGTAATGCTCTATATCTTCATCTTCAGTGTATGGCGTCATCTTAGGCGCTCTTGGCGGCGTCCAATCGTAATAGGCTGAAGGGGTAGCACTCACCGGCCTGGAAGGTTCGGACACAGGGCTGAGTGGTCGCGCTTGCGATTGATCCCGTCTTGGCGTCTGGTCCTCTGCCGAAGTGGGCTCTGCCGCCTGGTCCCTCAGTGGTGCTGGAACTTCCGCTTCATGGCTGGCTGGGCTTGATTGCAGTTCATCTTGGCTTGAGCTGTGATCCTCCAGCAGTTTAGGTTCTGGCGGTCGGCTTTCAGCTCCCCTCACCGGGCTGTGGTCGAGGTGTTCTGTGCCCACCAGGTGTTGGAGCTGTTGGAATTGGTGCTGCATCGTCCTCCATCGCTGTTCCTCGCGGTTCTCTCGCTCTTGCTGAGCTTGTATGAAGGAGAAAAGAGTCATCTCCAACCTTGAGGTCCGGTCATCAGGAGGTGCTGACTTGGGCCTGGGAACCGCCTTGTCATCTTCCTCCACCGTCTGGGCCACTGTTGGCTTCTCCGCCGGCGCCTTGGGCCTCACTGCTGCTTGTTGGTGTCTGGCCTGCTGAGACATCTTGGGGTGCCACCCTCTCTTGACACTGGAAAACACCGCTGCCACCAAATGTTGAAAAGTAGTTTGTCGAGGGGTCTTGGAGTAGTGGCACAGTGAACCAGCAGGAGGCAGAGATGGTGTTTTTGCCGTTTATTTTGCGACACCAAGTGCATTATAGTGAAAATCCAGTGAGCCCGTGGAAAATAATAAACAAAAAACTAAACTAAACTTAAATGTAGAAAAATATATACATCTGGTCTATTTACAATATTTACAGGAAAAATAAATGGGCTATGATAAGCCAACATAACAAAATGGGAAAATAAACAAAATAGCCACAGGCTCACAATATTGTTCAAGTCAACAAAGTTACTCACACTTCAGAGTAATGGAGCATAAGGACGCACGTCCGTTCACCAAGGAGCTCTCTCGACTACTGAGCATATTCCCCATTATCAGGGCTACCTGACGCACCACGCAAGTGGACTAAACCATTGCCGACAGAAGTTACAGGGGTGTCGGCCGTCAGGATAACATTATCATTAAATCTAAACAGTTAAAATGGTACCATTACTACATGAATCATATTAGGCCTTCTAAATAAACATGCTACACATGTACAGACATTAACACAGTCATTTGGTGTTCTAAACACCGAAATATTACCGCGAGGGTGCAACCATGTGCACTCGCAACTCTACTCGGGAATATAGCATTGGCAAACACTGACGCGCATCTTTTAGGAAGATGCGGTAATGAGGAAGTGCTGGTAAGTTTTTTTTAAACGCTAAGCAAACATTTGTTGATGCACTTAGACATTTTAAAACCTAGCGGTTGCATTACTAAAGATGAAACATTGTTGCCATAAGCATATTTACACAAAAGGACACATGCAGCGAATTCGCTGTTTGTGTCGTTGTGACTGTGTGGATGCGTGCGTGAAGTGTTTGAATATGAATGAAGCACTCGTGACTCTAACTAATGTGTGCACCCATTTGCTAGACCACAAGGCATGAAACACATTGCAAACATGTTATAAACGTTCACGTAGCAGTTACTGAAGTCCATGATTAATATTGGCAAGGGACATGAAAGTTTTAAAGAGGGAATGGCGTTTCAAATGTCCAATGGCGCCCGCATAGGGAGCCGTGATGACGCGCACAGAATCTGCGGCATCACAGCCGGCTTTATCAAATATAGAAATAGAAAGTAGTATTAGGAAATTGGATCCTTCAAGACATTACACATACAAAACACATAACATAGAAAAACATTTGCATAAATGCAAAGTGAATCAAAGATGAATCTGAGTTTTACTCAGTTACCCTTTAAGTAAAGAAAACCATTTTGTATTCTTAATCTCTTTTAGTTCACCTCAACTTATTTAGTTTCAGTAGTTTAGTATCTTAGTTGAGCTCTTTTTAGTATTCTAGTTTAGTTGTTATCTCTTACTTTTAGTTATTTAGTATAACTAGTTCTTTGTCTAATTATTCATCTTAATTGTTATCACTGAGGCCTATTTTAGTAATAACTAAATCAATTGCATTTGGTGTTACCCTTTACCAATAGGTTATTACAACCAAGAAAACATAGGGCATCTCACTAAGCCCAGAAGGAAAAGTTAACACCAGTAAATGCAATTTCAATATCCCTCACTATTAAACACATTCAAAATATGTACATCAGCATGAAACATAAACAGTTAACTGTATCAATGTCCATTAAATCAGTCCTTAAGCGCTAAACAGTTCTTTAGCAGGTGAAAGGGAGACGTTCCCTTTCACACACAGCAGCGCGGAGCAGTCCACGCACTGCGCACGTGATCCAGAGGGGAGAACAACAGCGGCTTAAACTGCAACAGTCTTACCGCGGTTGTTGATGGTTTCTCCGCAGGGAAAAGAAAAGTGGAAACGCTGAAGCAGTCAGCCTTTCAATCCGGTGTCCACTCTCCCGGAATGGGAGAAGAGATGTGTCTTTCGATGTACAAGCAAAGTTCACGGTTCCTCCGGTCTCGGGTGGCTCGCCATCTAATGTTAGTGATCATGCGCTGGATGCGTGATCTTCAAAGCAAACTTTCTTTCGACGACTCTCCTTCAAAACTCAAAGATTATAACTCCAAACAAAACCACAGTCTATCGACATAGACAGAAGGTAAAACAAAACACTTTCAAACAGAAAATAAATCGTCAAATACTCTTGAAAACTTATCTCTTTTCTTTCAATCACTGGAGCTCCACACGAACGTGGCTTCACCTGTTCTGCCTTCCTCGATTCTGACGAGAATCTTCCGGAACAGAACTACTATCAGCAACGTGATTGGCTGATAGATATGACCTTTCAACTTCAACCAATGATAAAATGAATTACCAAAACCATGAAATAATGTTTTAAATACTATTTATCTATTTTAGACGTTTTTAATATCACAAAAGTAAATTATTAAAATGATGAAATTCTTCCTGCTATTTATTCTATTTATTAACTATTTATTTACCAATGTCTATTTTAACCTGGGTTACACCCTCCCCTCTTAAATCTATGCAAGTCCCTTTGCATAAATTAAACGGTTAGTCTACTTTTGGAAGATGTAGGGGTTAAATGAGGTTCTACCAGGGAACTAGAGATGGCAGTACTTAAACTTTGTAGTAAGTTTTGAACAATTGCCACTAAGGGATTCCCTAGCTCGGGATATGTCAGTTTTCTGGGGGGATCTCTTTGTCTTGTAGATCTTCTCAGTTCAGTCTGGCTTTCTTCATCTTGATCGTTTTGTCTTTCAACAGGTTCTGTGTCATTCTGAATTTCAGGTAAGTTTCCAGCATCAGTTATAACTGCTTCAAGTTCTGTTTCCTCAACAGCTTGGTCTGCTGTCGGTTCAGGTAAGGTTTCTCTTTCAGGTTGGTCATTTACGATCACAGGTTCCACTTCAGGTGTGTGTTGTGTCTCCACTGAAGGTAAGCTTTCAGATGAGGATGGACCCGGTTCTTCTGGAGCATTGCAGGAAACTGCGGGATCTGGACAGGTAAGTGCAACAGGAGGACGGGTCGTTTCTCTGGGAGGCACAGGCACAACGAATTCCTGTGTGGACCTTGTGGTTGTAATGACTGGATCTTGAAAGGAATAGACAAAGTCATCCTCTTCATCAGAGTAGGGCTCTGGCTCTGGTTCGGCAGTGTCTGGGTTTGGGCGTTGACGAGTGCTTGGCCTTCGAGGTTTAGGCACAGGAGGGGGCTCTTCGTTAGAAACAGGCAGGAACCCACAGGGTAGCAGAAGGTCCCTGTGCAGCGTTCTGAGAGGACCGTCTTTGTTCTCGGGCTTGACGGAGTAGACTGGGAGATCACCCTTCCGGCTCACAACGACATGCACAGTTTCTTCCCACTTGTCCGCTAGCTTGTGCTTTCCTCTTAGGCGTACATTTCTGACAAGCACTCGGTCACCTACGTCCAAGGTAGATTCAGTGACACGTTTGTCGAACCTGACTTTGTTCCTTTCAGCTGCTTTGGCAGCATTTGTCCTGGCAAGTTGGTAACTCTCCTGAAGGTGGGTTTTCAGGTTTCGTACATACTGGGAGTGAGACTTCTGTTCCCTCTGGTTCAATGGAACATTGAAGGCAAGGTCAATGGGCAACCGGGGCTGCCGCCCAAACATAAGTTCGTAAGGCGTGAACCCGGTCGTGTCATGTTTAGTGCAATTATAAGCGTGCACTAGAGGCTTTACAAAGTCTCGCCAGTGGTTTTTGTCTTCAGCTTTGAGTGTACCAAGCATGCTTAAGAGTGTACGATTAAATCTTTCGACAGGGTTACCCCTGGGATGATAGGGTGTTGTTCTTACTTTGTGTATGCCAGCAAGATCACAGAGTTCTTGAATTGTCTTTGACTCGAAGTCTGGGCCCTGGTCGCTGTGCAACTTTTCAGGAAACCCATAGTGGACTATGAAGCTTTCCCAAAGGCACTTAGCGACTGTACGAGCTTTCTGATTCGGAGTCGGGATTGCCACTGCATATTTCGTAAAGTAATCTGTTATGACAAGTACATCTTTGGTGTTACTCCGATCTGGTTCAATGGAAAGGAAGTCCATACAGACTAGTTCCAGAGGTCGGGTAACAATGATGTTGACCAAAGGTGCTGCTTTCTCTGGCGGGGCTTTACGACGTATACAGCGGTCACAATTCTTGGTTCTCTTCTCAACATCTTTAATCATTCTTGGCCAGAAGAATCTGGATCTGGTGAGGTCAATGGTTCGGTCAAAACCTAAATGACCCATGTCATCGTGAAGGCTTGTCAGGACCATGTCTCTGTACTTTTCAGGTAAGACTATTTGGTAGTGGGTTTCATCGCCAATCTGCCTTCTCCTGTAGAGGATGTCATCTCTCAGCTCCAACTTGTTCATCTCTCGCAGGTAGATGGGAAGGTCGGGCAGCTCTTCCTTGACAGCTGGAGAGGGCGTCTCCCCAGTGTCCATCAGATGGAGGATTTCATAGATGGCAGGATCTGCTCTCTGTTGCTCCCGCAAATCCTCCTCTGATACGCTGGGAATGACAGGAAAACCATCGCAGCTCTCCAAGCTTTCAGGAATAGCTGTAGCCGTCATGGCAAGAGATGTGACAAGAGGGATGATGGAACTTCTCTCGTTGGTTCTCACAGGAGTGCAGACTAGATGCTTCTCACAAATTGCAGTAACAGTCTTGGCAGAGACACTAGTGAAATCGTCAGACTCAGGTAAGTGTTGGTGAATGAATTGACTAATTCGCTCTTCTTCTTTCTGAGAGACTAGATCATTGACCGGTCCAGCATGTCGACGTCGCGAGAGGCCATCGCCATCGAGGTTCCGTTTCCCTGCTCGGTACTGAAGCTGGAAATTGAAGTTGGAAAGGGCAGACAGCCAGCGATAACTCGTTGCGTCCAACTTAGCTGTGGTGAGCAGGTAAGTTAGGGGGTTGCTGTCTGTAACGACTGTAAAAGAGACGCCATACAGGTAATCTGCGAACTTCTCTGACACAGCCCACTTCAGCGCGAGGAATTCCAGTTTATGAGCTGGGTAACGGGATTCGCTCTTCGACAGTCCACGGCTGGCATATGCGATGACTCGCATGACTCCCTCCTGCTCCTGGTAGAGCACTGCCCCTAGCCCAGTTGTACTTGCGTCTGTGTGTAACACATACGGCAGCTTGGGGTTGGCGAATCCTAACACAGGGGCAGTAGTGAGTTTGTCAATGATTGTCTCGAATGCGGTCTGGCAGGTATCTGTCCATCTCTCTCCAAACGGCTCTCTCGGCTTGAAGTACTCACCACTGGTCTCTTTCTGCTTGTCAGTCTTTCTGAGTGGTGGGTACCCGGCAGTGAGGTCGTTTAGTGGCTTTATGATCTTGGAGTAGTTCTGGATAAAACGCCTGTAATATCCAGCAAATCCTAAAAATGAGCGTAGCTCTTTCAGGTTCACTGGGGTAGGCCAGGTCTTCAAGGCCTCGATCTTCTCAGGGTCGGTCTCGACACCATTCTCTGACACTATATGTCCTAAGTACCGGACCGACGTTTGGAAGAATTTACATTTCTCTAAGGAGAGTTTCAAACCGTACTCCTTCAACCGGTTCAGGACATGAAGAAGGCGCTTCTCATGCTCTTCAATAGTGTCAGAGAACACTATCAGGTCATCCAGGAACACAAGGACTTCTTTGAGGTTGATGTCTCCCATGCACCGCTCCATCAGCCTTTGGAAAGTGCTGGGAGCGTTAGTAACGCCCTGGGGCATCCTATTAAACTCCCAGAACCCCAACGGACAAACGAAGGCTGTTTTGGGTTTGTCGGTTTCTTCTACCTCGATCTGATAATAACCGGACTTCAGGTCCAGTACGGAGAACCATTTAGAGCCTGTGAGTGCAGAAAAGGCTTCCTCCAGGTTAGGCAGCGCGTAAGCGTCCTTGATGGTTTGGAGGTTTAGCTTACGGTAATCGATGCAGAGCCTCACATCTCCGTTCTTCTTTCTAACGACCACGATGGGCGAGGAGAAAGGTGACTCTGACGCACGGATTACTCCTGCTTCACTGAGCTCTTGAAGGTGTCTCCGGACTGCGTCCAGATCTTGCGGACGTATCGGTCGAGGTCGGTGCTTGAAGGGAGTTTCATCATTCAACTTGATCTGATGCTTCACTTTATCTGTTCGACCAAAGTCTGAATCATGTAGAGCGAACACTTCGGGCATAGCACACAGCTTCTTCTTTATTCTCTCTCTCCATTCAGTTGGCAGTGGAGAGCCATCGAAGTTCAAGTTCAGCTTTACACTGTTCAGAGGCTTTGGGAGACTGGAGTGTGCTGGCTTAGCAGGGCTTTGCTTGCTTGAGACTACTTCCTGCAGGGCATGAATTTCAGCTATGACACTCTTCGCTGGTATGATGATGTCATGCTTACTCTCATTGCGCAGCACAACTGGCAGTTTTCTAGGTGTATCGTCGGGTAAGGTGAGTAGACAGCTTATGGCTAGCAGGCCTCCAGGCAGGGATGATGAAGGGGGTTCGATCACAACCCAGCGGTCTAGAGCTTGGCTGTTGACATGAGCGAGTCCTTCGATGACACAGCTTTGTCCAGCAGGGATGACCTTCGGCTCCTTTCCTGGTAGCTGTACTAGTCCCAAATTACTGTCAGCTCTTTGCTTGTTTCTCTGCTGCATTACTTTCAGGACAACTCTGTACCCGTACGGAAGGGCTTGAAGATCTGTGTTCTCTGTGTTTTCATACACTAAGTCCAAGGTGTTGGTACCTATCAGGAGTTGGGACTGTGTATTTGATCTTGTGTTCGGGACAACTAATGCAAGTGTGGACACTGAGATTTCAGATCCAAAGCAGGACTTTGGGAAGGTGATGTTGATTTCAATGAAGCCTGAATAGGGTACAGTTTGACCGTTCGCAGCCTCAACTTCCAACAGGTCATTCAGAGGATGGATCTTCAAGTGAGGGAGGTTGCTCTCATAAAACGATTGCGACACTGTAGTAACTTGAGATCCTGTGTCAAGTAGGCAGTTACAAGACTGTCCATCAATGAGTACATGAGCAGTGTACTTGGCTCCAATCAATCCTTTTGGAATTCTTGTATCACTGGATCTTGAGTGTCTGTAACCAATGTCAGAGGTGGGACTGTCATGACAGTCAGCTCTCATTTGTCCCACAACGAGGGCTGAATTCAGTTTAAATGCTGGGACGAGGCTGCTGTCCCAGAGAGACTGTTTTTCTTTCAGCTGTTCTTTCTTGGCGGCTACTAATGGTGGGTCTGGTTCATTTGGACACACGGTGGCAATATGCCCATCTTCACCACACTGAAAGCAATACCATGGCCTTGGTCTGTTAGGCCTTTGGTTAACAGCTGAGGGACTACTTGGCTGCTTGTTCTTGGGTTGGCGCTTTGCACCTGGCTTTGGTGCATTGGCCTGGGTCTTTTGTGGTACGTGGGCTTTTCTGTCAGTGAGCTGACTCTGGAGCTTGGCTACTTGTTTCTTTAGTTCTGAGACAACAGCGTCAGGGGAAGGTTCACTGGACTCAGCTTTCTGTGTCTTTAATCGGGTGAGTTGACTCTGCAGCTCAGAGACTAGCTTTCTCATTTCTGCAACATCGTTCTCTGCTGTTGGGGGTCTTTCAGCAGAGCTTGCATCTAACAGATGTGTGTTGGCTTTCTGCTTCACTACACCAAGATGCTTCTGTTTGCGAGACTCTTTTGCACTTTGTTTATCCTCTTCTACACGAAGCTGCAGCAGCAACTCTGAGAATGGAGGGGGTTTGTCTCTCTTGTGTTCAAGCTGGAGGTCAGCAATCAGCACATTGTCCCAGCACCCACGGCAGAACTGACGTAGTAGGTGCTTATCAACTTCACCAGCAGACACGCCTCCTCTTTTCTGTGCTTTGGCAAGGAGTGTCTGAAGTCTGTGTAGATACTGGGAGGGTTTCTCTCCAGAGTCTTGGAACGTGCTGAGGAATGCTGCAAAAAGCTCGTCTCCATCCTCAACTGTCCCGTAGGCAGACTCTAAGAGAGTGAGGTAGGCAGCTGGCAAAGCATTTGGACCTAAGGGCTTCACCACATTAGCTGCCGGTGGCACTAGGCTGTCTAATATCTTCCTGGAGCGCTGTAAGTCAGACAGAGCTGGATCCTTGAGAATGAGTTCAACGCTGTTACGCCATGTGTCAAAGTCTGTTTCATGATTCGGGCAAGGGGATTTGCCTGAGAATTGTCTCAGTCTGAATGACGCGTTCATCAATGACACTGGAGCTTCGCTCCTCACCACATGCTCGACGACCATTCGTTGCACCTCTGGTGGGTTAGCGTAGCTCATGGCAGCTGGGGGAACTTCACTCTCTTTAACATTACTGAATATGATCGACTTGGTTGGGCTCTGAGGGGATTCAGCTTGCTCTTCTGTCTTATCAAGAGAAACACGTTCAGCTGGTTGCGGTTGGGTCACTGCTGTTTGTGGTTCTTTGCTCTGAGCCTCCATGTTGGATGACTCGGTGTCATGTTCATTCACAGGCTCTGGGCTCACAGCTGCTCCGGTTTCACTGAATTTCATTAGCTGTTCATTCAGGATGTCTTCATAGGATTTTCCACTCAGTCTTGCTACTTTCTGCAGTTCACTCAGGAAACTCTGGGTGGCGCTCTCAGTCACAGTGGGGACGTATTCACTTGACAGGGCTTTGATGTAGAAGGTGACTTCACTTGGGCTCTTATAGCTATAGGGAAGTATGGGTTCCAGGTCAGTGACTGCAGCTCCACTATCATACTCTACAATGGCATGTTCGTGGTAGGGGGAGTCAGGATCATCTATTTTAATAACTCTCGCTATATGCCCATATGTTTTCAAGAAGTCAGTGACTTCATCATCTCGCTCTGTTCCTGTTAATCCGCTAATAATGACTGAGTTTGGCACTTTAATGTTCTCTCTATCAACTATCTCCATTTTGGCCGGACTTGGTCTAGTTAAGGTCTGGGTGCAAAATTAGGTTTATTTTAATAAATAATTCTCGCTATTTTAACGCAAAACCACTCCTGGCTGGCTCGCCACAGTTTATGTAGCACACACTACAAGTATGAAATAAGAATAGTTAGGGATGGGGTGGACCAGTACTAGGTTCGTAGGAGGAGCAGTAATTGGTTAAAATAATAATTGACCAAGAAACAGGGAAAACACCACAGACCAGAATATAAGTTTAGATGCCGGCTTTATCAAATATAGAAATAGAAAGTAGTATTAAGAAATTGGATCCTTCAAGACATTACACATACAAAACACATAACATAGAAAAACATTTGCATAAGAATGCAAAGTGAATCCAAAGATGAATCTGAGTTTTACTCAGTTACCCTTTAAAGTAAGAAAACCATTCTGTATTCTTAATCTATTTTAGTTCACCTCAACTTATTTAGTTTCAATAGTTTAGTTATCTCAGTTAAGCTCTTATTAGTATTCTAGTTTAGTTGTTATCTGGTTAGTTTAGTTATTTGGTATAACTAGTTATTTTAATTATCCATCTGTAATAGTTATCACTGAGGCCTATTTTAGCAATAACTAAATCAATTGCATTTAGTGTTACCTTTAACCAGTAGGTTACTACAACCAAAAAGCATAGGGCATCTCGCTAAACCCAGCAGGAAAAGTTAACACCAGTAAATGCAGTTTCAATATCCCTTACAGATAAACACATTCATAATATGTACATAAACATGAAACATGAAATGGTTAAACTGTATCACTGTCCATTAAATCAGTCCTTTAGCGCTAAACAGTTCTTTAGCAGATGAAAGGGAGACGTTCCCTTTCACACACAGCAGCGCGGAGCAGTCCACGCACTGCGCACGTGATCCAGAGGGGAGAACAACAGCGGCTTAAACTGCAACAGTCTTACCGCGGTTGTTGATGGTTTCTCCGCAGGGAAGGGAGAAGGGGAAAACGCTGAAGCAGTCAGCCTTTCAATCCGGTGTCCACTCTCCCGGAATGGGAGAAGAGATGTGTCTTTCGATGTACAAGCAAAGTTCACGGTTCCTCCGGTCTCGGGTGGCTCGCCATCTACTGTCGTTGATCACGCGCTGGATGCGTGATCTTCAAAGCAAACTTTCTTTCGACGATTCTCCTCATGAACTCAAAGATTATAACTCCAAACAAAACCACAGTCTATCGACATAGACAGAAGGTAAAACAAAACACTTTCAAACAGAAAATAAATCGTCAAATACTCTTGAAAACTTATCTCTTTTCTTTCAATCACTGGAGCTCCACACGAACGTGGCTTCACCTGTTCTGCCTTCCTCGATTCTGACGAGAATCTTCCGGAACAGAACTACTATCAGCAACGTGATTGGCTGATAGATATGACCTTTCAACTTCAACCAATGATAAAATGAATTACCAAAACCATGAAATAATGTTTTAAATACTATTTATCTATTTTAGACGTTTTTAATATCACAAAAGTAAATTATTAAAATGATGAAATTCTTCCTGCTATTTATTCTATTTATTAACTATTTATTTACCAATGTCTATTTTAACCTGGGTTACATATATCACATCTTCAGTGGTCAAATATGAATACTTTTTATATGTTGTTGTCACTGTCAGCTTGCACCATAACATTGCCGCATCCTGTTCGATGTCAGTTTTGGTGTCCTGACTATGATGTCCTAGCCTGGGCGAACAGCCGACTGTTGACTCTTTCAATCAGTCTGTGAAGTCATGGGCAGTCATGGGTGAGCGGTTAGGGCGTCAGACTTGCATCCCAGAGGTTGCCGGTTCGACTCCCGACCCGCCAGGTTGGTGGGGGGAGTAATCAACCAGTGCTCTCCCCCATCCTCCTCCATGACTGAGGTACCCTGAGCATGGTACCGTCCCACCGCACTGCTCCCCATGGGGCGCCACTGAGGGCTGCCCCCTTGCACGGGTGAGGCATAAATGCAATTTCGTTGTGTGCAGTGTGCAGTGTTCACTTGTGTGCTGTGGAGTGCTGTGTCACAATGACAATGGGAGTTGGAGTTTCCCAATGGGCTTTCACTTTCACTTTCACAAAAGCCATGAGGAATCTGTCTCCGTGGAGGGTGGTAGATGGTCTGATCTTACTCTATCATTTAAATTAATTGGAGTTCCAAACTCAAATTTAACCCCATATTGTGCTTTATTAGCATGCCTGTTACGATATAGCGTCGCAAAAGCAAACAAATAACAAAACGAAAGTGTGAATATAGTTACCTTAACCAATCAGTAACGGAGCTCGCGGGTGAGTTCTGCGTCATCACTCTCAACTGTTTGCTGATTGGCTAAACACTGAGAGAACCGAGCTCGAGGCTTTTGCCAGACGATGTGCGGAGCCAAAATCTTTGGGTGGAGTACATAGGATGGCGCCTCGAGGCTAATGATGTCCTGCATGCTCCTGTACAGTGTGGTCTTGATCTCCAAAACACATTTATGTAGTGCATAACCTGCATCCATGTTGTGCTGTGCTTGTCTTTAAATGGCACGCTAATTTACTTTCTTGATAGGAATGAATACAAGACTTGCCCATTAGACAGTCCCTCCAGGATTTTGCACTGGGATTTTGTGATTTTTGCGGTCAAAATGTCTGATTTTGTGGCGGCATTTTCTCATTTTTTGCAAAGATGTTGCGCCCCTTTCTGGGGTTTTTTGGTAACTGAAAACCACAATCAGTCTAAGCAGGCTTAAGACAAAAGAGAGAGAGATTCAGAAACACACTTCCTTTTAATTTTCTGTAGAAATCCCAACACAAATTACATTTACAAAAGTTACATTTGGCCATGGGGGTAATTCAGGTGGTTCACGTTAGCCGGCTGTGGCCGGACATTGGCCGTTTTGCATCATGAATGACCGGCAAAAAATGTGACCGGCCAAAATGTCCGACAAAAAAGGACTAAAATTAATCAGTAAATCATATTAGCTCATTTTAAATGCTGAATGTTACACAAAACACCAGTGATATGAAGCTGAACAAAGTCGAAAATAGTTATGAATAGCCTGAATAGTATGAATAGTTATGAATAGCCTATGTAAATGAACGTGTCATAGTCTAAACAGCACGCAATAGTGTTGCTTGCGTTCTCGTCCCCCACGGCGTTCTCCCCAATCAAGTTGCTTCCCTATCACTTGACTCACGCTGGCTGATGTCGAGGAACAATTCAGGTTTTTTTTGTATTTTATCAGTAAACACAAAGGGCATTGCGCTTGCAAAACCGTTTCATGTCCAGATGCGAAGTCAAGCCTGGGACCCAATGCGATGGCATGCGCAGCATCGCAGCATCAAATCACTTTCACTTTTACCTCAGCTGAAAATGGTGGTGGATCTCCAAGTAGGCTAGGCTACAGTTGAGGGTCAAATTAAACATTTCAGAGAACGATATGCTCATGAGAAGTCCCAGTAAAAGTGCATGCAGGGCTTTATCACTTTTTTCATCACCGGCCAAAATGGCTAGTGGATGTATCTCACACGCCCACATAGAGCGCGTCGTACGTGTCAATTCCCTTGAGAGCGCAGGAACACAACGCAATACAGTTCAAATTTCAGTAGCGTTGTTACCGTTACTGCACAACCATTACAGTCATCACATCGTTACCCAATTTGAGTAGGGAAATCCTCTTCTGGTTTGCTGATAAAACACAATGTTTTCAGTCGATAACTTGGCCAGATATGCCTATGCGCGCAGCACGTTGGCTGGCTGCTTTTTTTCTTTCAGTTCGTTCGAGCTCTCGGGTATGTGAAAGAGAGCGCGCGTTTGCTCCTCGTGCATACAAGCAGCTGGCTCTTTAACACCAGCCAACTGGCCCAATGCTAGTGAAATTTAAGTTTTGCTGGTAGAAAAGACCAATTTACTAGCCACCTTGACCCATTAGGGAGTGTGTGTTTGGCTATATGAGGGAGGTTCCGTTAGATATTCTAAATGTCCGGTATTCTGCAATGCAGCCGGCCACTTGTCCGACCAGTAAGAATTCTAGCGTGAACACTGTCCCAGGCAGGCAAGTTCAGATGTATCCAGCAGTCAAAAGCTGTAGAAACACTACACTCGGTAGAAAAACACTTGTCACACTACAGTGTGTCACACTATAGTGTGGGTAAAATTTGCGGGAAAAATGCGGCTTTACAGGAATTACGTGGCATCGTGAAATTATGTGGAATATCATTGAATTTGCATGAATCCACGCGATCGCTGAATCGCGAAAAACTGGAGGGACTGATTAGAACAAATGGCCTTACAAATTGAATAATAATTTATTCTCATTAAAGGGGTATGCCACTATTTTGGGGCTTAATACATTTAAAATCGTTGGCCAGGGTTTATAAAGGTGGTAAAGTGTCTTATTTTTCATGTAAGCCGTTGTCTTGCTTTAAGACGAGTTAAAAGAGGGAGCATGTCGCTAAGCTAGTGAAAGTCAATGGATCCGTATAGCATGCTACATGATACAGTGATCCATTGACTTTCACTAGCTTAGCTACATACTCCCTCTTTGAACTTCTTTGAAGACAACGCTTAACATGAAAAATAAGTCACTTTACCACCTTTATAAACCCTGGCCAACGAATTTAACTGTATTAAGCCCCAAAATAGTGGCATACCCCTTTAATTAAAAAATATATATATATATGCCACAGTTCATGCAATCATGCTGCATAATGTGTTTGAACAGTACACGTTACATGTTACATGTCAGGTCAGTTTTAGCTGTGAGCAACAGGTGTGGGGGAAAAAATGTGACTTATAGTTTTGTCTATTTGAATTTAGGAAGAACATTTCTTTTTCTCAAGGTAGAAGCCTAAAGCCAAACTGGTGGCTCCTGGGGATGCCCTCAGCTTGGGGTGTTGAAGGGAGCCTGGACTCAACTCCAAGAAAATATCCAGTCACTGCCTTTTGGCTTTGTATAGGCGTGCTGTTGCTGTGCTAGGCTATAAGGTTACCTCAAGGGTAAAGTGACGTGGGGGCAGTACGCAATGCACAGCCCTTCACTCACAGCCGTTTAGCCACAGCAGCTACAGAACGGCATGTGGTGTTCTTGTTTCAGCTTCCTGTTTTTGTATGCACTTGAGCACACACACCCACACACACAAACACCCCTTTCACATGTCACCCCTTTCCCCCTCTCGCTGCCGTCAAAACACAAGCTGCACAGCGCACCACTGTGTCTACTGTGTATGTGTCTCTACTGCAGCTAACCCTCGAGCAAAAGACCTGTAGTCATCACATGCACAGCTGGGGGGTGTTATGTGATCCTTTGGCACAAGCAGCTGTGAAACTGAGGTGTTCATGACACACACACACACACACACACACACACACACACACACACACACACACACACACACACACACACACACACACACACACACACACACAAACAATTATATTAAGCAAATAGGCCAAACGAGCTGAAAGGAAGTCATGTGCAATGAGCCCAGCCAAACCAGAAGCCTGTTTTCCAAGCACCTGTTAGGCCTACCTCTGTTGCTTTAGTTATCTACCATACTGTATATAATTTGCCACAAACACATTTTCGAAACAGCCCAGTCATGTATGTGTGTTTGTCTGTGTCTATGTACGCATGTGGTAGTGTCAGTATCTGTGTGGTGAGTGTGTGCCCTCAAATGCTTATCATTGCAGCAGGGAAGAATTAGTATAGACGTACCCAAGTACTGAAGTTTGATGGCCTTAATTTTTAAGAAATCTCTCAATCTTTCTTCCATCTAACCCCCACCCCCCCGCTCTCCATTCTTATTTCCACTCTTTCGCTTCCATCAGCACCTCCACTCTTTTGTGTGTCATCAAGATCATTTGTGAGTGTAAATAAATTCCAT
Organism: Engraulis encrasicolus; assembly: GCF_034702125.1. Classification (NCBI taxonomy): domain Eukaryota; kingdom Metazoa; phylum Chordata; class Actinopteri; order Clupeiformes; family Engraulidae; genus Engraulis; species Engraulis encrasicolus. Next base: position 18,352,685 of record NC_085873.1, read on the forward strand.
GTTATGTGTCGGTAACGCAGTCTTACCCTTTTGTCATTTCTAAGGGGCTGATTATGCATACCGGGGTATTTTGATAAACGTAGACCTTTCCCTTCGTTTATGCCGTTCCTTTTCCTACCTGTATGAATGAAGCTTCAAAAAAGCTCCGGCAAAAGTGAAGATTTAAAAAAAAAAAAAAAACTTAAAGACACTTAAATGACACTCTCCTATACCGTGCACAGGCTTAACATATTTATGACGGCTCTCAGCAGCATATTCATGCGTATTTGCCTATGATGTGATTGAAAATATATAGATATATAGATGTGAGATCAGAACAACACAAAGCACTTATATGAAAACTAACTCTCTCTCGTTCTCTCTCTCTCTCTCTCTCTCTCTCTCTCTCTCTCTCTCTCTCTCTCTCTCTTGCTCGCTCTCGCTCTCTCTCTAGGGTTGTCGTATGCCAGTCACACAGTGGGCTTCACTCCCCCTGCCACCCTGACGCGAGCGGGCATGTCCTACTACAACAGCCCCGGCCTTCACATGCATGTGAGCACGCCACACGGCATCACGGTGAGTCAGCGAAACATGGTACACGCGCACACACACGTACACACACATGACTAGATGTATACACACTCAATAAAACACAGATTAATTCTTACATCTATACTCGCTCAATAACACACCTAATTCTTGTGAACACACACGCACCACACACACTCACACGCACCACACACACACACACACACACACACACACGATACATGTGCACTCCCTTTCCAAATACAGCCTGGCACACTCACTCACACGTGTATACTTAGGCATGCCCTTGAACACCTAGTCTGTACCACACACCCATTACACACATACTCGCACACTGGCACTCACCAAAACACACCTCAGTATAGAAAAGACCAGCTTACTCGCCACTTCGACCCATTAATGAGTGTGTGTTTGGCCAGTAAGATTAATGTCTACTAGCCAAATTAGCTGGTGTTGAAAAAAGTGAATTTATAGCCCTGCTTAAGACATACCTTAGAACACATAATCTCTCTCTCTCTCTCTCTCTCTCTCTCTCTCTCTCTCTCTCTCTCTCTCTCTCTCTCTCTCTCTCTCTCTCTCTCTCTCTCTCTCTCTCTCTCTCTCTCTCTCTCTCTCTCCCTCCTTCTCTCACCCTCACCATTTAACGGTCACTACTGTTACAGTAACACTCGCTCCTAACTGTCAGAGGAATTCTAGGCATGCGCTGCCCTCCAGCAGTCCATGTCTCCCTCAGCTCCTTTGAGCGGCCCATGCAGCAGCACGTGCAGAGAGCATACACATGGAAACACATACACACACACACACGCACATACACTCTCACACACAGGCATATTCACACGGTATCTTGGAGACACACAGTGCACACATGCACAAACATGCTTAAGCACACAATTTCATTTGGCACAGATATACTAAATGTCATAGAAGCACATGCATTATATACACAGACCCTCTTTCACTATCACACACAAAGGCCTGTTAAATACGCATGTGTGCACCCACACATAAAAAGAAGGGACCTTATAGATTAGCTTCTCGGCTGCTGGAAAGAAATAGGAAGTGACGGCAACATGCACATATACGTTAAGCCATGCCGAATTGCATTGTGTATTAATATAAAGATGCACATGTTCAAGTGTCGTTGCACACGCACAGACACAAATACACTTGCACCTACACATGCAGTACGTGGACACACGTATTTATAAACACATCTCTGCGTCATGCCTCATGATACAAGTGTCTCAAATGTTTGCAATATAATCTCCCCTTCATGTGATGCAGCATGTGTTAAGAATATGTTTCCCCTCAAGTAGGGCTTTACATTAAGATATTTGTCACTCATGTCAACACATTTTCCATTTAAATGAGGAAAAATGATTATCTGGCATATTTGCAAATGGGTAAAGGGTCAGCGCTAAAGAACATTTTTCATAGTCAGTACGCTCCAGCAGGAAACATAAAGATATTTGTCACTTGTGTTAAGAGTAATACATTTGGGCTTGTCTGATTTGCACATAGTTGACAATTTGTAAGCGGGTAGCGGCCTCAAGGCTAAAGAACATTTTGGCAACCCTCACAGTCTGTACTTAGCAACACCCCCTTTGGCATGTAACAGTGAATTTTCACCTGTTATTGCAGAACAGCTTCCGGCTGCGTGAGATTCCTCAAAAGCATACCTTGCCCTCCTCATGCCTATCCCAGGAATTATGATGATGTTTGTGTCTAGGAATTGTAAGGGCCATGGCGAATTTCTCAGCTGCCACTTCTCTAGGTAGTTCACACTTGTTTTTTAAGGTGTGTGGCAAGAACAACATGATGTTTATCCTCTCTACATATTTAGCACAGTGTTTCACTTCATGATCCAATGTATGTAGATATTATATATGCATATACCCTCACTTGCTTGTCTTCACCGGAGTGGTTCTGTATGATGTGTGCTTCCCTCTACCAGCACAGTTTTTCCTGTGTCATTGGCTGCTGAATGAGCCCCAGACTACAAGCCTACAATCCATACCATCAATACTACCAAAATAGAAATGGAACTTTGGCAGGGAAGCGGGGGGGGAGGTGGTCATCTTTGTATATATATAAGAAATATAAGAAAAGCCTATGAAATCCTAAACAAAATGTTAATCTAGACAATTCTAAATTGGAACAAAGAGGAAGGCCATTTAAAGAAAAATGGTTGATTAAAGCTTGGCTAGAGCATGTTTGGAAAAAAAGCCAACATGTTTTGACCCAACAGGGCCTATAAGATACTGTATGTTGAACTGGAGGTGGTTTATGCAGCTAATGCAGCTAATGAAACAATAATAAAGACATGGGGAGCTAGTTCCACTGTGTCTGGTTCCCGTAGCCAACTCCAAATCATAATACAGAGGATGACAATTTAATTTTAAAGCCATTATTACATTTTGGCTAAAAAAGGCCAACAAATGTTGACCTTACAGGGCCTATTTGTTGAACTGGATGCCATTTACGTCTACAGTGGGTGATCATACGACAAAACAATGAGTATGACATTGCTGCATGGAGAAGCTATAGGCCAGCATTTCAGCCATTTATGTTTTGAGAAATTACATAACATTTTACCCATGACATGTATGGTAGTACATTGTAATATATATTTGAAAATGCAGTACAGAAAATCATTTCTGTTTGCAACACACTTTCATTCGTCCTTCATGCAGGGGTCTATGCAATGAAAAAAAATAGGAATTAGGATAAGAATTTAGGAGCACAGTGAAATTGTTAACGCACAAACAAAAAGGGTCTAAGAGAGTAGGCTATGCCTTTTTTCCCCACACACATAGGTGTACACATTTTACATGAGGGGTGTTGGTCACAGGGCCAGTTTTTCAAAATTCCTCCCAGTAAAAGGGCTGAACAACATACCATATTACACATTTATGTCTATATTCACATTCATTTCACATTCATTTCTATATGCAGCCCGATGTCTCCTCTGCTTGTGTCAATGAAGGCTTGTCGCCTAACTCATTATCATACAACTGTAAAACAAAGCGTGGATAGTGTCAGTAAACTCATCCCAACTGTCCCTTCTCTGAAGTTTTTTTTTATTGCTCCTAAACCCAAGTTAATTAGGCCTACAACAACTTGACTAGGCTTTTGATCCCTCTGTCTGTCAAGCACTCATGGTTTTCTCTACAGGATGTATTTACTCCAGGAGGAAAATGCGAAGGAAATCGTTTTTCAAAACGGTTTAAAAAAAAAAAAAAAACGGAAATCGTTCCGTTTTTTTTTTTTTTTTTTTTTCTTCTTTACAAACTATGGCGGCCAAATTCGGCTTGTCGGGATGATATTCTTTCTCTGACGTTTTAAAATTTCCAGACTTACGGCAGATAATAAGCAATAATAATTGACAGGACTTAGGGATTACATTAAGTGGGACTTGCTGGGGCAAGCTCATTTAATAATGCGTGGAAACTACCTGATTGCGGTGTCTGAGTTCTGAAGCCACTGCAATTGAAATGTCGTTTTGTCTAGAGCAATTTAAAGAAAAAATATTCACCTTACAGGGCCCATGTCTTGAACTGGATCCAGCACTAATAAAGAGTATGGGAGCTAGTTGCACTGTGTTTGGTTCCCGTAGCCAGCGTGTCTGGGTGTTGAGGGAACGTGAGGCCAGGGCCAGAGTAAACACTTGAGAGCTGTGTCCTTGTATCGCTATTGGTTACCCAGCAGACTGACCTCATCTGGCCCTGAATGGGGCCCGTATGAGCGTATGAGCTCCTCTCAGATGACCCCAAGCGTATGCGTGGGACAGATTTTCATGTTTGTGTGTCTCTTTCTTTCTTCCTTTCATTCTTTCTTTCCTTCTTTCTTTCTTTCATTCTCTCTCTCTCTCTCTCTCTCTCTCTCTCTCTGTTTTCTCACGCAATCTGTTTTCATGCTTTCTTCTTTCACCCGCCTCCTCTGTTCATCTCTGGCTCTCTGTACTCCCTCTGTGCCTTCTGTGTGGTCCATCTCTCTCTGTCTTTCTATCTCTCTCTCTCTCTCTCTCTCTCTCTCTCTCTCTCTCTCTCTCTCTCTCTCTCTCTCTCTCTCTCCACTTCCCCCATCCATCTTTACTGTCTTTATATCCCAATTTGTGTCTGTCCCTTCTCATTTGTCCCTTCTGAGGTCTATCTTTTTGCATCACTCTCTTCTACTTAACTCGTCCCTCTTCTTTCTCTGCCTGCCTCTTTTGGACTCTTTGTTTCTCTCTATCGCTTTATCGCTCTCTCATCACTCTGTACTTTCTCTGTGTTTTCTATTCATTTTCTTCCATCCCTCTGCATCTACCCCCTTCTCTCTCTCTCTCTCTCTCTCTCTCTCTCTCTCTCTCTCTCTCTCTCTCTCTCTCTCTCTCCACAACAGAGGCCTTCCCCGAGGCGCAGCAACAGTCCAGACAAGTTCAAGCGGCCGACCCCTCCTCCCTCCCCAAACATGCAGTCCAGCATACTCGCAGCCCACCCTCCTCTGGGCCCGCCCAGCCAGTCCTCCGCCGGCCAACCATCAACCTCGCAGCAGCCCCAGCACCCGCCTCCTCAACCGGCACGAGACGCATGATTTGCCGTCATCATCCTTCTGCGCCACCACCTCAGACTTCCCCCTCCTGCTACTCTTCCTCCACCGGATGGGACTGCTCACACTTACACTTGCACGCGTGCGCACACACACACACACAAATGCACACACAAACAAAACAAGCAACTGTGCATCTAGGCCAAAGGCTGAAAACACTCTCCCACGCCAGCCCTCTTATTCTCGCACACACACACACACACACACACACACACACACACACACACACACACACACACACACACACACACACACACACACACACACACACACACACACACACACACTACCCAAATAAACATTTTACCTTGTCGACTTGCACTGAGACCATGCAGGCTTTCCTGTGCATCCATCTCTTGAGAGACAAGGGGGACGCAAAAAAGGGGGTGAAGTGTCGGCTGTTGACATGCAGTAGTTCAGTTGTCATTTTGATGACCACGTCCACATCCTAACCTCTGTGCTTGCAACATTGCAGTCCCTCTTTTTTTAACCCCCCCTGGTATGAATGGCATTAAGACCTCGAAGAACTTCAAAGAAGAAAAGGGATTTTCATTTCATTTCTTTCTGACAGGTTTACATCAATGGCATTAGCTACTATATATATAAACCTACACGACACTCATCACCATCATCATCGACATTTAGTATTGTGCCTGTATGACCTCCTAGAGAAAGTACCTTCCATGATTTAGCTGCTAAAGAACAGAGAGAAATGGTACTGATGAATTTTTCAGACTTTTGAAAGGTACGATTTAACGCCCTCCGCTTTGGCTTTTTCTCAAAACCCCAAAGGTATGTTCATGTGTGTATGCAGTGTCCATGCAGTTTCAGTTGGTTGACTTCAGCTAGAAAAAAATCTGTGTGAAGAGGGTGGTTGCAGTAGCTGACAGCAGAAAGTAGTGTTGGAGGCCTTTAAAGGTGTGTGTGGTTGTTTTTTCTTCCCTTTGTGCATTAACAATTGAAGGTAGTTGAGTTGTCTCTGCACCCCATTTGAATGAGTTTGACAATGAGCTTGACAGTTGACCTGTACAGTGAATGAGTGCAAGAGATAGCTTCTGACCCTGTAGAGTCTGGAGCGTTAGACCCTTATTTAGAAAGAAATAATAAAAACGGGGTCCCCTTGGTTTGTAGGGTTCAGCTTGTGGGGCCCCTTTACGAATCTTCAGGATTGAGGCTTGATATTTTTGTAGTGATGCTGCTGGTGAACTACTAGACTTTTTTGTCTTTAAATCCTCAACATGGTTTAAATAAGCAACATGGCATCATGACAAGTTAGCCGATTTTGAATCGGCTGTTGCGTTTGTGCACAATGCCTTTGCAAGTTAACACATGGCTCCACAACGCCTTGAGACAGGTATGGATTAGGGATGGTTTTGGTCTGGGCACAATTTCGCATTTTTTTCACAATTTTCGCATTTTTTTCGCAATTTTTGCTGTTTTTGGCAAAGGTAAAGAAGCAGAAATATTGCTTTACTGACAGGTTAGGGTTAGGCATGGTTTTGGGTTGGGCAGAGAAGATCTTTTTCGCAGTTAGCAACAGAAATTTGCTGTAGCAGCAGAAAATAACAACACATTGGGAAAACTGTGCAAACATCATCACTTGACAAAAATGCATATGTGCCTTTCCACTGCGTTTGAGGAGCACGACTTAACTTGAAAAGGCGTTGCACCACAACACAGAATGCACTAGCGTGAGCTACATACACCTGTACATGATGCCAGTCTGAAATAAGTCACAAGTAACGACAGTCATATCCTCAGTAGGAAATTACGCAGGAAGCTCTGTTGGCATGTACGAATACTATATCTTTCTACAGGAAAGCACTTTCTCTGAAACCTCATTTTTGTTATTTGGAGTCTCGTTGGCCTGTGGTATGAAAATGAGCAGAAGAATCACAGTAGGGATATTATCTTATAAGACTGTACTCTAGCTTCTCCACTGGTACCACTGTGATGTTCATGCAGACTTCCATGTGACCCTTCATATGGCAGGAGAACCGATCAAGATCACTCGTGACTGTAAATAAGATGGATTGTCTTTTGAATGTTTTGTAAGTTCTAAAACAGGGGGGGGGGACTTTTCCATGAATGTGTTGCTAATGTTGTCTTAAGATTCTGTCATGTCTAAGACGGTAGTAGACCGACAAAACTTTCATGTCTCCCTTTATGTCAGACTGACTCATGAGAAGAACAACACAAAGCACTTACGTAGACAAAAAATATTTTCTCTCTCTCTTTCTCTCTCTCTCTCTTTCTCTCTCTCTCTCTCTCTCTCTCTCTCTCTCTCTCTCTCTCTCTCTCTTATTTATTGTAGTGTCTGTAAAAAAAAACTCCATTATAAAATCAAACCTAAGCAAATGCAATAGCAAAACCCAAGCAAAGATCTTGCAAAGTTTGAACTGGTGACATGAGTTACATCTGTGACAACAACAAAAAAAACACTGAAAGGAAGATGTTTCAACATACTGCTAATTTTCATTCTCCTCTTGTTTTATTTTTGTCTGTCTTTGTTTCTATTCCATATGCCCATGGCAACACTGTGGCCTGTTCACTCAAATACACTCAAGCGCAAGCACACAACACTTCTCTTGTGGGATTGTTATGGTTCACACCCCCATGACCGTGGTGGTGTTGGTGTGTGACCAACCGCAACTAACAATGACACAAATGAATTGTTTCATTGGTAGATGAAGGAGTGTGTGCTGTGTTGGTGCTTTATTTTTTTTATTTATTTTTTTTCATAACAGTGGCACAAGGACACTCTATATGCGGATTTATATTTGTTTTTGTTTTTAGTTAGCGCTTTTGGGAGGGTGAGGAATTGATTGTCTGGTTTGGGAGTCAGTGTTATTGTCAGATGATATATTGTAAACCTTTTTTATACGTTTGCCTTGTAAATATGCTTTATTTGATTGTTGAAAAAAGTTTTAAAAGGATGTGTTCAACACATTTCATGGTTTTACCAGAACTCACATCAGGTTTTTTCTCTTTTTCCTCAGACTGTTTTCTTTTCCGTTTATTTGTTAGTCTTTGTTTTGTTCTTTTCTCTCTGGTAAAATATGTTAATTTCAAGACTGTTGACAAATGAATGTAAAGTTTTGCTTGTGTATAGCCCTCATTATCGGATGGATCACCTTGGAGCCTTAACTCACTGTGGTATCTTCGAAAAAATGTAAGCATAATCTAGCTTATCCCCACATCAAAACAATTAAACGCCTTAACATGTGGTCCATGTTCTGTCACTGGTACTTATTATACACCACTTTGTCTAAAGCAACCAGGGGAGTATACCAAGAACCTGGCTAAGTTATTAGTAAACCAGGTTAAAAGTTGACCTTGAGGTTGTGGTAAATCATCTAATACAGGGATGGGGAGTCTTTTTCATTCGAGAGCCCACTTCAAATTCCTCCAAGGGCCATAGAAGTACTCCAAGGGCTGTACTATGAACACAAACCAGGATTTTCCCCTGCACTTAAGGCCAATATTGAAGGCCACCTTTAAAACAGGCCACACCTTCTCTAGGTCCCCTGAATATAAAATTGTATGCCCAAAACGTCATATGTCATGTGAAAGCCCGATTGGGAAATTCCAACTCCCATTGTCATTATGACAGCACTCCACAGCACACAAGTGTTCACTGCACACAACAAAATTGCATTTATGCCTCACCCATGCAAGGGGGCAGCCCTCAATGGCGCCCCAAGGGAGCAGTGTGGCGGGACGGTACCATGCTCAGGGTACCTCAGTCATGGAGGAGAGCACTGGTTAATTACTCCCCCCACCAACCTGGCGGGTCAGGAGTCGAACCGGCAACCTTTGGGCTACAAGTTTGACACCCTAATCGCTTACCCATGACTGCTCATGAAGGTGCATAACGTTAAAATTATGTCAGGGGCCGGATAAAACGGTAAACGGCCCTCGAGACATAGGTTCCCCACCCCTGATCTACTAGAAGTCCCAATAGATGCACCGGTGTCATTTAATCAAGTGAAAATAAAATAACTCCATGCCACGTTTTGGTGCTTTGGTGGTATGAGCATTCTAATTAGCCAGAAATAAAAATCCATTGAAAATCAATGGGATGATATACCTGGTGAGTTAGAATGCCCATAACACCAAAACGTGGCATGGAAAACTTTGGGGTATGAGGGGAGGAGGGAATAGGGAAGTGTGGGTTCACCAGATAAAAAATAAAAAAAAATAAAAAACAACGGACAGGAAAGCATCAAGGATATATGGGCTTCCATGACTCCCATGCAATGCCACTGCCATTGACTTCAATTATAAACGCATCATGGCAGTGATTAAGGCAAAGAGATTCCTAACAGGTATGGAACATTCTCAAGTAATTTAGAAAGTATTACATTTCAACTGATTTGATGTGACCTGAATTTCTTTCTTATTTTCTGGAGAAAATGATTTCTTCACAATATTCTAATTCCTCAATTCATGGTTTTTGTGAGAGCTTGAAGCCCAAAATATGTAGGCAAATGATTGGAATAGTAAAATGTCGGCCAGGAGTCTACAATCAATGAAAGTTGATTAACGTTTTCCTGATATAAGTTTTTACGCAGGAGCTGTACTTGAGAGTGAATATTTGCTTTGGCAATTCTCTTCCTTGGTGTGTCATGGCATTTGTGAAAATATTTCTGTTCCGGATGTACAAGCAGACATTGGCAGGTAGGCTGCATCATGAGGGGCCATTTTCACTCAATCTAGTCTTCAAAATAATGCCTATGTCAAAGTAAAAGTTTACTTTTGTCTATTGTCAAAGATCTATGTAACAGGGTCAGCACAGACGTTTGAAATTGTGTTTGACCAGCTTCCAATCATCTAAACATATACTGTAGATAAGACACTGACAATAATGACACACGCACACAATGTGCAGTACAAACTAACATAGGCCTACTAAAACGTATGAATTTAGGCCCTACATCCTTTCTCTGACCCAATTCACTCACAATACACACGCACACACTGCAGTAAAAACACAAACATACTGATACATACATGTACAATAAATACACACACACACACACACACACACACACACACACACACACACAATCACTCATAGCAGCAGAAAGCTCAATCAGTGGTCATATAGGTAGGCACAGGTGCTTGCCCTGACATTCAGTTGGGGCATAATACTGAGACTTTTTCTCGCACAGGACATGGTGGTATACATTTGTGGCACAAAATCTCACAGGATGTGAACACGCCTTACATGGTGTCATCTTTCTTGGAAACAAACTTGTCTTCCTCCTTTTTCATTTACTCTCAATTATCTTCTAAATGTCTTACGCAAATTGGTTGGCTCCTGATTAATGATGTAGTATACCTTCACAATGCCTGCGCCTTTCGGTGTATTGTGGTTAAAACGATGTTGAATTTGTGAGCAAATAAATCAGCCGTAACTGTAATAGGTTTACAGAGTAATCTTCGAAACATGGGTGGCCTGACACACCATTTCCTTGCTGTCATGATCCTATACCAGGCTCCTGTGGTTTGCATTAGTGTCAGCGAATGCTGCTTTGTTCTCCTGTTTGCCAGAAACGCTCAGTCTAGTGCAATTGACTGGCTGAAGACCCAACGTCCTTGGTGGGGAACTGCTGTAGGCTACAGTTACAGTAGCATGCTTGGTCTCCAGCTGTCACGCACATTATTGCGCTGCGCTGCGCTGCGCTGCGTCACTCTGCAAAGCCCCGCAGACGGTGGTGCGCTAGCCTATTTCCCGAGCGTCCCCCTCACGTGAGGAAGCAAGGCGACATCAAAGAGGACCCACCTCCGAAGAGGCGTGCCCAAGATTGAGTCATGCGAGCGGGCGAGCAGACGCGCGTCGTTGCGCATCCTCTATCCAGCCATTTTCAGGCGAGTATTTCGACTGGAAATGTCGAAATAATCTGCCACGACGTATCGTGTTTCACATATTTTAATTTCTTAAAGTTGCGGTGTCCACCCTCTTTCTCAGTATTCTGCAAAGGAGAGGGACAAGCGCGCGCAACCTCAAACCACTGAAGTAGGCGAGACTGTAAACAATGACGTCATGCCGGTTATAAACCTTTGAATTATATAGGTATCGAAATGTCAATAAACACAACATTCCAAATATAGCTTTCTGTCGGGATGTCCTGAAAGGATGCTTTGGTCTCATTCGCATCCTTCCCCCACCTTAGCAACCCCCACAACTGCACGTGTATTGTCATCAACCGGTTTGGACTGGAACGGCAGTGGTGTCAAATGAGACACAGCGCCTCTGCGGTTGGAAGCATGCACGTGGCATGTGTTTATATCCAGTACCACTGCCTAGATGAATCAGGTTATTGAAATTTGTGTCCCAAGGGTATACGATACTATATAGTAAGCATCATTTTGATGACCCTCAAGCACACACATGGAGCAATGCTTTATCAGGTTTGATTTGAAAAGAACTTCTAGAATCTGGTGTAGGCCAAGCTATATTCTCGTGTAAGGGAAAATAATTGTAGGTCTGTATGTAAAACTGTAAACATGGATATGAACATACATTATGGAAGGCAAGAAAGTGTATGGTTAAGCATTTGGGAACTGTGGAACAGGAATAAACCCCATCGCATGCCCATATACCTACCAGGAAGAAGTCCATTGCATCAGTCAGCGGTCACCTCAATTGAGGTTAAAATATATCAAATCTAAGTAACTATTGAATGTTTTATGTATGGAGAATTAATATAGTGTTTCTCATGACCCAAAACGACTACTCATCCTTTGATGTTAATGGCAGCTGTGCTTATAACCAGTCTTAAAAGAGGAGGAAGTTGGGCATTGGAATAGGCAGACCAGCGAGAACAGCTTCAAACCGGTTCCAACACCCGGCAACAAAAGCCGCTACAGCAACCTTCCCCCTCACTTGCCTCAGCTACCGCTACTAGAGTGCGCGAGAGGATGTTACTGCTCAGAAGATGCTGTTGCACTAGTGTTATAGCCATCTGTCTTAACACGTAATGATATTGAAAGTTTTTGTCGAGGTCTAGCGGTCAGCAAGCCGTTTCCAACTGGCTACTTTGAAGCTGGCCGAATAGAAAAAAGTATTTCTGCAGGTGGCTGGAATTTTGAGGTAAGATTTGAACTATTTTCCAACAAAATTGTGTTTGGTGTTGTAGTAATTATTCCCTTGTTCTTTTACGATCCACTTTTAATAGATGAGCGCCATTTGCCTATTTTTCCTTCAATGTTATTGTACAGTGGCACGAAATTATTAAGATGGTGTATCCGTCTTGTCATTGCGAGGAGTTCAGCCATTTTATACATTATACGTGTTTTGGCGCTCTATGTATTTGTAGAAGTTGTTTTCACCCTACATAAATTAATCACAAAATGCACATATTGGACCGCAAACTTAGTTTTGCGCTCCGTCAGTGCAGTGCGCCCGGTGCGCGCAATTGATTGGCTCCTTTGGAGAACAAGGGTAACCGCACGGGATGCACTCTCCTCGCTCATTCAAAAGTAAATGGGAGAACGCTGAGTGGACAAAAAACTTGTACACTCTTACTGTACACCAGGGTGCGGTTTTCGGGGACATAAACGACGTTTATTTATGAATATAGAAACAATATATATTGTATAACGATTTAACCAATTATTATTTTTTGTGTTTTTTTATGATATTATGATTTCCCCTCTTTTTTCCATGTGCATTTTTTGCAAAAAAAACTCTTTTTAACCTATTAGTGATATTATTGTTATAATTATAATAATAATAATAACAATAATAATGTGCAATAACATGATCCTCCCCCACACCACCTTTGTCTCTCCTCAGGGACAAGAGCAACAAAGAAAACATTAGACCACCCTCTCCACCTCACCATACAAACTACCACCACCACCAACAACAACAACATCAACAAAATGACTCTTCAGAGCAAGAAGGCCCTGGACGGCGGCTGGGGATGGGCTGTGGTGACCGCATCTTTCCTGGCCCTCCTCCTGGCCTACGGGTCCCCCCAGTCCGTGGGCGTGCTCTACCCAGAGTGGCTCAGCGTCTACCAGGAGGGTAAAGGCATGACGGCCTGGGTGGGCTCCCTGGTATCTGGTGTCGGCCTGATTGCAAGTGAGTTAAACGCGTGGGTGTGGGCTGTTTTTGAACCTGCCAGAAAGCCTTTAATCCATGTGCTTGAGGTGTAGGTGGATGGGTGGATGGGGTGGTTGCACACCATAACTATGTCTCTGAGTGCAATGATAACATGAGAAGCACTACTTCAAGGGGAATTGAAGTTCGTGAGTGACACTTGGGGAAAGAAGTGAGTCAGATGCATGCATGGGCAAATTTGGGCTACTGTAGACCAATAAGAGGCCTCCATAATCAAGAGCCTCTAATTGTAGGCCAGCAAAAACAAGATGCTGTTTTTTTGCCTGTCGGTGTCCTTGTCAATATAAAAGCAATAACCAACACGTATCCCAAGTGCCATGACACAGTGGACTGACCTCAATCAATTGTTCTTCATTGTCACTCCAGTCTGACAGAAGTGATGTAGCCTCACCTTACATGGGTATTCAAGAGCGAGCGGCATTCAATTTTGCAACTGATCTACCCATTGCATTCCAATCAATAACCATGAAGCTGCTCCGTCAATAGCTCTGCCAGTGCTGGTACAATGGTCCACCAATGTTATCAGCGATGCACTTGTGCCTTGTGGGCTCACAGACACAGAGTTGAACAGAAGTAGGCCACATAAAACCATCATGTATAATTGCACAAGAGGTAATCCCCAGAAGGTTTGGAATGTATGGAAAGGCATAGAAACCTGCACTTTGTTTACGTCTGTTGCCATAGTGCCAGTGTTGCCACGGAGGGTTTCAGTTGCCTGAGCAGTCAGCAATGTTATATTGTGTAGGCCTATGCATTTAAATGAACAGACGCTCATAGGCTGGCCAATGGTTTCCTATTGTTGTGGTTCATTTTGATTTCATTTTGATGTACCTCTTCAATAAGCAACTATCTCTCTTGTCTTGTCTCCTCTTTCTCTTTTCTATTCTCTTAATTTCACTCTCCTCCTCTCCTCTCCTCTCCTCTCGTCTCCAAAGGTCCTATATGCAGTGCATGTGTGGTGAACTTCGGAGCCCGGCCGGTTACCATCTTCAGTGGCGTCATGGTCGCGGGCGGCCTGATGCTCAGCGCTTTTGCACCCAACATCCCCTTCCTCATCTTCTCCTATGGCATAGTCGTCGGTAAGTGAGCTAGAGCAGGGGTGCCTGCCGACAGAGGGGGGAACGTACAAAAATTCTAAGGGCCGGATTAATGCACAGGCTGGATATGGCTGCAGCCTAGGGGACGCCCCCACCCGCCAGATTGGTCAATGGGGGGAAACAATTTTGCTGAATTGCAAAATCTGGCTCTGCCATCCAGTCGCTCTAGGTACTCCCAGTCAAGATTGTTCTCCGTTGTGGTTCCCAAGTGGTGGAACAGTCTCCCAGAGGCAGCAAGACTAAGCACCTCTCTTGCAGCCTTCAAGAAACAACTAAAGACATTCCTCTTTCGAGAGAATCTACTAGACTAATGATTGAACTGGCCTTGCCCCAGGGCAGAATCCTGACATTATGTTTAGTTTAGTTTAGTTTGTGAGTGTGTGTTTGTGTGTGTGTGTTCTCATTATTTCCTCTTTATTTAAAAAAAAAAAAAAAAAAAAAAAAAAAACTAACCCCTCTTTGTAATTGCACTTGTTGTTCTGTATATCTCCTGTGCACTTTGTATTTGCTTGTGATGTTGGCTTGATTATGTCCTCTTCTGAAAGTCGCTTTGGTTATAAAGCGTCTGCCAAATGCAATGTAATGTAATGTAATGAATTGCAGATGCAGTTACGAGAAATATATCTCTTGTTAATTCTCCTCTCTATAGTTGGCAGACTTAATTTATAATTCATAAGATATAAGACATTAATAAGATAAGGTTCTAATAGTATTACCTTGTATTACCTAGTATTCAGTGCTGCTGAACCAGAGTCACCCATTACTTTTATAATGCATGTGCGATGCATTACATTTGCGACACAATTAAGTACACAAGGACAATTAAGTAATTAAGGTGAGTAATTAAGGACACACATCAGTGTGTTTACAATGCACACGCAGTAAATTACATTAGCATTACACTTGGCAGATGCTTCTAAACTGTGCGACATCTAAATAGAGGGCACAAATCAGAGCACAAGCAGAGCACATATAGTAGAGTTCAGAGGTAGATACTGTAAGTAGTTAGCTACAGACAAATGGAATTAATACCTGAAGGTCAATAAGGGTAAAACCACACAGCACACCTGTTTTGCTTTTTTTTGTGGGGAGGGGGAGGGTGGAATGGAATGTGAGTAGTGTGACGCTGGTTAGTGGGTCACTGGTTGGCGTGCTGCTCTCTCTGTACTGTGTGAGTCAGTCAAAAGAAGAACGAGGGCAAGAGGAGCAGCATTGTCTTCCTGTAATCCCGCTGTGTCAGTTGTGTCATGTATTCAGATGCTTTATCGTGTTGCTTTTCAGGACTAGGCTGTGGGCTTGTCTATGCTGCTACCATGACAATCACCTGTCAGTATTTCGATAAGAGACGTGGCCTGGCCCTTGGTATCGTCTCAACAGGTATGTGCCCCGCCATACACGCATCGTTTCACATTTAACGTTTCACTTAATCCAATACGCATGTCAGATTTCATTCCATCTATTGCTATCTGCTACCCCAGAGTGTTGACATTGTCGGCTGAATGACAGCCGAGGGTGTGTGTGGTAGCTGTGAGATAGCTGGGAGAGAGTGATTTTCTTTGTCTTCGTTCTTAATCACATCTGCGTTGCTGACGTTTTTTTCTTGTGTGTTTTTGCACATTCCTTTTTGTGTTTGCCAGCTTTGGTTCTCATGTGCTGTTGAATGTCAGGGTGGCCCCACAGTTAGTCAGTGGGTACATGTTTGCATACGAATGCAGGCATTCAAAATATTGGGAAGGAAATGTCAAACACAGCACTGTGTACTTGTGACAGACAAACCAGCGTCAAGACAAAGAAATTAGGTTTCTATCAGTCTCTCCCTCCAATTACCATTGACTATAATGTTGACCTAAACTAAACTCTCTCTCTCTCTCTCTCTCTCTCTCTCTCTCTCTCTCCAGGTACCAGTGCTGGAGGCTTCCTGTATGCCACGGGCCAGGGCGAGCTGATCGAGCTGTTCGGCCTGCACGGCTGCCTGCTCATCATCGGCTCGCTGGCCCTCAACATCATTGCCTGCGCCGGGCTGATGAGGCCCCTCAACCTACCCGCCTACTACCTCAAACAGAAAGCTGCCGCCCTGGAGAAGGCCAAAGAGCTGGAGCTGGAGCTGGAAAAGGAGGTGGAGGAGAAGGAGAGCCAGCTCCTGGAGAAGGTGGTGGTGGTGAGCTCAGACCCTGACCCCGCCAAGCCACCATCAACACCATCAACAACGGTGACCACAACTGAGAAGACCGCGGAGGACCCTCTGATCTCCAAGAGGGATGGAGATAAACACTCGACTCCTCTTCCTCCTCCTCATCCTCTGCCACCACCACCACAGTTCGAGAGGAGCTTCTCCATCTGCGCCGTGCTGGTGGAGGTCATCAAGAAGAAGCAACGCTCCTACTCGTCGTACGCACACGCCATGGCCGAGCTGTTCCGCGACCGGGTCTTCGGCATGCTGTGCGTGGCCTGCTTCCTCTTCAGCCTGGGGGCCTTCCCACCTCTCCTCTTCCTGGAGGACGTGGCCCAAAGCAGCGGGCTGGCCGAAGGCCTCAGCCTCTTCCCCCTGGTCTCCATTGTGCAGGTGGCGTGCCGCTATGCCTTTTTATTAATGCATTGAATTGAATACAATTTCACATGTGTCGATGACTTTTATTTCTTTCTACTGTTTTGCTACTTATCTTGCTGCCGTTTTAGCATACGACTAGTTTAGCATTCTGTACTGTAAAATGACTTTGGGTATCTTCATAGGTGCTACAAATAAAATCTATCATTATTATTAATAATAATAATCATTAATTAGTTTATTTATGTATTTATTAGTAGTAGTTATTATTATTTTTTAATTGCTATTATTATTATTATTATTATTGTTTATTGATTGATTGATTTATTAATATATTATTTTGTTATTATTATTGTTATTATTATTATTATTATTATTATTATTATTATTATTATTATTGTCGTTGTTATTTAAAATGTATTATTATTGTTATCAGGTGGCCAGTATGATGGGCAAGCTGGGTCTGGGCGCCATGACCGACATCCGCTGGATGAATAGCGTGCACCTGTACGCGGCCACGGCGGTAGGGGCGGGGCTGGCACTGCTGGCCATCCCACTGACCAAGAGCTACGCGGGGCTGCAGGTCATCTCGGCAGCCATCGGCTTCATGTCGGGCAACTGGTCCATCACGCCGTACGCTACCGCAACCGTTGTGGGCATTGAACGGCTGACGGAGGCGCACGGTATTCTCATGTTCTTTGGCGGCTTCGGAATCATGCTGGGGCCACCTGTTGTAGGTAAGACGCCATTTTGAATCTTTTTTTAATTATACATTTATTTATTTGTTTAGATTTTTTCGTGGCTTTTTCAGTCATGACAGTTGGAGAGAGACAGGAAACTAGACAGGAGAGAGAGACAGGGAAAGATCAGGAAATTACCCGGAATTACCCGGACCCGGAAATTACCCGGAATTGAAATCGGGTTGCCAGCATAGAAGTCCTGTGCCCAGCCATGGCTGGGCCATCATTTTAACTGATTGAGTAATTTCCGGACCCGGCTCTGGCTCAAACTGTTAGGGTATTGACTGTTTACGCTGGGGAACAGAGTTCAATTCCATCCCGAGGTCATTTCCCGATCCTACCTCATCTCTCTCTCCCATCTCGCTTCCTGTCACCTCCTCCCACTGTCCTATCAAATAAAGGCATAATAAAGGTAAAGGCATTTTTAGACATCAGGTAATCTCATTTAGCCTCCCGTTGTTCGTACAGAAGGAAAGACAACATTTTAGTTCTAATGATACAGAGAAGCAAAGAAAGTAATATTTTTAATTAATTACAAACCATCACTCAAATTTAAATAAGACCAAAAGACCAACCTATTGTTTGGCCTTGTTTAATAAAAATCAACCTAGCATGAACAGTAGCTTTGCTTCAGATGAGGCAAAATAACTAGCTGAAATAAGCAAATAACTGTACCGTATGATAGCTCCTCCCAGCCCTGTCCCTCACCTTGTGTTTTCCCCCTTGTCTCCTCTGTCCTTCACAGGTTCCTTCTTTGACTATATGCAGTCCTACGACTTGGCCTTCTACTTCAGTGGTGTGTGTGTGCTGCTGGGTGGCTCTCTCCTCATCATCTCCGCTCTGCCCTGCTGGGCCAGGCAGAGGGGAGAGGGACAAGAAACGCGCCACACAGACCAAGAACAACAGCAAAAATACAAAGAAGACCTTGTGGCCGCCGTAGCCTGAACAATCACATCGCCGTTAAAAAAAACAACAACAACAACAAAAACGCACACACCATTCTAAGGTGTTTGAACAAATGAAGAGCTCTTTTTCAAAATACTATATATTCATTTTCAAAAAATATTCAAAGCAAATGTAAGAATGTTGCATTCAAATGGCTTTTATAGCATTTTTGGGAAAAAGCTCTTCAAGTCTATACAGCGATAACCTGCCTCTTTGTGGTTGATGGGCGGGATGGGGATGGGTAGGGGAATTTTTAAGTCAGGGTAAAGGAAAAAAGTGTCATTTTATTTTTCTCCTTACATGCATTTTAAAGTTTAATTCTTGAAATGTCAGAAAGCTGTTTCAGCTGAACTCAGCCAAAACTGTTAAAGCGTTCAGCATGTTTGATTATTTGACAGGTTTTTTTTTTTCATTTCTCAACCAAGGGGACCTTAATGTCTGCTGGTTTTGCAGGGTTCTGTTTTATATGGCCTTGTTTTAGGAGGCCACCAGAACATTTTCACACTGACCTTTGGTCTTTTATTCAAAAGCTAAATGACATTTTAATATGTTTACAGTTACCGATGCTGTAGAGTTACCACAAAGACATGGATGATTTCCTTACTAAACATCTGAATGCAGTAACACTAAAAATGTAAGGCCATGCTGTATTGAGAAAAAATGTTGAGCTTTCACCCGTTCTTTCTTGCTGACAAGCGTACAGTATGTATGCAAAGACAAACAGAAAACAATGAGTGTGAGTAGTTAGCAGTGTGTTGAGTTTTTTAATCATTACTTTTATTTCTATTTTTGCATTTTATCTTGTATGTCTAAGTTACCAAAGTGAGTCTTGTTTTAGCTAAGCCTTTTTGACTGATAGATTGACTGACGAAGCCTTACAGTCACTTAAGAATAGAGTAGAAGAAACCGTATTGGTGCCCCTCTCTTCTCTTTCTAAACCAAGCACATTTCACCCCTCTTTTATGTCATTGTCCACCAGTATTTTCACTGGGCCAATTTATGTGTTTGTTTATTTGTTTTGTTTTAATCTTTTGTTTACCTGTCGATCTAAATAAGCAAGATGTATGAAGCAATATGTATGACGCACATACCGCAAGGTGACCGGATGTGTACACCGTATGCGCTCATTGTATGTTTTTTTTATTATTATTAGACACTGCTGTTCATTTTGTTTGCTTTGTATAGCTGGCTATCAGCCAGTGTAAGTCTGCGGTTTTGCAATACGTGCACTGATGGGGTTTGTGGCTGCTGTTACTTGTATTTTGGACATTCCCTTCCCCCCACCCCCACAACGTGACCCTGAACACATTGTTTTTACTTGA